>NC_140583.1:607951846-608511846 GCF_964204655.1 Triturus cristatus
TTTCTTTAGAGTCAGATAACACTTCGTCCAATTTGTCCCAAGGCTGTGAGAGCAGGTCTGTCAGCAAATTCATAACTATTTCCCTCAGGGTATTCCAAAATTCCCCCATGTCTGGCAGGCTAATTGATGGTTTTGTTTCCTCCACTCTCCGTGTGGGCTTGTTTCTCTTCTTTGCGCAATCTCTTGGGTACCGGTGAAACCTCTGGCTCCATGCCTTTTTTGTTATTATCTGGGGGTTCCCCTTGGCCCTCCCCCACAGTGCCCAGAGCGGGGGTACTAGGGCATTGCTCTCCTCCCCCTGACATTGCAGCCCCTATAACAGAAGCCTGTGAATTATCCGAGGTAATATCCTGGGGACTCGTAATTGTCACATCTGCTAAGTCAACGGGCAAAAGTGCAGGCGCTGTGAGACCGACCGAGCCCATAGATAATCACCTCTCCACTTTGTCGATCTCCTTGGAGATGGCCCCTACCGCTTTCGCTAGAAACGAGTCAATAGTAACCCTTTTATTGTTCGTCAGATGATCAGTATTGGCAGCTTTTCTTTTCCCCATTATGAGTAATTGCAGAGGAATCCTCCCGTCAATAAAGAACCTGTCTGAGCAGAGGGATTTAATTAATTAAAACAATTCAACAGTGCTCACCACATTGTTGGATCTTCCAGGACTTTCGCCGGCCTGTAACATTGAAAAGTGGCTCCTAGGCAAAAGGCAGATACTATGTTGCTTGCACGGTAAACAACGTTTACCACAAAACTTTTTCCCCGCAGGGAATCACAACGCGGTTGTTACAACGACCGCATTGTGATTCCGCATACCATTACTCCGCAAGTCGGAACAACGACTTGCGGAGTGGGGGGGGGGGGAAGGTGTTGGATTTAAAATCCAACACCTTCCCTAGTGTCCGCACAGACTGGAGTTGGAATAGTTAATTTTACTATTCCAACATCCAGCGCCCCCCCTCCGCAAGTCGTTGTTCCGACTTGCGGAGTAATGGTATGCGGAATCACAACGCGGTCGTTGTAACGACAGTGTTGTGATTCCCTGCGGGGAAAAAGACTGCGGGATGACGACATAAATTCTGCTTGCACTGCTTCCGCTTCAAGAAAGTGACCAACCAAGAAGGTAGGCCCAGCCAAGCCACGATTGGCTGCAGACGGGCACAGACGGGCCCGCCCTAGGCCCGGGCTTTGCTCAGGCATGCCCGCGCATGTCCTGCGCTGCGGGAGAACTGGTCCGGTTTTATGCACCTCCTGGCGCGGCGGAACTGGCGGTGGCTGCTTGCAAGCCGCGTTGCGTGCTGGGTCTTGCAGTCCCGTCCCCCTCCTAAGGGCAAAACAGTAACAAGCGGTCTCCCACGCTGGGGGAGACCTGAGCTGGTTTTACGCACCTCCTGGCGTGGCGGAACTGGTGGTGGCAGCGTGCAAGCCACATGTGTGCTGGGGCTTGCAGTCCCAGCCCCCTCCTGAGGGCAAAACAGTAACCAGCATTCTCCCCATAACAGTTAACTTAATCATTATGGGAAATTCTCATTCTCTCCCATATAAAAGCACTCAGAAACATCATTTTGTTCACAGCTATGTTAACCCTGAGGCATCTTCTATTTCGCACGAGATATTCAGTGTTCTATTATAAAGTGTCTAATTTTTAATGTCTCACTGAGCAACCTCATATGAAGCAGCAGCTTAACGTTTAATATATTTCTATATCTATATAGTTTTTCCCTCTGTTGGCCTCCTCTGAGTCTATGGACTTGCGTCTGGTCCTCTCTTCAGTGTAGGTGTCTTTTGCAAACTTCATCGCTTCAATAGGGTCAGTGAAAAAGTAGTGCTTCTCTAACACTACTACTTTCAATAGGGCTGGGGTATAGCATTGTATATTTTGTTTGCTTGACTTGTAGGATTGTGTGCAGGTATAAATCCGACCCTTGCTGTTACAGTCATATCTGGGTATATTGCAAGTCTCATTCCATGGTATATCAATTTTCCTTTCTCTCATGCCATCCTTAGTGTTTCACCTCTGTTATAGCGATGGCTACTGTGTGTCTTGGAGCTGTTCCTGGAGAAGTCCTAAGGCCAAAAAAGCAGTGTGTTCTTTCAACTATTATGACTGCAGAGAAGTTAGCTCAACCAAAGGTCTCCACAAATGACTCCGGGTTTCCCATACCAGTGGTCTCTGCAAGACCAGTTATCTGAATATTATTTCATTTGAACTTTGCCTCTATGTCCTCATTATTAACTTTGATGAACTCTAGTAGCTTTTCCAATTACAACACTTTTTTCATGTTTCACAGTCTCTTCCCCTAGGCCTGAAATCTGGCTTTCAGTCATGACAAGTCTAGCAGCATATTATCCATATATTCTCTATATAAAATCTGTTTAAAAGGTTGTCAGGTTTACCAACTGTTGTCATCAGTCTATAATTTACTTGAAGTAGCAGCTGTCTTGTGGACGTTGTCTCATCTTGGTTGTGCCCTTATCCCTGCACCCCTTCTATGTTATTGGCTTGTTGTGCCTTTTCAGCACACTTTGGGTCAAAGGACAGCTTACCTTGGCATGTGCCTCTCTTTCTCATATTGCATCTCCCACTGCTCACTGGCCTGATTCATGCAAGTGTCTTGCACATTAATAGCACCGTTTAAGATTTGTATGTTGGGGTAGTCTAATTGCAATCTTAATTCTCAGCCTTTTAGTACTTTTTATCCTTAAAAATGTGTTGGGATATTTTCCTTCTTTCCATCATGGGATTTGCTTTACTATTATGTAGCCCACTTGTTTACAGTGCCACATGCTGACTTATGTTGGCAGAGGATACTGTCCCAATATATTCACCAAAGCGCCCACAAACATACTCATCCATTGTAGTATAAACTAATGTGGGGCTTAATTTTCCATGCAGTAGTGCCATCCACATTAGGGTGACCAACAGTCCGTAAATTTCACGGACCGTCAGTAATTTGGACCTCACGTCCGTTGTCCGTGAGGATCCCTTCTACAGACATAATTTGTCCATAATTTTGGGCCCTGCAGGGGGCAGAGCTGTTCCCCCGCATGAGGCCTCAGCTCCCTGATGGGGCCGACTCGCACTCATCTTCGGAGCACAAGAGCAGCCCCACCTCAGCCATTGTCATTCTGTATGCAGCAGACGATTGTCACATACAAAATGACAATGGGCCAGTCTGGGCTGTTACAGCATGTGGTGGGCCTCCTCCTGCCTCAGTCTAGGGCAGGGTATTCTGTTAGGGTTAGATAGAAGAAATGTACAAAACAATTGTACAAAACGCCCATGCTGCTATGTGCCAGTTCATGAAAAGAAGCTGGCGAAAAAAGTTACAAAGAAGAGGTTATAGTTCTTACACAGTCTCATAATTTCAGAGCTGAAGCATTTTTTTTATATTATATACAACTAAGCCATAGTTACTGCTTTTTTATTTATTTTATGCAACTAACATCCATTGACAAAGCCAATAGTCATGGCTTGTTGTAGGTCCAATGTTACTGAATGCAATGACAGAAACAGCAAAATACCAGTCGGGTGGCACATTCCGTTCAGCACATATTTTTAGCTTAGTTGTTTAAAGCCATGCCTTTAATTACATCAGACATGCCCCTTGGAGAGACCCCCAGTTTTTCCTTCCCTCTTAAAGCCCTGGAAACAACACCATGTCACAGTCACCTCATGTCCTGGCACTATGCATCATGCATTACTCATGACTTCCAAATTTTCAGATTGCCTATGTGCAGGGGCATAGTGAACCCTCCCCCACCCCGCCCCTTGCTTTAGGAATTACAGCGAGGGTGAAGTTCTTTATGGGCCTCTTCTGTCTGCAACTCAATAGACAAAGGCTTAGCTCATAATTAATGTGAAAAGGTGGGTTAGTGAATAAGTGAAGGAATGGGTAAATTGCTGGATGGATTAGTGGAAGGATGACTGGATGAGGGAACGGGTGAATGGATGGATTAACAGAGAAAGAATGGATGGATGCATGAGTGGAAAGATGGTTGAGGGTAAATTGATGGATGTATGGCTTGAAGGATAGATGGATGGGTAAAATGGTGGATGGATCAGTAAAAGGATGGATAGATCAGTGAAAGGGTGGATGATGGGCGAGTGAATGGGTGGATGGATGAGAGAAATGATGGATGAATTGATGAATTGATAAGCAAAAGGGTGAATGAATGGATGGGTGGATGAGTGAAAACATGGATGTAAGGATGGACCAGTGAGTGAAAGGGAGGGTAGATGGACAAAAGGATGGATATATGAGTGAAAGGGTGGATGAATGAGAGAAAGGATGGATGGATGAGTGAAAGGATGGCTGAGTGATAGGGTCAATGGATGGGTACATGAGTGGATGAGTAAATGGATGAGTGGGTAGATGGGTGAAGGGTGGATAGAAGGATGGGTGGTTAAGTGAAAGGGGAATGAGAGAGAAAGGGAGGATGGAAGGACGAGTGAAAGCATGGACGATTGATTGGCAGAATGGATGGGGAATGAGTGCCTGGATGAGTGAAAAGAAGAATGTAAAGATGGATGAGTGAAAGAATGCATACATGAGTGAAAGGGAGGGTGGAGAGCTGGAAGAAAGGATGGATGGACGGATGAGTGGAAAGTTGAATGGGTGGACGGATGAGTGACTGGGTGGATTGATGAGTAAGTGAAAGGATGGCTGGATGG
Source organism: Triturus cristatus (assembly GCF_964204655.1). Classification (NCBI taxonomy): domain Eukaryota; kingdom Metazoa; phylum Chordata; class Amphibia; order Caudata; family Salamandridae; genus Triturus; species Triturus cristatus. The sequence goes on from NC_140583.1 coordinate 607,956,523, forward strand.
GTGAATGGGTAAATGGTTGGATGGATGAGTGGATGGATGGGTGGAAGAGTGGATGGATGAGTGAAAGGATGGCTTGGGTGGAAGGGTAAATTGTTGGATGGATGAGTGACTAGATGGATGGGTGGAAGAGTGGATGGATGAGTGAAAGGATGGATTGGGTGAAAGGGGGATGGATGATGGATGGATGAGTGAAAGGGTGGATGGAGGGATGGATGAGTGAAATGATGGATGGAAGGATAGATGATGGATAGGTTTGCAAATGGATGAAAAGGTTTGGATATGAATGGGCACACAGATGGAAGGACAGAAGGAATGGTGAAAGACTGAAAGATGGATGAAAGAATTAATAGATGACAGAATGTACATTTGAAATGGTGGATATCAGGGGTTTGGTGGAAGGATGAATGGCTAGATCCTTGGACAAGAGAGCTCTTCTGGGGAGGGTTGTGATGACCTACTTTGCTTTCTTGGTGTCATAAGAGCCTTATTTCAAAGTGGGAGGTATTTAAAGTTTCTGCCTACTCCCTTGCCCATATGTTACTATTCTGTATTTGCTGTGTGCTTATGTGTGGGATCCATACATCATGCATATGACATTTTGAGTGACACCCAACTGCTACTTGAATGCTACACTAGTAATTGTAAATGTTTGCATGTTTTGTTTTAGGTGTAAGGTTTTAGGGAGAGCCTCATAGTGCCATGAGCTGTGCTTGAGATGTATATTGTGATTGTAGCATTAGGTAATTTGTCAAAAATATACTATGTAATAGTGTTTCGACAGTGCCTTCTTTAAGAAAGCTGCAGGGAAAACCACCTTTGTGACTTCCGTCCGCTAGTGCAACTTTCTGCAAAACCCCCATAAGCAAAGACAGATTCCACATTTTAAGTTGAGTTCCACTTGCTGAAACACCCATAATGCTTTCCCTATAGTGGGTTCATCACTGGAATCCTCCCTTTAGTTCACCCATGCATGTACTTAAGTGGTTATCTATCTACTTACTTTTATACTATCGCGCAACTTCGTCTGATGTGTCTTTAAAACGTACCTTTTATCCTGAATTTCGACCTTCTGTCCTGAATTTTGAACCTTTATCCAGAATTTTTATACTTACTGTCCTGAATTTGTACCCATGCCAGTTGGTCACCCTACTCCACACTGCAGTAGTTCATGGGAAGTCTAGCATCAAGAGATCAACAAGATGCCTTACCTCTTTGCCACTAATCATAATATATCACTTTTGACTCTGACCCGCCAGCTCATCCCCTTCATCAGCACCTCTTGTTTGCCAGCATTCCTCTCCATCTCCCCGCAGTCAGTGGAGGAGGTTTCTGGCAAGGGTGCTATCGGCAGGCTACCCACCACCCATCAACGTGTGCGCAGTTGGTTCCTTAGGCTCATCAGTGGCGCCAGTCATTGCTTGGCATCTGAGGATGCACTATCATTCTTCCTTTCATACAGCTACACTTGCTTCCCTCAACTACTCTCTCATTTCTGCATGATCCCAGAGTCAATCGCATTTAGCCACAGAGTGTTTTATGTAATTGTTGCCTTGTGTGCAGGATGATGATTTATGAGGGCAGAGAGGCATGGAGATCCACTCAAAAGTCATACTTTCATGTGCTCACCAGGCAGAAACCCTAGAGAGAGCCTTAGGCAAGGTGAAACTTTCTCCCCTTTGTTCTTATCCTGACTTTTGATTTTGCATTATTTCTCATGGCTTACTGGTATGTTTAGTACATCATTTCTGTAATGGAGTTAAAACAAATAAAGGTTCTTTGTACTATTTTCTGTCACTCACAATGTAAATTTGCAATTACCTTAGTCATAAAGAAGTTGGAGAAACAAATTGAGCCAGGACCATGCAGGCAGATTAACTTAAAAAAGAACTGTTCATGTGGGAGCATCAGATGAAGCACACTTGGGGACTCAAACCAAACCAAGTTGAGATTAGTGCAATGAACCTGGTTTTGAACCAGAACTCAGAGCAGCTTCTGATCGAATGGTAAAAGGCAAAACACCAGGACGTAACAGGTTACTTGCTGAAGTGTAAGCTGTTTAAATGATTATCTGGCTCTGCAGTTTCTGACGCTGTACAAATATTGCATTAAAAGTAGTGGAATCCTGCTCTTCTCATACTTTTGGAATCTAAAAAGGTTCCATGCCCAGTATGGTAGACCCCTAACTATGTTAAACCTGTGTCTCAAAATTAGCAGCAAACATTAGTGACTAAAAATCATGGAAGGGTGCTGATCTGGTGAATTTGAAATAACCCTGATTGGCCCCAGAGAGAAGTACACTTCATCTTGAGTGACTGAAAGCAACTAGGGCCTGATTACGAGTCTTGCGGTCCATGGGGGCGCAGCGGTCTCCCGACCGCCCTATTACGATTAGGGCGGTCAGACCGCCATTGCCCTGCCACAGCCACCAGGGAACCGCAGTTCCCTTGAGGTGTTTCAGCGGCCAGGAGGCAGCAATATGCTTGTCAGGACCGCTGCTGTCTCACCAAGCATATTACAAGTTTCCACTCTGCAATGGCTTTCATGGCAGTTCCTCCTCCATGAAAACCCTGGGGGAAAGGAAACAAAGAGGGCCCTACAGGGCCCCCTCGTGCTCTGCGCCATAGGGTGCGTGCAGTGGGGCACAATATGTGCCCCCCTGTGTGCATTCACCCCAGTACCTCAGTGCGCATGCACCCCAGTCCATGCCGTGCAGGAACTATTTTCGGCGTTCCCATTGCGGTGGCCATTTTCAGGGCACCGCCATGGGAACGTTAAAAAAAAGCCCACCAGACACGAGTTACACTTATAATCGGGCGGGCGGGCCGACCAGGGGTTTGGCAGTGCGGTGGCAATGAGAACCTGGAGCACCACCGCCAAACTCGTGATCAGGCCCTTAGATCTAGCAGAGGCATGGCATCATAGTTGGTAAAAAAAAAACGTAACTTCTCTTGGCCAAAGACATATTAACTTGATATTAGAATGGGTGAACTCCGAGCCATAAAAAAGTGGAAAAGGACTACTATTTATATAGGGTTAGACGAAAACAGTCAAACGAATATCTGAAGCCTACCAAGGACAAAGGGGTATAAGGCAGGATTGTCATCAGCCGATGGGCTTGATTTAGATTTCGTTAGATGGGTTACTCCCTCACAACGGTTACAGATATCCCATCCAACAAAATATAAATCACATAGGATATTATGATATTTTTATTCCAACAAACTGGATATCCCTCATCTTTGTGCCGGAGTAACCCGTCCGTCGAAATCTAAATCAGGCTATATAGCTGTTTTTAAAATGAAAATCAAACCACTGGTAGTGAGGAGAAATTACTGGACATCCTTTCACAAAATCACCAGTTATACACCCAGGAACTGGTAGAGACAATCCCATTAATTCTAGAGAAAAAAATTGGGGCTGTACCCCAGATTGAAAAGGAACTGGACCTGGCAGGTATAGGCATTTCCGAGTCAGTCCTCTCACATTTAGATGAGTAACTGATCTATAAGTGTGGGGGAACAAAGAGGTATTGATCAGATAATCACCTATTGAAGTTCAAGCCCTGAAGCAATCTGCACATTTTGGGCTTCGATGCTGAGGATGAATCAGGTGGCCTCGACTATAATTGCACTACTTTCTCAAACAGTTATATTTTGAAACCCTTCCAGTCATGGCTGATGCAAAGCTGTTGAGCCACCTGGACAAAATACTGTGTAAGATAACGTAAGGTGAGACAAGGAAGGAAGAGTAACACTAAGTACACTTAAGCCGCCATTTGACTGGTGAAGGCATGGCTCCTCATATGTTATATCGCATCATAGCTTAAGAACAGGATTCAATGGAGAGTTGCATAAGTAAATGTGTAATGGTAGCAAGATAACCAGACATGATCCTACTGTATTATCTATTTTGCACAGAGCACAAAAGAGCCGGAAGTTGAGGATGAGGTCTAAAGGTACCCGGCACCCCCCACTGCTGGCAGGGGAGCAGTTTAGCAAAGCAAATGAAGACTCCTGTGCCCCGCCTCTCTCTTCTCCCTCCCTCCTCTGAACCCCTGCTTTATTGTCCTTCACTTGAACTCCTCTGTGTGGTAGTTAACGCTCCCTTGGTATGCAGTGCTCTGCCATTCAGAGATTTTTTGGGAGTAGTCACCCCTATAGCTATAGGTAGACTATCAAGCTGTTAGAGTGTCAGGGGTGCATCAGGGAAAGATTAGCTTTTTGGTTGGCTGACTGCCTTGAATTGATCGGTCTAAACTCCATGCACAGGAGGTGCCTTAGTAAGCATTTTTGTAAGCCTATCTTGAAAAGTTAACTAGCAACACAATTACCCTTTGGTGCCACCCTGTAGCTACTATAACCACATAAACAAGAATATATTTAGGGAGCAAATGTCTTATTAGAACAATTTTTAAAGAATTAGCCTATGGCAATAAAATAAAGATGAAAGAGAAGCACCCACACCTAGTGATGATTTCCGGTGAAGCCATTGTCTGCTGGGCATCATCTTCAGGTGGAAGAAGTTGAAACAGCAGGCAAAGTTCAAGAAGAAGACCTTTCTGCAGACCAAAACGTCTTGTCAGTTGGGGACACCAATATTGAGACTGGAAAAGACGTAAAGACCATCTCCAGACCTTGTGGTCTATCAATTGGGGACATTGGTATTCAGACTGAAGGAGACATAACTAAATATACAGCACCAAAGCAGCCAGCCGTCTAACGCGTCATACTGGTGGGGAATCAGCAAGCAAATTATGAGATGAGAGGGGAGGAGTTTAAACCGAATAGCTAGGCCTGATGAAATTCCACCATGAACCTCTTGAGGTTGTTAGAACACAAACCAAACATAGGAATGAGAGGACTTCTATTGTCACACCTGGGCATCCAAAGTTTGAGCAATGATGTAAAATTTGATTTTACTGTATCAATGAATGTCCTTCTGAGTGTATGTCTCCATATATATTCTGAATGGTGTCACCATGCTTTGTTCCTTTGATGGGTTCTCGATTGATACTTTTTTTTTTTTTTTTTAACTTTGTTTATTGGTTTCAGTCATAGCCATACATGCATGATTGGACGTCATGTTCAAAATTATCAACAAACAGTCGAGTAGACATTTAATTCCTTTGTTCATATTAAACATTTCCTGCAGAACCCACCTGCCTATGCATCTCCATTTCGACAACAGGCGACACACATAGATCCCCCCGATATTTATTCCAATGTGACCATTTCCTATCCCATTTCTTGGGACATCCCCTTGCCTTGAACACCTTGGTTTCTGCCAACATGCATCTGTCCATTTCTTTGGCCCACATAGTGGCGAGTGGTGAGCTCACTCCCCCCCCACCCTCTAGCCAGCTCTCCTTTCACCAGCGTCAAGCCCAGTGTGGTGAATTACTGTTCAACTTTCATCAGATCAGTCTCTCCCCATATGTTCAACAATCCCAGTTGCGGTGTTAATACTATGTCCTTCCCCAAAGCTTTGCGCATGTGATCTGAAGCTCCCTCCCAAAGGGTATATATCTGAGGGCAAGTCCATAAGGTGTGGTAAAATGTAGTCTGCCCACCACATCCCTTAATACAACGATCGTCAGGTCTGGCTCCTATTTTCGCCAAAACTTTCCCTGTAATGTATGATCGATGGAGTATCCTATGTTGGATCAGCCTGAATCTTTGTGTGATAGACGCTTCTCGGGGGGACATAAGTGCTGCCTGCCAGTCCTCGTCATCTAGGGAACCAATGTCAGCCTGCCACCTCTCCCTGAGCTTCGAAAAGGTGTCCGGCAGATTATTGCTCAATTTCTTATAAGTTAGAGATATTGCCTTCGAACTGAGGGGCCCGTCTAGTAAGCGATCCTCCAATGGTGACGATTCCGGTATATCTTTGAGAGATGGAAACGCTGACTGGATCGCATGTCTGATCTGTAGATACCTGTACATTTCACCTTGTGCCAAATGGTATTGGTTCTGGAGGTCACCAAAGGTGAGTATTGCGCCCTTCTTAACCAGGTCCTTCACCGCCGATATCCCGATGAGGTCCCATTTATCGAATCCAGGCTGATAGCACAGCATACCTAGCTTTCGGGTAACCCACTGTATGCCAAATTTCCAATGTATGTTGGGTAGTGCCAAAGAATTTCCTCCTGTTTTTCCTACCAGTAGTGTATAAGGCCCCCAGATATCCTGAGCGGTCAGCCAGGCACCGATCTAGGGCATATGCTGGATCATCCGGGGGATGATATATCCAATGGTTGACGGTCACCAATTGCGCCGCCCAGTAGTAACGTTGTATGTCATGGAGTGCTATGCCCCCGTCGTACCAGCCTTTCGTCAATTTTCGCTGTGCTATTCTGGGGGCCCTGCCATCCCACAGCAGCGTGCAAATCTCCCCCTTAAATACGAATCTGGGACCCTGTGGGGGCAGTTTTGCAGTATATAGAGAAAACGAGGAAGGCCTAACATTTTAAAAAGTGCCGCCCTCCCCACCAATGTCAAAGGCAGTGTCCTCCAGTGTTTATGTCTGCTCATAACCGAGCCAAAGGTGGGGCAGGTTGGAGCTGTAAAAACAGGCCGGATCCGATGTGCCAAATATCCCCAAATAGCGAAACCCCTCGGTCGCGACTGCTACAGCGCATTCTGCCAGCAGGCGGGGAGCTTCACCCCTCAACTTAACCAAGACAGACTTGCGCCAGTTGATCGCGTATCCCGAATATTTACCAAAGTTCGTAAATATGTCTAGCACTACTCTGATCGATTTGTATGGGGACGCTAGGTATAGGAGTATATCATCTGCATAAAGGGAGATTCGATCTTCCACTCCCTCTGTCCGGCGCAACCCACGAATCATCACGTCTCTACGGACCCAGTCTGCGAGGGGCTCCAGCATTAGAGAGAATATCAGCGGGGAGAGTGGGCACCCCTGTCTAGTGCTCTCCGCAGCTCGAAATTCTAGATGTGAAACCGTTAACTCTCACCTGTCCCAGCACCCCAGTATACAGAAGCCTTACCCAGGCTATGAATTTGGGGCCCAGTCCCACCCTTCCAAGGACCTCGAACAGATATGGCCACTCAATAGAGTCAAATGCCATGGAAGCTTCGAGAGATAGCACCACCGCATCCTCTTCAATATATTGCCTACGAACCATCACATTGTGAAGACGCCGTATATTAAGTGCTGTATTTCTCCCTGGCATAAAGCCAGATTGGTCTGGGTGGACCAAAGATGTAATAGCTGTCCCCAATCTATTCGCCAGGACTTTTGCCAACACCTTTGTCTCCACGTTAATCAGCGAAATTGGCCTATAGGTGCCACATTCATCAGGTGGCTTACCCTGTTTATGTATGACTATGATGGTGGCTAGTTGCTGGTCTACTGGTAATCTACCCCCCCTCTAGACTTTCTTCATTCATGGCTCTTAGGTGTGGCACAGTCAGAGAGGCCGTGGCTTTCAAAAACTCTATTGGGATGCCGTTAGGCCCCATTGCCTTAACTGACATAATCTGCCCTAGGGCCTTGCTGATTTCATCGTTCGAAAGGTCGGCCTCCAGGGTCTCTCGTTCCACATCCGAGAGGCTCGGCACCCGGCTATCGAGAAGAAGCCGACCAGAGTCCTCCGCCATGTAGCATGTGGAGGGGGGAGTACACAGTTTCAAAATAATCAGCGAACTTAAAGGCTATGTCTTGTGGATGAAACACTACCTCACCTCTCGGTGTCGTCAGTTTGTGTACCCATCTATTCCCCTGCTCGTGCCTTTCCAGCCACGCCAGTGTCCTGCCGGCCCTATCCCCAAGTTCATAGAGTCTACATTGGGTGGCGTTGTGTTTAGCCACCATCTGTTCCCTTGTTTTTATCCTGTATTCATCTTGCTTCAGTAGGAGTCTATGAGTTGTGTTTCCGGTGAGGGATCTTGTGAATGCTCCCGCTCTAGTTCAAGGAGGTCGGACTCTACCTGGGCCAAGAGTTCGCGCTTCTTGGTGATATAGCCCGTCTTTAATGACAGAGCTAGCCCCTTAAGAACCACTTTGTACGCTTCCCAGATTATTTGCGCGGAATCGGCAGAGCCCACATTTTCAGTAAAATAGTTCTCTGTTTGCGTGCGGAGTTCTTCTCTGATATCTGGTACGCGTAGGAGCCATGGATTAAGGACAATGGTGGTGCGTGCTGTTCGTTCCCAGTGCGTATATTCCATCCAGACCAGGAAATGGTCCGAGATGCCCCTGGGTAGAACTTTATAAGGGGCGAAGTTACCTATCGAGGGCAGATGTGTGAGGAAGTAGTCGATACGTGATAAGCTACAGTGAACACTAGAGAAATACGTGAATAATTTTCCCATCAGGTGGAGCGCGCGACCTACATCCATCAAACCCAGTGCCCGTACAAAGTCAGCCATTAGGTCATTAGATTTCTCCCTAGATTTCGGTGGGTGGCGATCTACAGTGTCATCTAGGGTCATGTTGTAATCACCCCCCATAATAAGTGTGCCCTCTCGGAGTCTAGTCAGCCTCCTACCCAGATCCTCCAATGGCAGCCTACCCAGAGCGGGCGGTAAATACACAGAGAGGATGTTAATGTTCTTTCCCTCCCATTGGGCCTCGGCCCCCACGAAGCGTCCTCCTGTATCCGCCCATGTCTTTTGTACAATGAGGGGCGTGTTTTTTTTAACCAAAATGGCCGTTCCCCTAGAGCCTGTGGTATAGTCCGCGTGTATTAGAAGTTTGTATCCCCAACTAGTGAGGGCCTTGGTTTTCTGACCTACCAGATGTGTCTCTTGCAGCAAGACCACATCGGGTGAATGCCTCTTTAGGTACTGTTGCACTATCCCTCGCTTGATCTTATCGCCAACACCATTGACATTCCAGGACATTATAGAAAGGGTTCGGTCTCTATCTGTCCCCATTGCTATGTATCACATCACTTTCCCATATTCGGATCATCGCTAGGCAAGGAGAAGTTTGAATTTGCCCACTCAACGTTTGCCGTCCAATGTTGAGCCTGGCTACTGTACTCTCTTGAAACACTTTATCACATTGCTGACCAATAATACATTCAAAAATGAAGAAACCTTCCCATAATTCAAGGCCCCCTGGAGCCCACCCCCCTCCCCGCCCCACAGTCCCTAATATGAGACCTGATCAAACCCCCCCATCTCCCAACCCCTCAACAGCCGCCCCCCTCCCTGCTCCCCTGCCCGTGGATTTAAAACTACCCACTCCCAAACATGGCAGAGTGACTCTCTCCCCCCTGAAATTCTAGAAATGCACAGGGTGAACAACTCCCATCCCCGCCCACTCACATCACAATTAACGTATAGAGTCTTGCCATCCACTGAATGTATCGTCCAGACTCATTCACATCACATCATATAACCCCATGGGTTTCAAAACCTGGCAGCAGGTCCCCTTCTGTGTTAGTCTCGTACCCAATGGGTATACCAACCCCCACACGCTCCCCCCCACTTGCACTTTCGATTGAGCACCAGCTATCCACCGCTGATGCCAAGGGTCCTCAGGCCAGCTTCTTCTGCGGACCTTTTTTCACTGCAGGTCCAATCGTGGCAGCGTCTATACGGAAACCCCTGCATTGGGTAGACCTGTCCGGACGCTCTCGCCTCTGATTGCCCACCGTATTCCATCCTTCCATCCAGTCCCAGACTGCATCCGGTGAATCAAAAAACCACACTTTGCCATCCGACTCCACCCGCAGTTTCGCAGGGAATAGCATCGCATATTTCACCTCCCGGTCCCGTAGTTCCCTCTTCACCGCCTGAAAGCTGCGTCGTTGGGCTTGGACCTTGGCCGTGAAGTCCGGAAAAAAGGCCACTTCATAGTTATCTATTTTCAACGGGGGACTAGACGTCGCTGTTTGCAGGATGATGTCCCTGTCCCGGTAGTTAAACACCCGAGCAATAAGGGGCCTCGGGGGTGTTCCCGGCTTTGGCCTCCCTCCTGGCACTCTATGGGCTCTTTCAATGGAGAAGTAACTGGACAGGGTCTTAGGCTGAAAGTGTTTTGTGATGAGGTCTTCCACATATAGGTCTGCTGCCGGCCCCTCTGTTCTTTCTGGAACTCCCAAGATGCTAATATTATTGCGGCGGGCCCGGCCTTCATAGTCATCAAGCTGCTGTGCCATCCTCTCCTGCTTCATCTTCATTTCGAGCATCTGCGCCTGTAGCTCCGATGTATCCGTCTGTAGGGCACTGGTGACACCTTTAGTTCCTTAACTTTCTCGTCCATCTTCCGGAAATCAGCCCGGATGAGAGAGACCTCCACTGTGACTGAATCCACTGAGGCACGCACTCCGTTAATAGCCGCCATGACATAATGCAGAGTCGGCTCCGGTCCTTGTTGTGAGGCATTCGCCCCTCCCTACTTCTCTGGCAGCGGCGCATCTCCCTTGTCCTCCACTTTGGACCATGCAAATTTGGCCAGCTGCTTTTGGGCCTTCGCCTTAGCACCTTTCCCTCCTGTCGCCATGGAAGCACGGTGATGAACGCCCCACTAGGTGAAAACACAGACCAGCTTCTACAAGTCAAGCGCAAATCATTGAATGTGGGTGGTTACGTTTGTGCGACTCGCCTCCGAGTTCTCCGTGTGAGTATCGGGGCCTCAGAATATGGAATGTCTTAGCCGGCTGGGCTTCTACACACTTCGCCTCTTTGTCAGTTCGGCGTGACAGCCTTCGCCTCTTCTCTGCCGGCGGCCTCTCCGCTTTCCGTCAGCGGCACACCTTCACACTACCTCCAGCGAGGTTGGAGCGATCAGCCCCTCCGTCTAGCCGTGCCTCCTGGATTCAGAACTCCTCCTGAGCCCCCGCCGCGGCTTCCACAGCAGACACCTGTCCTTGCTTTGGGGGGGGTTACAGGAATTCAAAGTCCCCCACCGACAGTTATACTGCCGCGTACTGCTTGTCCGTGAGGCTGCAACAGTCCACTGTTCCTATACAGGTGCAAGAGGTCCTCCGGGCCAAATAGCCCCAGCCTCACGCACTCTTCACTGCTATCCTACACCATCCCTGGGCTAGGCTGATATATGTCTCAAAGTCACTTCCGTGTACAGCTGTCTGCCCAAGCCTTGCATGTAGTAATTGCTCTAGGACCCACTATAAGCAGCTTAGCATACCGGGTATGGCCTCCTATACTGGCTTCTACCCAAGGATCTCTTTCCAGTGGTGCCTCTGTACTTCAATCTCTGCATAGTGTTAACTGCACCGCTGCACCAGTCGGGCGTCCATTAGGCCACTGTGCTCTGTTGTCCAAGTGAGTCCCGTCACAGGCCGAAGTTAAGATTACCTCCGTTGAGGTTGCAGGGTTGCACTCCCCACCGGACACCACCGCTTGCCTGGCCCCGTGTGTCGCCCCCACCACATTGGCCTCTCACAACACCTCTCGACTTCAGGCCCAAAGCCGGGCCTCGCGTAGTTCCCGTGGGCCGGTCTTCGTGAGCCTGGGGCCGCCCCGCCCCCTCCTTGTCCCCAGCTCTTAAAGGTGCGCTAGTCCGTGCAGCGCGGGCGAGCCCAGCGCCAGGCCCCCTGCTCGCCTCCGCGCACCGTTGGATTCCTTTTCAGGCTCCCGTCTCTTGGGCTCCACACTTCCCCCTGCCCGTGGCCTCCTTACGCAAGGGCCACCGAGCCTGGAGCTCCGGTGAACGCGTCACTCACCGGGACTGCCTTCGCACATCAACACCGCCCGGTACGGGAGCCCTCGACTGATCCATGAGCGCCTCCGGGCACTTGTCTCGGGCGGAAGCCCCTCCGATTCCCTTCCAGGCCAATCTTCTAGGTGACGACGGCAACTTCCCCTATCGTATGCCACACTTCAACGCTACTGGAGTCCACCATTGCCGTCCCCGCGGAGACGTCACAACGAAGTAGCCGGACCCATCCGCATTGTCGCCTCTTCCGTCGAGTCTCTGGGGGGTGAGGAGTGAGATAACGTGCTTTACGATAATTTCAGGGTGTGGATGGCGACGAATAATGCAGGATTTATTGCGGGGATTCCGGAGCTCGTTCAGGCAGCGGCCATTCTTGTTGGCTGCTAGCCACGCCCCCTCTCGATTGATTCTTGGGTGGGCTATGCAATACCTGCAGAGCCGCTAGCATAGACACACACACCCGCCATTTATAAGTCAAGCTCCTTGGCAAGTCACTCTTGTTGCCACAGTATACTTGACCTACTTTCAAGCATTTACCAGTATATCAGTCGCTGAGAGTGTGGTCCTGCTACGGACAGGGAAATACATTATTTCTAAAAGAGAGATAAATCTGAAAAAAGGGAAGAAAACAGTACCGACCTTAGCACTGGGATATCTTTAGGCCTACTCGTTGCCTAATTTGTAAAAGAATGAGTGTCGGTGCCCAGTGCTCTGTTTAGAAGCCCGGCGCTATTAAATGTAGGTGAGCTGAATACCAAAGCTGTGTATTTTCGATTTCTAATGCCTCATTAATCCACTACCAAACACTCCTTGCCCCTTTATCTCACTCAGTGGTCGCCCCACTGTGTTTTAGCAGTGTCACTAAAAAAAAAAGAAAATGATAATAAGTCTAAGTTATTGTTATTTTATTTTTTCCTTGTTGCAGCAGCTTTGCGGCCGGGGCGGGTGGAGCAGGGGAGGGGAGGAGTGCTTTGAACTCCCTAAAGTGCGCATGAATGTTCAGTCGGCCCTCTGGGGCCGGTCAAACCATCATGCGCACTTTGCATGTTCTCCATGCAGGCTGCATTACAGCCTGCATGGAGACCATGCCCATTCTATAGCTGAGCGCCGATCCACGGCGCTCAGACCAATCACAATGCTTTTTTGTATTTCATTCCCTCCCCCCACCCACTCACCGCCTTCAAATACCAGCCACCACTGATCTCACGTATGCAGGTCTCTACTTTCTCCATTTGGGATGGCTTTTCCGTCTTTCTCTTGCTCCTTCTTTCCTGTGTGTTTTTCCCTCTTGATCTCAGGAAATGTCCGAAGAGAAAAAAATAAAATGCTGCTGGCTCCCACTGGGTAAAATTAAGTACTGGGCCTAAGGCATTTAGATTGAAAGGAAAACTCTGAAAGGGGCAGCATACATTACAGCAGGTGTCTGCAACCAGTCGATCACGACCCTCCAGTAGCTCCCAGACACCTTCACAGTGGCTCACAGCCTGGAGTTTGTTTTAAATAAGCATAAGGTCATATTTTCCTTTTAAAGTTAAGGGAAGGCTGTGTTTATTTTACATTATTATCTTTAGGCTGCAGACAACAGGACCCGATAAGGAGCAGTGCTCAGTCAGATGTATGACCTAGGCTGGGCCACAGATGTTACCAACTGAAGCACTGAGGTATTTAACTCTTTAATAAAAGTCCTTGTCAACTCAATATTGTCACATGGTGTTGCTGTCTGCTAAATTTACAGATGAACAAAACAACTGTTGGTTATTAGTTCAATAAACACTAAAATTACTATTACCTGCAGCCCAAGCAATCTTCTAATGTTGGGGGCCTCGAATAGTATAAATTATCACACTTGTAGGAGTGTGATGGTAGTAGTTGTGCTGATAATATCAATGACAGCGCTACCAAGGATAATATGTGGTGCAAGCTGCAGTGGTCTCCTGGCAAGGTCTCTGGCACTTATGTTTTTTTTTTAACAAATAAAGCATTGCATACAGCAGTGGAGAGGGATAACCCACCCCATATCTGCTCACTACAGTACTGATGATCCAATCAATAGTTACACAGGACAAGTGAATATTGTTGCATGCACTATATGGGCGTAGCATAGACTGGTCAAATACTGTGATAAATGTGCCCTATACTCACCTGAGATCACATTAAAAACCATCCCATCGGTCCCATTGTCATTGGAGTCTAAATCACAGAAAGCGGGTGCGCTTACATATTACATAAAAATAGATGTATGGCAATGAAGTAGTTAAAACACTTGGGGATGTGAATGCCTCGGAGGTCTTCCTATATTTCTTCACACAACTTCAATAAAGTCCAAGGATATTGAACATCCAAATGAGCCAGAGGATCAGCTATGCTGACCCCAATAGTTACACTTCAAGGGTCCAGTAGATTGGGATCATATTTGTATGGAGAGACCTTGCTATATGGCATAGTCCCTGCTGCGGTACCCCGCCATGTATGGGAAAAACATCTAGGACACAAAGTCATCCTGGTGACAATTTTGTATACAAAGAAAATGTCAGTAAACAGCAGCCATCGCGTTATGCATTTTAATTACATTCATCAGATTGTAGTATGAACCTGCCAGGTTGTATAGATTTAGTCTGCATAAGGTCTCACCCTGCAACAGGTGATGCACAAATAGAGAAGCTACCTATATGCACCTGGCGTGGGCGTATCAGAACACACAGACATTCATGATGATATACACATGGAGATTAATAAGATGGCAGGCCTAAGTTTGTAGTTGGCCATTATGATGGCACCACTAGCTTGCCTACAAAATGTGCCAGTGAAAAGCTGGTGATCTGTAGCAATGACATTTTTAATGGCCAAACGTAGCATAGACCTGAAATGGGACAGGGGACTGCTGCCGTCGATGAAACACTAGATTGCAGACTTAGGGGCAGATTTATTAAAATTTCACGCAGTGCAGAAGGCAATAAAGCTGCATTGCGCGAAAAGAAGCGAGTAGGAGAGTGCAATATTTACAGAAATATGGCAGTGTCCTCCCCTTGTGCTGGCACTGAAATTAGCTGCCGTGTGTCATGGACACACCTTTGCACCATAGTGCAAGGGTGTCTGCATGAGTCTAGCATAGGTTTTGTATAGGAAGGATAGCCTTATAGTACAAAATACTACACTCAGGCTAACTTTAAACAGTTTCCCTCGTTGTATGTGTGCTGTACAGTGCAACACACATAGAAAGTCAGAAAAGGAAGGAGAAATAAAAGCATTTCTCCTTCATACCGACTACTTCAAATGGGGCATATTTCCTGATGCTGAACCCAGTCTGCTTTTTGTTTTATGTAAATAGGGTTTAGCATCAGAAAGCTTTGGTGGTTTTATGGGAAAGCCCATGCACCATCCATGGTACACCCCTTGGCACTAGGTAATGCAAAGCAGTGCTATCTGAGCTTTTTCTTAAAGAATTTCTCATCAAATATGAAGGATCTGAACCAGGACTTTCAGGAAACTATTACCAGCTGTAGAATCTGCTTTTGTTAACTGTATGACCTTGTTATGGTTATATGACATGTCATGAGCGGAGTACTCAGATGCCACACCTGATGTCATATGGATTGCTCTTGAGAACAAGCTGCAGTTGGACTAAGCTGCTGGTGATTTCTTCTGGCGACTGTTGTGCTCAACAAAGGACTTTATTATGTATTACACTGAGTGAGTGCCTATCTCTGTCGAGATCAACTGATCTCATGAACTTCATGGGACTTCTACTGATCTGATTAACTACGCCAGACGTACAATGGGGAGTGAGACTTAGCCATTGCCCATGGAGCTGTAAGTGTGAAGTGGCTTTACTATACAGAGGTTGGACATAGTGTGTGTGTTGAATTGGCATCTGACAATTGTATGCCTCAGCAGTTTCTTCAACAAGCGTGTGACTATAATGTCCCTCTGAGGTACCTCGCGCTCTGTCCGATAAGCACACACGGCATTCAACAGTTTTCTCACAGTGCTACATGTCGCTCTATAAGCTTAATGTGCATTATCTTTTGGGCAATTTTATTTATAAGGAAAACACTTTAGCTCATTGCCACTCTTCTTTGGCAGTTACTTCCGATCCGAGCGCTCACTGCCAACAAGATAAAAATACAGCAAATTTCATATCTGATATTTCCCCAAACAACTACAGTATATTCTTTCTCCTTTACTGGCAACTATTGTTTTAACAGCAACACAGCAAATCAGGGTACCTATTCTGAATTCACATATTAAGCCTATTATACAAAATGATATTTGATCAATACTGTGAGAATAAATCATTGACTCATATGTCTTCGTATAATCTACAGTTCAGCCTTTCACTAGTGTTCCTTCTTATTTCTGCTGAAGGGGGGGTGCCATCTTATAATCAGATGAACACCCTGATTCACGTCATTTTACTACTTGGGGTGACTTTCCAGTTTTGCAGGTTACCCTTTGGATTAAAACACAAAAGAGGCTAGAGGAGATTTTATGACCTGCAAGGGTTAGGTTCCACAACAAGAAACCCCTGGGTCTAGAGCAAAACATACAAAGCCTAGTAAAGGTGGGGTGTCCCTTTAAAGGACGCTTTCCCTAACCCACCGAAAGGGGGCATGCTTAACCATAGGGTAACCTCCTTGCACCATGAAGCCTAATTACTGTGTGGGCTACAACTCCCTCCCTGAGTAGGAGGAGCTCAGGAATGTTTTAAAGAGAGGCATACTAAATACCTTGGATGAGCTAAGTGTGATGAGTGGAGCAGAGCAAAATTAAAGTGTGAAAATGAAAACTAGCTCTAGAGTATGCAAGACACTTTATTAGGGTGACTCTGGGCCAGGATTACAAACCAAGCTAGAACAGGAGGGAATTCGCCCTGCTTCAAGGTGAATGGTAGGTCGACATGTTTCAGCCTATTACCCTCAACAGAGGTATAGCGGTTTTCTTCAGGACCTGTTATTGAAGCTTCTGATAGGTAATGTGCTCACATAAAAAAAAAGTGAAAAAAATGGTTTTAGACAGAACCAGTGGTCTGTGTGGCAGTCCATGTAATCGAGCATCCACTGCCGATTTACCTGAAAAAAAATATGTATATTTACAACATCTTCATTACATCCACCAATTCAATAAACAAAACAGTACTAGGTCAACAATAGTATGTCCATTCCAGAACCAACTGAGAGGTCTGGATCTTTATTAAGGCTTCATCTAACGAATGATAACATTTATCTGTGAATACTATGATGCACCCACCCTGTTAGAAATGAGGCATCCTCATAATGAAAAAAACAACATTGTCCTTTGAAAAAATGTTTGTGGGCTTACCTGCTAATGTTGAGTATCAACCCTCAACTTTTACCCTGGTGTGCTGCTCAAGGAATCATCGTGTCCTACATAGTAATAGGGGGGACAGAGACAAAATAGGAATTGTAGAGAAGGAAGACTCAAGGCATATCAAAATTCTTTACAGCATCTATGACCCATATGCAAGTATCTCTATGGTGCCACACAGCGTTCTGTACATGCTTCTCCAAGGTCTAAGAAAAGACCAAGGTTTTAGTTGTACCATGGTGTCCTGAGAGGGTGCCAGATTAAGAAACACTAGCTTATTGCTTTAAAGAGATCAAACTAGAGATAATAAACCTCTGTCTTATGAATACAAAGAGAAGTTGAGTATGTCCAAAGTGCTGTAAGAATGAAACAGAATGTTGTAGAAGGTGTCCGAGAACTTTAATGGTCTTACAGAACAACGGTGCGGGCTTTCACGGGTCACTCTCCTTTTGAAATGATGTGTGGTCGAAAAGCAGCTTCAGGTTTAACTCCCAACTAGCTATTTAAGTTTAAACCCTGCATTGTACCCTTGAAAGAAATGTGGAGGGAGGCCAAAACCAACAACGATGCTAGACTGGTCTGTGAACCTTTGTGCAGACTGAGGGTGCCACAAATTGTTGCTGGGTATCTTATAAGAGTCAAGGAACCTGTTTTTCAAAGTAAGGCTTGTCCAAGTTCAGAGAACCTGTGAAAATTGTTGAAGTATGTTGCAACAGTGTTTTATTTGAAGGGGGCAGTGGTGGCACCTTAGTCATGCTGCCGAGGTACAAAGAGCTGGACGTTGTATAGCCCCAAAGATTGCTATTACAGGCACAGTGATAACAATAATCCTCCAGATCATGGGCACAGTATTGCCAACAGTGCTACCGATTCTGGTCTTGTTACACGTTGCTGCTTTCGACTACTGAAAGTACCTTCCAAATTGATGGTTTAAGAAAAGTAGGATTGTCCAAAAACAGACTGTCCATGAAATTACCTTGCACGTTGACTCTTTTTAAGTTATCAGAAATTTTTGTTCGGATTGCTTTCTCATTTCACTAAATGTTTCATTCTGTTTGTTCCCTCCGTGGCATATTTAGTTGTTTGCTGTTGTTATCCATTCCTATTTGTTATTCTTTCCTTTTCTTTCTTTGTTCATGTATTTCTAACGTTTTGTTTTCCGTCTTAATTACTCTACAAATTCTTCAATATGTAAAAAAAAAAACCTTTCTTGTTAAAGGAGCAAGGTCGTTTAATATCTGCTTTTGTTAACTGTATGACCTTGTTAGGGTGCTGGCATGCCATGAGTGGAATTCACCGATGTCACATCTGATGTTATATGACAAGGATTGCTTGTGAGAACAAGCAGCAGTTGGACTGAGCTGCTGGCGATTTCCTCTGGCGACTGCTGTTGTACTCTCAAACATGGGCATTATTATTTATTGCAAAGAGTGAGTTACTTCACCACCTCAAGACAAAAACCCTGACAAATTAAGCTGCCTGGTATTGGCTGTCCCGAAATGTAATGAATGGTTGTCAAAAGCATCTCACAGACAAAACCTGACACAGAACTTGTCCATGGTCAGCTGAATGGTTCAGGGAGGAGCTTCATTCTCCAGAGTGAACAATAGAGCCCTAGAGTGAAACAAAGAAAAGAACTACACCTCAACGGTGGACATAAATACACCCACCAAGTTCACATCTACAAAGCACCCATCAAAAAAAGAACACGACTCCTTTCACTTCTCATGTACATCCTGCCGTGCAAAAGAGGTATTCAGAATATTTCCAGACTTCAAGAACCCTGCATCTTGCTCAGATTAAATGCCAGCCTTGTGCATACTCTGTAATTGGCTTGCCTCTTAAGTTCTGAAAAAGGCAAATGACCTGTACCGGAGTACAAAAAAACACCTTTGTGCACCTAACACTCAACTAAATCTGTCATCTTCTCATGGGCACACATTAGCCCTACTAACTACAGACTAGTGGCAAATGGATCTCATAACTAACCTGAAGAAAGAGGCAACCTGCACTCAGATTCTGGAATTCGTGGGGAAAAAAATACCTTTTTTGATGCACAAGCCTGCGTCCATTCTTGCAGAGGAACTGAGTCTATTCTAATTTGTACCTAGGAGGAGCTCAGAAATTCAGGTGGCTGTAATCGGGCAGCGACACGATTCCCGTGGATCTCTCTGTGGCAGTCAACATTGTGCCTCGTCCAACAGTACTGACCAGACTCCATAATGTGGACATTTAGGACAAAGCCTTTTTCCTACAAAATGCAACTATTCTGAGTCCTTACAATTTCGCCTCAGAGCCTCACTGCCTCCATAAATGCCATGGTAATGAGGATTTTTGCAGCAGTGGAGAAGGAGGAGGCACAACATCATTTTCAGAGTCAAGTTCATCATTTTTTGTTTAGATATTAAAATTGTATTGATTTTGAACACTTGAAACAAATCAGCAAATACACGGAAATCATTAAGACAAATACATTCCTGTGGTCAATGCGGGGTTGCATCACGAACCCCAAAAGACATACACAGACAAAATATGGAGTCAGGTTACTCAAAACCCTCAACATTACCCAACCACGTCCCCCACACTCTACGATACTTTTTGCCGCACCCCTTGGCCATGTACAGGGCTTTCTCCTGGGTCGCGCACCAATCCACCCCTCTACACCACCTCCACAGATCAGGTGGATAGGGACTTATCCAAGCCGCCGCTATGTCCCACTTGGCCACGATGATAGCTGTATTAAAAAATAACTTATCATTTCTGGACCCATCCAGCCCGTCGGTGATCCCCAGCAGTGAATGACGTGGGTCATGGGGAACCTCCCAACCCAATACCTCTGCAAGTTCCGCCTCAAGAGACCCCCAGAATCGCTCCAACCGGGGGCACAACCAGACCATGTGGAAAAAGTCAGCCGGGGTGTAAGAACATCTCGCACAAGACGCATCCGGGCGCAAGCCTGCTCGGAAAAGGCGCAGGGGGTTGAGATACGCACTACGCAGCATGCAGGTAGTAGAGCTGAATTAGCTTGAGTTTGGCAGAGACTGTGACTGTCCTGGGGGCCATGAGTACAAGAAAGAGAAGGGCAGCGCACTCCGATTTTCTAATTAATCCAAGGGTATATTCTCAATGATATAGGTGCTGCAGCGTAATGCCCGCTGTCAATCGGGCAAAGGGAAACTAAATAAAGAAGAACAATCAACTAATGATTGACGCTGCGCACTGTGCTAAATGTAACAACGTTACAAACAGTTAGTCTATTTAACAAAGTTTCAAAAAGATACAAAACAATGGTGTTCGTTTGAGCATATATTTACAGCATATATGTAACGACAACCTCAAATTACAATATCCTGAATGAATCAGCAAATATACAAAGCGGTAGACATATATCAAGTGCAATACAATAATTAGGTGTACCACATAATATTTTAAGTGATCACAAATAGATGTTTTTGATGAGCCCAATGCATTTCGGGACTTAGCTGTCCCTTCGTCAGGGGAAATCTGCGGAAAAAGTACATATATTACATTATCAGTAAAAAAATGTCGTTATTGTGTTTATACAAGAAGATCACATGGTGAAGAAAACGTACGGTTAACATGATGCATAGTCGTAAACGTAAATGACACGTGCGGTAGATAGGCCCTCCGTTTGTTGAAGGGAGAAAACTATAAAAGTACAAATACAGTCACCCAGTAACGTGCATATAGAGGTGGTGAATGTGACGCTGTAGAAAAAAGTGAAGAAAATGAGAAGCCATGCAAAGTAGAAGAAAGAAAAAACAAATACTAAGGATGTGCCTGATGAAATCTGGCTAAATAACCTCACCTCAAATATTATGTGAGTAAATCCATAAATGGAGTGGACAATAAAAGCAGACTGACTGCTACTGCAAACCAAGAAGAACAACACAATGAGTGCCTGTATACATGTTACAAACATGCGTCTAGAAAAAAACGAAGGAACACAACTTACCGACAAGAAAAGGTGATAGTCAATGTGAAATGGCTAAAAGGCAAGAATACAAAAATAATCAGAGAAAGTGAAGGATATACCGAGCCGCTAGTAGAGACGTAACGGAACAGACGCCATACTCACTTAGAAAATGCTGAGCCACCTAAGTGCTGATAAAGACGCGTTGTCCAAGTGCTAAACAATGCGGGATGTATAATAAATCAATCGCTCGAAGGAGGCATGTGGCAGCAAGTGTAATTATTCCGTTTCCGAAACAGCCACTACAAAGTAATGACAGCGTATAGTTACTAGCTAATCTTCACGAGTGCGCACAGCTTAAGCATCTATAACAAGGGCCCGATAAAAAGCAGTGAACACTACTTACATGAGAGGCACGAGGAGGAAAAGCTGATCCGGTCCAAATGATAGCGTCCTGATGTCGCAACAGGATATCTACTAATGAACAACACGCTCCATTTTAAACGAGCGAGATACCGACGTGAACAAGGAACTAGTAGCAACTAAAAGAGGACTTGCATATAGCGCCATGATAGAGAGGGTGAAGTGAACCGATCTGGATAGAAACGAGACTAAATGTGCAGATGAAAAATAAATGACTAAAAAAGTGTCTGGAAAAACATAGACGGCGAAGACCAAAAGGTACTTAATGACGAAAGGAAACTAAACAAGCAAACGTGTGCTCGATCGGTATGTATACATGGTTAATGAAGTGTGACGGCTAAGAGTTGGAACAAAACACCATGACCATAATCGAGAAACTGTGGCTGGGTGAAAAAGTAAATAACGAGCAATAAACAAACCTGCAAGTAAATCACTAATGGCCTCTAAGCTAAAGTGTGTGAAAGAAGGAAGTAACTAAAGATGTGACTGAAAAGGCAGTTACATATAGGGTGAAACAATGTGATCTGGGGAAAAAACAGCCAAATAAACAAGTGACAGTCAGGAAATGTATGAAGTAATGGTGAACAATGAAAAAGACAGTTTTGGAAACATGAAATGGATATAGAGAGTGATTAAGAGTGTTGAAATAGCCCATAAACCCCTAGAGAAATGAAGAAGAAACTCAAGTACAAAATTACACATAAACTTATTATAAATGTATCCCAATAAAAATGAAGAGCAGTCACTGTGGTACAAGAGGACCTACACGTGGCCATGCAAATGCTATATTTATAAGAAACATGATAAATCTAGACGGTCATTAAGCCCACATGGGGCCAAGGTCTGCAATTTCTGAATCCAAAAGAGCTCTCTGCGTAAAAGGAGATTAGTGGTATCTACGCCTGGTTTGACATCAATAGACTCAATGATTTGAAAACGAAGTTGAGAAATTGAGTGTTTAGCTTCTAGCCAATGCATAGCAAGACTGGAAGTACTGATCTTGTTCCTGATCCTGGATTTATGCTCGGTAATGCGTGTTTTTATTTTTCGCTCGGTTTTGCCTACATAGGCCTTGCCACAGGGGCATTTAATACAGTAAATTACGTGGGTTGTGTTGCAATCACTGTTGTGTTTCAAGCATATGTTAGAGCCAGACGTAGGATGAGTAAGGATGTTCCCTGTGATGACATTGCTGCAATGGATACATGAATGACATTTGCGGGTTCCATGGTAGACAGCAGGTTTGTCGGTGGTTTTTGAGAATTTCAATAGATTCCGTAAATTTTTGCCTCTTTTGTATGCAAACAAGGGTTTCTCCAGAAAGAGATGTTGAAAATCCTGCTCTTGTTGTAACAACTCCCAACGTGACAAAATGATTTTCTTGATTTTAGGTGAAGATGTGGAAAAATTACTGACAAATACCAGTCTTTTAGAGACGGTCTTTGGTTTCTGTTGCAATAAGTCTGTTCTTGGAGTTGACATGGCTCGTGTGAGGCATGTTTGTAGCACCTCTTGTGGGTAACCTCTTGACGAAAATTTATCAACAGTGATTTGGAGTTGGAGAGTACTGTTGTCAGGATCAGAACAAATTCTGCGGATACGGGTAAATTGTGACAATGGCAAATTATTGATGAGATGACGTGGATGAAAACTTGTGAAGGTAAGAAGACTATTGCGATCAGTAGGTTTGTGAAAAACTGTAGTGCGGAATTGATTCGTAGATGTTTTGGTGACTTGTACGTCCAGGTAATGGATAGAGTCCTTATGGATGGTATGGGTCAACTGGATGTGAGTATGATTCCTGTTAAGAGTCTCTATCATAGAAATGAAAGACTGTACTGAATCACCCCAAATTAGGAAAATATCATCTATGTAGCGACAATAAAGACGTATTT
This sequence comes from Triturus cristatus, assembly GCF_964204655.1. Lineage (NCBI taxonomy): Eukaryota > Metazoa > Chordata > Amphibia > Caudata > Salamandridae > Triturus > Triturus cristatus. The sequence continues at coordinate 607,979,752 of NC_140583.1, forward strand.
TGGACCACCATTCGGTGTTAGAAATGATATGATCCAGTTCGTATTGGGCCATATAGATGTTCGCATAGGCAGGTGCTCCTGAAAAGCCCATCGAAGTACCATTCAATTGGGCGTAAAATTTGTCTTGATATTGGAAATAGCTGTTATGTAGACAGAACTTTAAAAGCTGCAAGATCAGAACCTTCTCGATGTCGACGTCTTCCATTTGGAATAATGCCCATTCAACCGCTTCAAGGCCTGCTGCGTGGGGAATGGATGTGTAAAGAGCTGTGACGTCAATAGTGCACAAATAGATAGAATCCTGAGGTTCAATGGTGATTTGTTGGAGCATCTGTAAAAAGTGAGTGGTGTCTTTTAGGTAAGATTGCCAAGATTGCACGAACTTCTGTAGGTAATGGTCCAAAAATTTACCAATGGGATCAAAGATGGATTTGCATCCAGAGACTATTGGGCGAAACGGGGGGTCTTGAGGATCCTTGTGTATTTTGGGGATCATGTATAACTGAGGGCGTTGTGGATTAGTTGATGATAAAAAAAGACGTGTGTTATTGTCAATCCATGTTTGTTCAAGAGCCTCATTGAGAACAGAATTCAGTAACTCCAAAAGCAGTGTTGTAGGATCGCTTGCTAATTGCAAATAGGTGTTGGTATCAGAGATGTGTGCCAATACTTTGGAGTGGTAATATTCTGTGTCCATCAGCACTATGGCTCCTCCCTTGTCTGCCGGTTGAATTGTGATCAAAGGATTTTGTGACAATTTTGACAGAATTAGTCGTTCATGTGTTGACATATTGTTGTGATGTTTAGGTCTGTAGTTTAGTTTCTCCAAATCTTTGTTGACCAATGTCTCAAAACTGTCCAGAGTTTTATGAGATGATGGTGGCATAAAGGTACTCTTGGGTTTGAATTGATGATGGGTGGAAATCTCATCTTGTGTATTATCAAGTGCAGCATCATGAAAGAAATGTTTTAAGCGAATGACACGCATGAATCTGTAGAATTCCCCTTGGGTTTGCAAATGATTGGTATGCATTGTGGGGACAAACGAAAGACCTCGTCCCAAAAGGGATTTTTCTTGATTGGAAAGATTATATGATGATATATTAATCACTAGGTCACTGTTTTGCCACTTCGTAAAGCTTTGCCGCTGCTTTCCTTTCCCTCTCCTGGTTTTTCTTGGGGGGTTGATTTGGACATGTCTCTTGTTGGAGGTGGACGACCCTGATCCGGTGCCTGTGATAAAAAAGACGACGTAGATGCTGTTGAGGTAGTAGGAATCGTGACTGTTGGTGTATGATCCCCTGGAATAGAGGAAGCCGATTGTTGGACTGAATGAGCTGAAGACGCCGGAGTGCGGCTGGTGGTGGTGTCTTTTTCTGACGCTAAACTTTCATCTGAGGTAGTAGGTGTTTTTTTGTTGTCAAATCTTTTGCGAGTGTATATCTCCGCCCACGTATAAACCTCATTAAGTTTATAGTCGATAGTGTCGCGTCTATACTTGCGTAGCTTGCCTTCTTGTAACTCCCTCTCATATCCATCCAATTTCTGATTCAGGATTTCCAAATGTAGCCTCCAAGAGTCCGCTTCCATGCGAAATTCTAGTTCAGTTTTTAAGGAAGTAATTTCTTCTTCCAGATCTTTGATGGTTTTTGACAATTCTTCAATGATTAAAAGAATGAGATCTAATGAACACTTATTAAGGATTGAGTACCATTTGTCCATAAAGGCTGTGTTCAAATGGAAACGAAATAGCATTGGTTTGATGGCCAGGCGTAGTCCACGCGGAATTCTCTTTGCTTTATGATATTGGACAAGAGTAGAAGCATGAAGTCTCTGGTTAAGCTGTCTCCTGGTAATGAATTCCAGTTGACGAAGTTGTTGGGTTATAGAACCACCATGTGAATCCGTGATCTTCACTTCTTGTATGAGTGAATAAATTTGGGAAGCCCCATCTGAGGTATAAGCTTTAGTGTTAGCTCTATTGTCTGTGATATTAGTAATAGCATCAAAAGACATGATTAGCGAGTGGGTGCTGCTGCAGAGACAGAAAGATATTGGTACAAGAAAGAGAAGGGCAGCGCACTCCGATTTTCTAATTAATCCAAGGGTATATTCTCAATGATATAGGTGCTGCAGCGTAATGCCCGCTGTCAATCGGGCAAAGGGAAACTAAATAAAGAAGAACAATCAACTAATGATTGACGCTGCGCACTGTGCTAAATGTAACAACGTTACAAACAGTTAGTCTATTTAACAAAGTTTCAAAAAGATACAAAACAATGGTGTTCGTTTGAGCATATATTTACAGCATATATGTAACGACAACCTCAAATTACAATATCCTGAATGAATCAGCAAATATACAAAGCGGTAGACATATATCAAGTGCAATACAATAATTAGGTGTACCACATAATATTTTAAGTGATCACAAATAGATGTTTTTGATGAGCCCAATGCATTTCGGGACTTAGCTGTCCCTTCGTCAGGGGCAATCTGCGGAAAAAGTACATATATTACATTATCAGTAAAAAAAATTCGTTATTGTGTTTATACAAGAAGATCACATGGTGAAGAAAACGTACGGTTAACATGATGCATAGTCGTAAACGTAAATGACACGTGCGGTAGATAGGCCCTCCGTTTGTTGAAGGGAGAAAACTATAAAAGTACAAATACAGTCACCCAGTAACGTGCATATAGAGGTGGTGAATGTGACGCTGTAGAAAAAAGTGAAGAAAATGAGAAGCCATGCAAAGTAGAAGAAAGAAAAAACAAATACTAAGGATGTGCCTGATGAAATCTGGCTAAATAACCTCACCTCAAATATTATGTGAGTAAATCCATAAATGGAGTGGACAATAAAAGCAGACTGACTGCTACTGCAAACCAAGAAGAACAACACAATGAGTGCCTGTATACATGTTACAAACATGCGTCTAGAAAAAAACGAAGGAACACAACTTACCGACAAGAAAAGGTGATAGTCAATGTGAAATGGCTAAAAGGCAAGAATACAAAAATAATCAGAGAAAGTGAAGGATATACCGAGCCGCTAGTAGAGACGTAACGGAACAGACGCCATACTCACTTAAAAAATGCTGAGCCACCTAAGTGCTGATAAAGACGCGTTGTCCAAGTGCTAAACAATGCGGGATGTATAATAAATCAATCGCTCGAAGGAGGCATGTGGCAGCAAGTGTAATTATTCCGTTTCCGAAACAGCCACTACAAAGTAATGACAGCGTATAGTTACTAGCTAATCTTCACGAGTGCGCACAGCTTAAGCATCTATAACAAGGGCCCGATAAAAAGCAGTGAACACTACTTACATGAGAGGCACGAGGAGGAAAAGCTGATCCGGTCCAAACGATAGCGTCCTGATGTCGCAACAGGATATCTACTAATGAACAACACGCTCCATTTTAAACGAGCGAGATACCGACGTGAACAAGGAACTAGTAGCAACTAAAAGAGGACTTGCATATAGCGCCATGATAGAGAGGGTGAAGTGAACCGATCTGGATAGAAACGAGACTAAATGTGCAGATGAAAAATAAATGACTAAAAAAGTGTCTGGAAAAACATAGACGGCGAAGACCAAAAGGTACTTAATGACGAAAGGAAACTAAACAAGCAAACGCGTGCTCGATCGGTATGTATACATGGTTAATGAAGTGTGACGGCTAAGAGTTGGAACAAAACACCATGACCATAATCGAGAAACTGTGGCTGGGTGAAAAAGTAAATAACGAGCAATAAACAAACCTGCAAGTAAATCACTAATGGCCTCTAAGCTAAAGTGTGTGAAAGAAGGAAGTAACTAAAGATGTGACTGAAAAGGCAGTTACATATAGGGTGAAACAATGTGATCTGGGGAAAAAACAGCCAAATAAACAAGTGACAGTCAGGAAATGTATGAAGTAATGGTGAACAATGAAAAAGACAGTTTTGGAAACATGAAATGGATATAGAGAGTGATTAAGAGTGTTGAAATAGCCCATAAACCCCTAGAGAAATGAAGAAGAAACTCAAGTACAAAATTACACATAAACTTATTATAAATGTATCCCAATAAAAATGAAGAGCAGTCACTGTGGTACAAGAGGACCTACACGTGGCCATGCAAATGCTATATTTATAAGAAACATGCTAAATCTAGACGGTCATTAAGCCCACATGGGGCCAAGGTCTGCAATTTCTGAATCCAAAAGAGCTCTCTGCGTAAAAGGAGATTAGTGGTATCTACGCCTGGTTTGACATCAATAGACTCAATGATTTGAAAACGAAGTTGAGAAATTGAGTGTTTGGCTTCTAGCCAATGCATAGCAAGACTGGAAGTACTGATCTTGTTCCTGATCCTGGATTTATGCTCGGTAATGCGTGTTTTTATTTTTCGCTCGGTTTTGCCTACATAGGCCTTGCCACAGGGGCATTTAATACAGTAACCATGAGAGCATCGTACCAATCCACTTCATCGAGGGGGCCCACTCATTCCACTAATTGTTCCCTCAACTTATCTAAGGAGGCGGAGTGTTGTTTATTAAAGTGCGGTAAATACGGGAGATGCCCCCCTTACCCAAGTCCACAATCATTGTCTGGGCCTCAGTGGGGCTATATTCAGGGAGCCTTGTGTCATCCGGGATGTGTGGATGGAGGGCGTGTCTCATCTGCAAATATTTATAAAATTGGGACGAGTGTAGGGAGTAGCGAGTTTGGAGCTCCTGGAAGGTAAGTACATGACCTTTAGCCCATACATCCCCAAGTTGTGAGATGCCAATAAAATCCCAAGTTTTAAAACCCTGTAGTCCGCTAACCTCTGGGAGCCAGGTCCCATGCCAGAGGGGTGTACATTGGGTCAGTTTATGCAACCATCCAGTTTTATGCAATGAGGCCCGCTAGGCCAATAACATAGAGTGCGTCACCTCGGGCAATCGGGATGGGATGGGCCCCCCGTACATCATGGCCTGGATTTTAGTTACACCTAGTTCACTCAACTCCAGCCTAGAGGCCGGGTCAGCGTGGACCACCAGGAGACGCACGGCCAGGAAATAAAGGTATAAGTGCGTCATCCCCATACCCCATCAAAGGAGGGAATCTGGCATGTAGACAGAGCCAGGCGCACCCTCCCACCGCTCCAGAGAAACTGGGTAGTTAAACTGTCCAGTTCCCTGGAACCAAGTCCTGGGAAAGCATTAGGGGGTATTTTGGAGGACGTAAAGAAATCTGGGGAGGCTCATCATTTTAAACAAGGCCACCCTCCCCAGGGGGTTCAGAGGTAGCGCTTTCCATTTAAGAAGATCTTCCTTGGCCTTTTTAACCAACGGTGTTACATTAAGAGCCCAGCCCAGCTCGAGAAGGAGGGTAATCCATATCCCGAAGTATTTCAAGGATTGTCGCCGAAGTGGTATGGTGGATTGCCACTCAAAGCATTCCCTCGAGAGACCAGAACTGATTTCCCATGGTTTAGCCGCAGACCAGAGGCCTGCTCCAATGAATGTAGGGTCTGGAGGCAATATGGCCCGGAGGAGGCTGGGTCAGCCAAGAAGACCAGGACGTTGTCCGCATATAATGCGATCTTGTCCGTTTCGGTATTAGGCCACTCCCAGCCACAAATGCGCTCCTCAGCACGCACTAGGGAAGCCAAGGGCTCCATTGCCAGGGCGAATAACAACGGAGAGAGGGGCAACCCTGCCTGGTGCCCCTGTCAATGGGAAAGGCCTCCGATAGCACCCTGTTGACCAGCACACGTGCTCTCGGGTGGGCGTAAAGGACACGGACCAGTGATCTGAATTGAGGCCCGAACCCCATCTCGGCCAGCACATCCTGCAAATACGTCCAGTCCACGGTATCAAATGCTTTTTCGAAGTCCACGGCCAAGAGTGCTAAGTATGGGGTAAGCACATGCTGGTGGGCTAAAGCCAGCTGCAGCCTCCGGAGGCAGTGGCGGGTCCCCCACTGAGGCATGAACCCACATTGGTCTGGATGGACCAGTAGGGTCAAGTAGGGTTTCAATCGTTGAGCCAGAATGGTGGCAAACAACTTAATTTCGGTATTGAGGAGGGAGATGGGACGATAGTCCGCGCATCTACGAGAGGGGGGGCTGGGATTTCGGGAGAACCACAATGGTGGCGATGTCTGTTTCCTGCGGAAAGGAACCTTTCTCAACGGCTTCATGGAATAAGCTGGCCAAGTGGGGCGCTAGCGTGTCTCGGTATGCCGCATAATACTCCTGGGGAAGGCCGTCGGGGCCCGGGGTCTTACCCGAGGAGGTGAGGGTGATTGCTTCTTCGATTTCTTTGCGCGAAATGGGGCGATCCAAGTCTTTCTGAGCGGCCATTTCTAACTTAGGGAGATGCACCCCACCCCGCTCAAGGAGGGACGATAGTGACGGCTCGGGGGTTTGCATTGTTTATAGTCTCCGGTAGTAGGCCGCGAAAGTGTTAGCCATCGCCAGAGGGGCACGGTGTACCGCTCCAACCTTGTCAGCCACCTCTGGGATAATATGATTCGCCCTGGGGTATGTGGCTAGCCTGTGCAGCATCGTACCATTTTTGTCCCCCACCCATAGATTCTCACCACCGAAGACCTCCACAGGAGCTTAGCTGCATCCAGGGATAATTGTCTAATGTCGTCCTGAAGGTGAGCAAGCTGCCGGGCTTGGGCGGCATCCTCTGATGTGGATAGTAGCTGTTCTAAGCGGAGCGCCTGCGCTTCCTTGGATGAGATCTCCTGCAATTGCGTCTGCCTCTGGATCTTTAGCTGCCCTTTAGCGACGCTCCGTATTGTCACCTTCCCTGCCTCCCATAGGGTACCCGGGCAGGCTACAGAACCCTCATTAGTAGCGAAGTATTGTTTAAGCTCCTTCCCCACCACTTTTTTAAAGGCTATATCTTGGAGGAACCAGGCGTTCATCCTCCATGTTTGGCGGGCCGAAAGAGGGGGAGCCCCTGTGCTGAGGAGTATTGAAGAGTGGTCAGAAATGCCTCTGGGCAGAATACGGACATTTAGAATCTCAGAACAGTCAGGCGCGGGTAAAGACTCCCCAGAGAGTAGCGTTGGTTGCAGGGAGCAGCCCGGGGGGGAGTTCGACCGGGCCCACCTCGGTCCACGGCACCTGCGGGGGCGGTTGCGCTGCGGCTGGGGACAAAAGGTGTGGGATGGACAGGTCTGCCGCCTGCCCCCCCCATGGGCAAAGTCTGGCCACCAGTCCGCAAAGGGTGTTCTTCAGTTGCCCATGCACAATGAAAAATAAAATCCTAGGCAATATAATAAAACAATATTTACCATTCCAAGTATTGAAAATCAGTGTAACGACCAAGCTGAGAAAAATGCAAAATATTTTTCATTGACAATTTTTCAAAATTTAGATCATGTCATATCATTATATAGATTAAAAACACAAATGTATTAACACAGTTATAGATCCTCTATATACCTATGCTATACACATAATCATACTAGACTACATTTTTTTTCATAAAAACATAATACTGTGGCAAATGAATAATAACTCTTCGACGCGCGTTTCGGCGTGAAACACGCCTTCGTCAGGAATAGCCACACAATACCTGAAATTGATAAAAAAATTACATTGAAAAACCATATGTATATTATTACTATTGCATTCAATAACAGCAGCATCGGTACGTTACACTATAAGACAGTATCCAGACTAACAATGATTCACTGAACAAATAATTAGTTAACTGCCTTCATTGTTTTTTGTTTTTTTTTAAAGAAAACAGTAAGAGAAAAACAAGAGAATGTAGAATAATGAGAAAGTGGATAAATGCCAAGTAAGAGAGAGAACCGAAAATCCCATAATAGTTTCCATGGCACCCAAGGTGATAAAAGACTACCTGTTCAAATGCTTACTTTCTACTTATTGGTATCAATATAATGAAGTAGTGCAGAAAAGATGTATCCGGCTAGTTTAGTCTCTGAAATAGACCTATAAAATAATAACAATTGTGAGGGGTAAACCTTGAATGTAGTGACAAATTAAACAAAAAAAGGTTTTATATGTTGCTTTGAATTGTTACCTGCCTATTGAGGAGGTATAGCGCCGTGATGGCCACCTCTCTGTAAAGGATTTTGTTAATGTGTGAATAGATTGATGAATAAAAAGAGTCTTGAATAAACGATATGGTAAAGAAAGTACATTAACATTTTAATATCAGGTACATGTCATTTTAGATCATACTTTCAGTTTTGAGAGTATACATTGATATCTACAGCTCTTTCTTTACCATATCGCGAAGGAGAGGCCCCAGCCAAATCCGCACCAAAATACAGGATGGTGCAGGAGCAGAGAGGCCAACAGCCGGACACAGATGAATCAGGGCTGCGGTCCCAAGCAGTGGCGGACCAGCGGCGAAGCAAGGGGCGGGACCAGGAGAGCCCCCGCTTCACGCCAAGTTCAGAGCTCAGAAACTGAGGGCAAGCCGGGGGCCCAGCAAACGAAGGACGGACTCAGTCCCGGACCCCCCGCCGCTCGATCTATGCAGCCGATGACGTCCCGAAACCACCCCCGGCCCAGGATCACTGCATGCCGTGTAACATCCCACAAGATGGGTGCAGGCCAGGGCCGGGGGGGAGGGGTCACGTTCACTCCTGTGTGGTCCGGGTGAAGCAGGAAGGAGGGACTCAGACCGCACTGAAGGTGGATGGGGCCACACGAAGCCAGTCTACATCCAGTCTACATCCTGGCCGGTCACCCATGTGCACGGAGGGCCCCCCGCATATGTCCCAGGAGGGCCAGGACCCCCCCCCCCCCCCCTCATCATTTTTACCTGACAGAAGAGGAGATATGGGGGAATTACAGGTTTAGCAGTAGCGTGTTTTAGACCTAGATTAACTGGATACTGTTGTTGGAAGCACATTGAAGTGAGGCCATCCCAACACATGCACAGGTCCTGCCTGTGTTCCCTGCACCTCCTGGCTTTAGAAAGTTATCAGGGCATGGTAGCTATAGCAGGAGATGCATAGTCCAGTTTTGTTGGCAAATTCCTGGACACTATGTTGGCAACAATCAACACACATGTTGTCTTTCCAAACACCCACAAGAATAGAAGTACATCATCTTGAAGTTCTACAGATAAGCACACTTCTGATCGGTGACAGGTTTTCTGGATGGGACATACATTAATTGGTTCAACAAGTGCTACTGAATATCTGTATCACAACTGGAGAAATCAACACTCATTATACAAGTTGTCTGTAATACAGGTTGCCCCAGGGCTTTCAGTGGGATGAAAAAATGGGGGTGGGGCGGTCCCTCAAAGGGGTGTGGTAGATGTAATTAAGGGTGTGGCTTAAAAACACCAAAGCTAAAAATCTGTGCTTAGCATAGTGTGTCGCCCGACTGGTATTTTTCTGTTTCTATCATTGCATCCAGATATATTATATAACAAGTAACATTTCACCTACAGCAAGCCAGCACTATTGGCTTTGCCAATGGTTGTTTGTTGCAAAAGATAAATAAGCAAAAACGATGGCTTCGTCATATATAACATTGAAAATGCTTCAGTTCTGAAATGATGAGACTGTGAAAGAAAATAACTAATCTCTTTGAAGTTCCTTCAGAGGCAGTGAAGGATGGTACTGTTGAATAGTTAAGATTTTTTTCATCCTGATGGTGAGGGCAAAAATGGTGAGCCCGATAGGGATCCATCTCAGCACGTGCTTTTTAGGTCTCGGGACCATCCGGTCGGCAGACCGGAAGTCCGGAGATTTAATGACTTGGAGAAGAGGGGCTTGAACCCGCCCCTCTTCTCCCCTGTTCTCCATTGGCTGGCCTCGTAAATGCTGCCCAGCCACTGGAGAAGAGGTCAGTCACTCCCATTAGGCCCCGTCCTTTTCGGATCGGGGGCGTGTTTTTTGCGAGAAGTCTCAGGGAGGAGACAACAGCAAAACACGCCCCCGAATCCGAAAACGATGCTTAGGCAGGAGGTGTGCACTTACCTGCCAGGAGTGACAGGTCTGCTTCCAGCTGCTCGCGCGCTCCGTCATCCAAGCAGTTTAATGATTCAATATTTGGGAGCAGAGGTTGATGTGCCAACTTGTAGGAATAAGGGGTTCTACGTGCGTCCGGATGATCACTATACATAGTGAAGCCTAAATCTATGGATGGCTGAAAACTGACAGCGTGGGTTCTACACATTGAAATGACTTGGCGTCTAGATTACTGAGACCCAGAGTATTTGAACGGATCAATATTTGGGAGCCTGGCTTTCCATATAACCTCCAACCCAAACCGAAGTATCATTATATAGCAGAGGTATCTCCTTGCATGTCTCTATGGATCAGTATGTGACAGCTCCACGCATGCGTACTACCATCAGACTCACCGACACGCAGGGGCTGGGTGGTGCTGGGGGTAGGCGACCTCTGCACGGTGACCAGAGCCATGTGGCTATGTGCAACGGGGCATCATCCGGGGGCGGCCCTTTCCTCTCGCCGTTTGTACCCTTGGGTCCCTGCTGCCACCCCCGGGAGCTCCACCACCTCTCTGCCGACTCTCAGCCGGTAGCTGCTGTCAGCCGGAGCGCGAGCCCTGCCGCCTGCCACGCCCACCGAAATGTCGCGCGCACTGACAAGCCCCGCCCCCATGAAGGAGACTGTAGAAGACAAGACACTACAATAAGGCCTCGGACTAAACCAAACTCTTACTAACATCCCTGGTGTACTGTAAGAAGTTTGGTTTCTCAGGGTCATCCGTACACACTCCTGACTTCCTTACCACATGAAATTAAAATTGTTCATTGAATATGAGGCCCAACCCCTTTTCCGTTTAAGCCACGCCCCCAATGCCCAGCTATCGGAAGCCACAGCCGTTGCATGAAGCGACTTACAATGCAACGGTCTCGGCATTGTTAAAGTTAGAGCTATTGGCATTGCTCATGACAATGCCGTTTCTTTAACCCCTTCGGCGCTCATGACGGAACGGTTCCGTCATGAGCGTCGGTTGAGCTGTGCTCATGACGGAACCGTTCCGTCATGACCACGCCCGCGCAAGCAGCGCTCAGCACAGCGGGGGAATCCGCCCCGCATGGAAGGGGTTAAATGTTTTAAAAACAAAAACATAAACAAAAATAATGTCATGAGCAATGCCAATAGCTCTAACTTTACCAATGCCGAGACCATTGCATTGTAAATGCTTGTTAGAACTACCGATGCTGAGCACCGGCAGGACCCCGCCCACTTAAAGCCCTGGGTTGCCCTATGACTGTCCTCGGTGCGAGGTATCCTGGATGGCCCATGAGTCCTACACTATGGAGTGGTGCAAGAGAAAACATGAGGACTCGCTTTTCACTAACTATATTAAAATATAAGAGGGCTTGTACAATTTACGTGTGTTACAAGTGAGTTGTGCCTGTTTCAGGTGACAGCGTGTATGGCATATGCCCTTAGCACCTCACACCGTGCACAATTCTGAGGTGGCATGCAAATCACTGCCTGCAATGCAGTCTCACAGAATATTGTCCCCTAAAATGGCCTTCCCATAAGCCCACACAATAACAGTTCTAATGATAAGGACAACCCCACAACCCTGTAGAGGATTCAGCAAGGGCTGCAGAAAGGAGAGCGCGCAGGCCTCGTACCACATAAGTCCACTACTGAGGTAAGTGCATGCCTTGAGTACTGATTGAATAATGAGACACGTACATGTGTGCATAATATCCATTTTCATTGTTGTCCACAGGATCACTTTGCGATGACAACATTACAACTGCCGTATGTGGCTTGTACTCCATGATGAAAAAACTCTGGGGGGCATATTTACAAAAAAAATGTTGGAGCATGAGGCTGCACCACATTTTGCAGTGCGGTGCTCCGATATTTTCAAAACGCAGGGATGGGCCGCATTCACAAGAATACGACACACCCCTATGTTCCCCTAGTGCTGGAGCAATAACAGCTGCCTAGCGCCAGCGCAGGCACCCTTCTCCCATGTTGCAAGGGTGCCTGCGCTGCAGGGCTGATTGTGTGCAGGAAGGGACACCTTCCTGCACAGAAACAATCAATAATGGCAATTTGCTCCTTCTATGTCTGCTGCATGGATAGAGCAAAAAACGAGCCATTCTAATGCCCGGTCTTCAATGGTGTTAGTTTTTGGTGCTGCTTCAGTCTTGTAAATCTGGGGCTGCGTCAAAAAGCAACACCCATTGCACGCCCCTTTGTCGCAGAGGACTGCAGCAGAAAGAGGCATATTTACAAGGTGGCGTTAAGCCATGCAAAGTGGCTTAGTGCCACCTTGTAAATATGGACAATGTTGCTGCGCCATTGGAGCGTCAAAAAAAGTGACCCTCCGGTGTTGACGCTCCGGTGGTGGTGAGGTCTTGTAAATATGCTCCTATGAGTTCTTTCTATGAGTATACAATGTAAACATGGAGGCGCAGATTTACAAGCCCCTTGCGCCACTTTTGCGTCACTTTTAACAAGGGAAAAGTGACGCAAAAGTGGCGCACGGGGCTTGTAAATCTGCCCCGGAATGTTCAACTCTTCACCCCTTAGTGTTTTTTAGGTCGAGGGACCGTCCGGTCAGCCGAAGGCAGAACCGGAAGTCCAGAGATTTAATGATTCTTAGAGTGGCTATTTAGCCCGCCTCTCTTTTTGCTTCTCCTCCATTGGCTGGCTTCCTAAACGGAGGCCAGCCATTGGAGGAGAGAGCCGTCCCTCCAAATAGGCTCCATCTTTTTCAGATTCGGGGGCGTGTTCCCTGCTCTTCTTTCCACTGTTTAGCCACGCCCCCGAATCTGAAAACCGCCGCTGCGTTTCTCCGAGGCATTTCTGCTTCGCCTCGGAGAAAGGCAGTGGTGTGCTTGTTACTATCTGTTCCACCGACTCCTGCGCCCTCCGCACCAATGGCGCCCACTTAGCATTCCACTCGGGGGAGACTCCTTTACGATCGGTGCATTCGGAATGAGGGGATGCCGGTGCACATTAAGGAGTAATAGGAGCCAGCTTTAGTAAAGTACTTGTCCTAACTTTTTTTTATTTTTTATTTATATAGTGCGAACTCGCCCGAAGGTATTGGAGCGCTTTACATGCGTGCCGGTTACGTTGCGCATTCAGGCACGAGGAGGGGTTAAGTGATTTACCCAGGATCACGAGATGTGGACGCGACCCCGAGTGTCGAACTCTGGTTTCCCGCTCCAAGGTCGGCAATCTAGCCGCCGGACCGCATCCACTCCCCCGCTGCTTAAGCCCTTACCCTGCCACTGTGCCAAGAACCTCCTCGTCTTCGTCTGGGGAGCTGGGGGTCGCTACTGCGCCTTTCTATCTCACTAACTCACTTTCACTGTCTCTTTCACTACCTCTCTCTATCTCACTACATCACAACACCACTCTGCTTACATCTCATTACTTCACAACACCCCTCTCCCTCACTACCTCACTCTCTCTCACTACATAACTCTCTCTACCTCACTTCTCCACTCTATCTCACTACCTCACTATCTCACAACTTCTCTCTCTCAAAACATCACTACCTCACTCTCTAGCTCACAACCTCACAACTTCACTCTCTCTCACTCACTACCTCAATCACTCTCTATCTCACTACCTCACTCTTTCTATCTCACTAACTCACTTTCACTCTCTCTTTCACTACCTCTCTCTCTATCTCACTACATCTCAACATCACTCACTACCTCACTCTCTCTATCTCACTACCTCACTCTCTATCTACCTCACTCTCTATCTCACTACCTCACTCTCTATCTACCTCACTCTCTCACTACCTCACTCTCTCTTTCAATACCTCACTCTCTCTATCTCACTACCTCACTCTCTCTCTGCTAATGCAATAGGTATCACATATGCAAAAAAAAACTCTAATGCCAATAGAAATGACAATGCCATTTATTTAGGGATACAATCATGGTAAAAAAATAATGAGCAATACCAATAGCTCTACCTATAATATTGCTGAGACCATTGCATTGTAAATGCTTGTTCTCGCTTTGGCACCGGTAGGCCCGATGATGAGAGACTCTGACCTCTTCTCTTCTGCCTCTCCGCTAGGGCTTCTTGCGTGCGGTGCTGTTTGTAGGCACTTCCAGCCTCCAGAGACTCAGCGCCTCTTCACCTTCTGGTGCAGGCACTTGCTGCTCTAAAACCAGCTTACAAGTGTTGGGCAGGTCTTCTTTGAAGATGTCCCTCGGCCCATCCCTACTTTAGGGTGCCTTCTCGTCTTGTACAGCTCTGCACACGTGACACCCTAGTGATGGTCGCAAATGTGTCAACGAGCCTGCCATATCCTTGAAAACGGATCAACTCATGTTGCTGGTGCTGTTTTGTGTCACATCTTCATTGTGCAGCGCAGCACACGCTGCAGTCACTGCCTCTGTCAACGGATCCATACTGGTGGACATGACTTTCAAGCCTTGTTCTATGGAAGAACCCACACTTTCAACCTTATTTATAGTTTTGTGAAGGGTAAACTGAATGTACATTGAAACATGCGTGTGTAATGTCAGGCAGGCAGACATTACTATATCAAATGTGTGTGGTACAGAACATTCACGGTGATGACTTTAAGTTCGGTGTTTGAAAGGCTGCATGTTTGCACACTGTGTAATGTGTGCACTGCATAGGCATACTTGCTGTTTCCTGCAGTATGGAAGTTCATTCCAAGTCGCATAATGCATCTTACTTGGTAATATAAAAGCTGATAAGGATGTGAATTGTAAATGTTTCTGCCAACTGCGATATGCGACTGTGCACTGCATGATCAAGCAGTGCATGTAGGTTGAATGCAAATGTAATTCTGGTAAAAGTGCGTATAGAATGTAGGCCGACTCTGCTGGTGGTGGAGCAGCAGATATGTGAATGTCACTAGCTCCAGTGACAGCATAGAGTAGTGTTGATGGCCTCCTCCACTGGCGTAGGTGGTGGCTGGGTGGAAGGCCCCTCTCCAGTGCCGGCTACTTCCCGTCTTCCTCTGGACAGTTTTAATTTGGTCCTCGATCGGAGATTGTACCGCATTTTACGAATCTCCTCAGTGCTCCTGGGGTGATTTCTACAGCTTCTGCTCTGCCATATTCCCATCTTTGTGGCTTCTGGCACAGCCAAGGACCCTTTTTTCAAACAAGCATTGGCATAGCCAATAGGTCTCGCTTTTGGGATCTTATAAGTATTTAGTTATGCAGTACAATATCCTTGGTGCAACAACATCAACTATTGCATGGCTAAACACGGTCCCAAAGGCGAGACCTATTGGCTATGCCAATGCTTGTTGTAAAAAGCAGTGGAGAATCTTCATCTCCTCCCAACTCTGCAGTGACCGGATGAGAGTGATCCAGAGTCCAGGTGGGGGCAGTGTCACCAGCCTGCTGCCTGACAAACCCAGGAGAATGATGACAGCGAAGGAGAGCCACAGGCCACAAACGTCACAGGTAACCCCATTTCTTAAGATCCATAAAAAGTCAGCATATCACACAACGTAATAAAAAAAACCAATTATAAAAACAATGTCGCCCTCTTAGCTTTCAAAGCAAGAACTCTAATAAAATGTGTAGAGGAACTGACTTACTTCTTTTACTGTATTTATAAAGTATTTTATGTAACGCTCGCCCTTTACCCAGTTTGTTATCATTTCCTTTTCTGAGGTACTTTGACCCACATGTATTTCAGTGCAGTTGCATGATTGCATCTTGCCTCACATTTTGCGCTGGAAAAATAGGCGTGGATGGGATTAGAGGACACGGCGTGACTCATTCCGGCTAGGCCAGTGCGCGTGCTGCTGCATTCATCCGAGAAGGAAGGGGCCAGCTAACCTTGGTCTGCTTCGAGTTCATGCAAGTACACGACCCAGGAGAAGGGGCAGCCCTTCACCTACTGGTTTTGCCATCTTTCCTTCACACACAGAAAGGAGAAATGTTGCCAGTGATTAAACTCATAACACTGTTTTGGCAAACATTTTATCCGATTTATTGCGGAGGGACATGCAAGAATATGTGCATTGTCACGAGCTAGTTTGTATCTATATCATTGACACAACAATCTAGGGGAATTCTCCACTTGTGTTTATTTTTGAGTTCACATAGCTTCACTAATGTTAATGCAACTTTACATCAACATTTGCAACACCCGACAAAGTGAAAAAAGACCATTGCACTAATTGGTCAATGAAAAAAAATCACATTTTGCATCAATAAATCAGTCCAATTGCCCACGCAAAAAGTGCACCGGTGCCAGTGAGATCTATTTAATCTGGAAATATAAGCGATTTATTGACTCCTGAGGCTGACAGCACCGAGCAGCCTATGTTCTTTCGAACATGGACCAATCCGATTGTGTGCAGCTCCTATGTACACAGAAAAAAACAGCATAGAGAATGTGCTTTTGTTTCTATACCCTCGTATCGTTCCTTTGTTTGTATACAGAGTGTGCTCGCAAGGTTCTGAAATATCGTAATCCTCCTATGTGGTCAACATGAGCTTTTAGGAGAAAATGGTGTATTTTAGAAGAGATGAGTAAGTGGGTGAGCGATTGAGTAGATGAGTGGATATGTCGGTGGATGATGGATGTTTAGATAAATGCTTGGATAAGTGAGAGGGTGGATGCCTGAATGACTACTTGGATGGATGGATGGATGGCTGGGTGAGTACTTGGATATTTGGATGGATGTCTGGGTGAGCATTTGGATGAATGGATGGATGAATGAGTGGAAGGGTGTTTTGATTAATTAGGTAGGTGGCGCATGGGTGGGTTAGTTCTTGGATGGGTGGCTTGGTTAGATGCTTGGATGGATGAATGATTGAATGGATGGATGGTGTGTCCTTGGATGAACGGATTAGGTATGGATGGAGAAACATAGGGAAAAAAAGCATTCAAAATGTAAGTAACTTATTGGACGGTTGGTCAGAACTGGACACATTTCATATTATAAACGTTGAGGCCAAATTGTATATTAATCTGTATGAATAATTTTGTTATTGTAAACGCGTGCTTGTGTGTTGTGCTTTTTGTAAAGCAACAGAGACAGCAATAAACAAGACGGCAAAAGTGAAATCAGGGGTGCGCACGCGACGGCAAACACGCGAGTGGTGCGCGCACAGCAGCGGAAAAAATGAAAGCTGCAGATGGCGCCTCGGGCGCTGAAAGCTGCCGGCTGCGCGCGTGCACGCTCGCGTGAACGCAAGCGCTAGGCCGTTTGGCAGCACTTTTAAAAGCCCTAACTAAATGTCTCTCCGAGCACCGCATGCGCTGGCTCAGGCGAGACCTAAAAAATACTGGGACTCGAACCTAGTGGCAATGCTGATCACTAGTCCACATCACCTCTTGAAGGTAAAACACTGGAATACAAAAAAAACGAAAAATAAAGACTGTATTTAAGCAGGAAATTATGTAACACAGTACTCAAAATCTAAACAGCTTTTGCTTAGTGCATGTAGTTCACTGAAGTTCTATTTCGTTGTCAGTGGTCTCTGTCAGAAAGTAGTCCTCCTTCCAAGTACATGGTCTGAACCATTTTTTTTAATTGCATATTCTAAATCTGTCTCTTTAATGTTAGAGAAGTTCTGTTGTTTCATTAAACTCTGTCATAAAAAAATGAGCACTTCTCAACATGACCGGCATAATGAATAGGCTGATTTGTTTCCTTTTATTGGTACTTGAGGATGGAAAATTCTGAAAGTTGTTTTACCGTGTTCTTAGAATTGCACGCAAGATAGATCGGAGCTTAAGCCAATGTAGCAGTGCCCAAACCCAAAGTAAATGTATATACAGGTCATATTCACTTACACACTCAATATGGCTGCTGCACGTAGAGGTATTCGCCCACTTGCTAAATGCGGTCCTGTGTTAATGGTGCGACGTCTGAGGTTCGCGAGCAGCAGCATTAACAACAACAACAGGCATGGCGACCACTGTCTCTTCCAGTCCGCCTCCGATGCTGCAGCCGCCTAGCGAGAGCAGTGAGCCTCCTAGTCCCGAAGTCCCGTCTTTGAGGGTGAGAAGAGCAATAGGTGGGTATGGGAAGTACGAATGTTAGAAAGAATAATGCATTCAAATAGCTTTTGAACGTTCTTGTGCTTTCCATTTACAAATTATTGTTTTTCTATTGGAGCCAGTGCCTACTACTGCAGCTTATGGAGTGTACATGTTTGGTAAATTAAAGTTTACGTACATTTGTTGTGTGCCGTTTATGAAGTGCTATGACAACAATGGCAGGAAAATAAGCTTGTCGGGAAATACACCACTTCTGGCGGAGGGGCAGAAGGTGCAGAAGGTGCAGAGGGTTGTCAGTAACCTTTCTTAGAGAATTGTATTGCACATTTGTACGTGTTCTGAGATTTTGGAAGGGATATGAGCTGGCGGCAACACGCGATAGGTGCGCGCGCAGCAGCGGAAAAAGTGAAAGCTCCAGATGGTGCCCCGGGCGCTGAAAGCTGCCGGCTGCGCCCGTGCACGCTTGCGTGAATGCAAGCGCTAGGCCGTGTGGCAGCACTTTTAAAAGCCCTAACTAAATGTCTATCCGAGCAGCGCATGCGCTGGCTCAGGCGAGACCTAAAAATGGCAATTATTAGCCACATACACCACCACCAATATCTACAATTCCTTCTTAGAAAACAAACGTTTGTTTTCTTTTTCTTCTTCCCTCTTTGAATGCTGCTTCTTGTATTAGCATTTCTACTTTACTAGAAACAGTGTGGAGTCAACCTACAACATGATTAGCCAGGTTCCGCCACTGCTCTCTGCTTTGAAAGGGCAGCCATTGCAGGGTACTGGAAACGGTGAGCTGCTCTCCATGGCCAGATTGATTGCCTTCACTGGGTCTTCTGAAGAACCTCACCCTGGACAACCTCCTTCCCTCCACAGAAGGTTCCATTGGTGCCCGCAAACTTGCAGCGCTGCCTTGGGCTCCCCCGGGCCCGTCTCGATGCCCTTCAGGCTGTAGCCTCGTTCCCTGCGATGCCTCGGTTTCAGGCACAGCTCTTCTTCGCGCTGCAGCTGTCAGACAGTGTTCTACTGTTAAGTACACAACAGTTTGGAGACAGATGCGGCCATCATCTTCGGTGAAGGGAATCCACAGCAGCCATGCTGCATCTCACTGGTTCTGCTGACGGTCCACAAGGCATTGTTGGTGCCCTGATGCAGAGCCCCATAACACTGATGATGCCCGAAGTGCATTAGGCATGGGTAGCGCATTACAAGATGAACAGAGAGTGCTTGTTTGGAGAGCAATGACTTACCAATGACCTGTGTGTTGAGTATTTTTGGTGGTGTGCATGAGGTGTGCAGTGTTCTCATACTGACATCTGTCACTGCACTGAACCCTGCAGTGCAGGCCTATCAGCGACACGATTCATGCTCTTTATGTTCATTCATTTTGATGTCTGCTTGTAAGGGTGTGGGTTATGTGCGTGGCCGGTAAGGAAATTGTCTTTCTGCCAAGCGTGATAAATTGTGGAGGCCACTTGTCGTGGGTTGTAACTGTGTAGTTACATACATGGAAATTGTGGAATGGGAAACGGCCACTACAACGCGGCCATTTCCATGCATAACATTAACCACGCATGCGTGGTTACCACGAATAGCCTTTACCACGCATACCTTTACTACGAGATACGCAGTAAAGGTATGTGTGGTAAAGGTAAGGGGGCTTGGGGGGTCTCCCCCCCCAAAAAAAACAGGCAAAAAAAAGGGGGGTTGGGGAGGTCTCCCTCCCCCCAAAAAACCTCACCATTTGAAGTCGCGATGTGAAGGAAATCTGCGTCGTTAGAGGAACCGGAAAGACACTTACAGTTCCTCTTTACGACGTGCGAGATGACATTGGAAGAGCTTGAAAAGGAGTGCTTGGAGAGGTAAGGGGGATATTAGTATTTAAAAAAATAAATAAGGGATGAGGGGTTTATGTAGAGAATGGGGTAAAATATTAAGGTTAAAAGGGTTTGTGGGTGGGAATCAAAGCAGTATATGGAAATGGGGAAGGGATCGGAGATAACCTTTAGCAAGAACATGCCATTAACATGCATGGTTTAACAAAGAAAAACGTTGTAAAAGCATGCGTGGTAAAGGCATTTTCGTGGTAAAGGTTATGACACAGGAACGGTGGTCGGAGTGGGCAGGGTCTATTGGGAACAACGGTCCCAATCTTTTTTCATTTTACAAAACAATTCATGCACCTTTCGTTAAAAACCAAACTGTTCCTGAAAGGTTAATGCTGATATTGAGGTGTCTCTGCGTGAAAGGGATCGGAGGGGGTCTCCTGTACGGAGAGGCGCACAGAGTAGGAAGAAGCAAGCCTTCCTGCCAGGGTGCCTGCTCCCCGAAAGAAATGTAAATGCTGCAATTGCTTAATCAGCACTACTAAGGGCTGCTTTGAGGTGTAATGTGGCTTCAACAGATGGAGTCATTTGAGGCTTCATCGACACATCCTTTAAACACCAATCCTCTCATGGTGACCTCACTAGACGGCCCAACAGGCTATAGTCTGAAGAGTAAAAGGGCAATGTTGGACCTCTTGTAGGATTATACATTGTACATAAACGGCCGTTGATGAGACACAAAGAAAAGATTCTTTTTATTTTCCACATTGGTGCAAGAGATGTCCGGCTGTCGACCAATAGGAAGATGTTTTTATAAGGATCGTTTATTTTTCCTCACTGGTGCAGTAATAGCCTAAAGTGCAGATTCAAACCAATCAGGTGATGCTTTCAGTGGGGAACAGTGGCTGACTGTCTGTTGAAGAAGGAAACTGCAACCTTAAAAGAATGACCACCTCAAACAAAGCATGTGACAAAGCTTAGTGAGAGCAGGGCCGGACTGGGAACTGAAAGCAGCCCTGGCAAATTTAGCCAAACCAGCCCTCTTTTGCCGTGTAGCGAGTGAGCGTAGCGAGCGAGCCTGACCAGTACTAGGGAGGTTTGGGGGGTTCATCCCCCACGAAAATGTTTGGAAAAAGACAGACCAAAATGGTGCTTTTTACAGCACATTTTTCATTACATATTTAACTGTATTAACTTTCAAAGCACAGTAAATAGTAGATGATGACCTTAAAGAGCACCAGGTTAACCAGTCATATGTACCCAAAGATATTCCTACAGAGAGCACCAAAAATAGACACAAGAGTAGTGAATCGGAGAGTACAAAGTATAAGTGAGACCAGCCCCATATGGTGTATAGCGAGCAAGCGCAGCAATTGACCACTGATAGGGGGAGTTTAAGGGGTTCTCCCCCAAGTAAATTTGGGAGACAGAAAGGCCAAAACAATGCATTTTGCAACACATTTTTCATTACATGTTTAATTGTATTAACTGTTAAAGCATAGTAAATTATGACCTTATGGTGCACCAGGATACCCAGTCAAAACAGTCATGCAAGCACTTTAGCACTGGTTAGCAGTGGTAAAGTGCACAGAGCCACAAGAGGCAACAAAAATTACTTCAGAAAACAGGAGTTAAGGCAATTTTTTTTTTAGGAGTGACCCCGCCAAGAGCGCCAGGTCCAATGTTACTGATGTGTGCTCCTATTTTTTTTTTTTGTTTAAGGGCATCACTATGGTGGAAAGGAGGTGGAGCCGAAGACAATGTCACCTGCCCTCCCCCCCCCCCATCCCACCCTTGAGGATCGTATACAACTTTGCTCCAAGGCTACATCAAAAGAGCCATTCTGTAGAGACAGACATTGTGGCCTGATTCTGCGCCAGAAAACCCTTCATTTGTTGGAGATGCAGGGGCTCTAAGAAGGGGTGAAAACACAACAAAGCCTCATTAACAAGTAAATGGTGTTTTAAAGACCTGTGAAGTACTCGGGTGCGGCTGCAATAAGCTGGGGGCAGTCCTGTCCAAGTAGCCACCTGAAACTGGCACACCTTTCTGTCTCAGTAGAGAGGCTGGTGCTGAATGAACACTGACTGGACGTCTTTGTCTCCTTGCACAGCAAGCATGATGTTAACTGTTAGTAGTGTATTATTCTGAAAACTCCACACCCTCGGGCCTTAGGACTTTCAATGTGGCTGTCTTGACTTCTTACCAGCTTCCGACTTATAAAAGTGCTTAGAGTCATTCAGTTTTCAGTGCATACTTTACAGAAAGTGCCATATAAGACCTTTGATTATTTTCAGAAATATATCCTACCTCACTTACAGATAAAAGGACACAAAAGAGAAGTTGGCCATGATTTTGAATTGTTCACACAAAAATGCCTAGAAGCAAAAATATGAATTTAAATAGGTTTTCTTTGATAAAGCTAAACAAACATTGCGATTATACTTTCAGCACGCCTGTGCAGTTGAATCCAATGTGCTATTCTGTTCAATAAATCAACTTTTACAAGGTGGTTAGCTCTTAGTAAATCGTGCGTCAAGCACACTACTTCACCATACTCGGGTAATATTACTCCATATTAAATCTGTGTAAGATTGCTATATCACAGCCTGTAAACTCTTTGCACTTTTCAATCAATTAATGGCTTTGTGAGTGGGGCTTGCAGTGTTTACTGGTGGTAGGTGACTGTGGGTGAAAGCAGGTGATTTCCACAAGTGACAAACTGTGAAATTTAGGGAAAGCACTATGGCCTCCTGTTTCAAAGGTCTTATCATTCTACACTAAGCATCCTCAGAAGGATGTGTAACTCCCAGTAGGAAGCCTGTTGCAAATCTGTACATTTACAACTGCTTGTGGAGAGCTCCTCACGTAAGGTGCACGTTAAGAACACTAGATAAAACACAATATTGTGCCTAATTAAAACTGCAGTTACTGCAAAAGTTGTTAAAAACAGGTGCACTAAAACACAGAGGATCTTACATAACATACCCATCTCAACATCATCAAACCAGTTTATTGAGAAACAATAGCCATGCCAGTAAATCTTCCTTGCAAATAATAAAATTAAGTTGAAAAAATAGTAGTGCAAACGAGTAAAAATTGAAGCTTTTAAAAAGTGCATTACTTTAAATACTGATTTCCCCCCACAAACGTTTCGACAAGGTGCATAGAAAAAGAATATATATATTTTACACCCAGATATGATATCAGGCTGTCGTGCACCAAATTTACAGAGAAATAGGTATGACGCACTTTCTTCTAAGTGCTTTATACCAAATCACAAGGAATTATGTTTTGTGGTTGTTCAAAATGGATCTTCGAATCGCAAGTTAAGCATCCAATTCTGTTCGCCAAGGTCTGCATCATTAACAAAACGCCCTCTTCAATCAAAATGTTGGGAACAGAATCATCTGTAAGGGTTTCTAAGACAATCGCAAGGGACATTGCCTTTTTTAATTTAATATGTACCACTCATAACAGTGTTCTCCTTGTTTCTAAGCACTTCAAATGTTGACAGGTACAGTTATTGACCAGAATCACACCGTTTGGTGATCCAGTGAGAAACCCGGGATTCGAATCCAGGCCTCCCAGCGCCAATGTCCATGACAATATCTCTAGGCCACATGTCCCAAAACCACTTACCGGAGAACAGCATGAAGTCATCTTTGAGCTTTTCTTGTGCCACGTCAGACTGCATGGTGACAAGCAGGGCCGGACTGGGAACTGAAAGCAGCCCGCGCAAATATCGGTAGACCAGCCCCCATCCGTCGCGATAGCGAACGAGCGAGCCTGACCGCTACTAGGGTTATTTGGGGGGGTTCTCCCCCACGAAAAGTTTGGAAAACGACAGACCAAAATAGTGAATTTTACAGCACATTTTTCATTACATACTCAATTGTATCACCTTTCAAAGCACAGTAAATAGTAGATGATGACCTTAAAGAGCATCAGGTTACCCACCCAGTCATATGTACCCATAGACATTCTTTTAGAGAGCACCAAAAATAGACACAAGTAGTGGATGTCGGATCCTGTGCTTGATATTAAGGGACTGAGGCATCACATGCTAGGGATGAGTGTGTGTCTGTCTCGTGTCTCTCTCCTCTTCTCACTCTTACAATTGGTTCGGGCTGGCTGAGACCTTGGGTCTGGTTGGAGCTACTACCCAAGATGGCAATATACGACCATATTACACATATTACCTCTAGTGTATTTTGGGGTAAGTTGAATTGAAAAGGGGATTTGTTGAAGCGGTTATCTTAAAGAGCCTTTGCACCAGGAACTCCTTTGATGTTGTGTTTTTAAACTGCTTCGAATGATTTATTGTGTACCTTAGTCTGTGTCTGACAGGCATTCAGAGATTAACCAGCAATGTATCCCTTTTCTTTTGCATTTGATATCTACCTTCAAACACAATTGTTACATTTACACCTCCATATTAACTACAGGGATGTAATCCATCCAGCAGCCATGTTGCGTATGGGCTGAAAGATTTCAGTTTGTGTGACCTTATGCACATAAATGGTAATCGCAGCTTTTACTGTACATAGCCAAAAAGATCAAGTTGCTTCTGACTATTTATTAATATTTATTTTATGACTTTGCTATAGCACACACCTAGCTCCAAGGGGAATTCAAGAGCTTCTAGAGAGCCTTTCTGTTGTCAGATTAACACCAGCTGCTATCAATTAAACCGGGATGTGTGTCTGTGGGTTTTGCTTCAGACTAGATTACAGAAATTCAGAATGTGAGTGGCAGGTGAATGGGAATATTTTATTACAAACTACTTCATACCTTCAGAGGTGGCCGTCTTGGATATGCTTGCAACCGTGATTTGCCATCTTTAAACACTTTTTATTTATTTTTACAAATTCTGTTTAAAGAATGCAACCGTGGATGCATGCACATCCACAGTGGCCATCTTTGCACTGGATTTGTACACCTGAAACAAATCCATTTAAAGATGCCGGATGTGAATGCTTCTGCGGGAGGCCATCTTAAAATGCTAAAACATTTTTTTTTACGATGGCCAGCCACCAATAGTGTGGTGGGCGACATAAAACTAGGTGGGGCGGGCAGGTAAAGAGGAAGCATAGTGAAAAAGGAGAGGGAATGTTAAAAGAAAAAGTGCAGGCACTGAGGCTAGGAAGAAGAGAGGAGAGAGAGAGATGGGGAATCAAAATAGACCCTCATGTGCACTGCAATAAAAGGTCTGATGTCAGCAGTGGAACACCACATCAACCAAACAAAACGCTGTGAGACCGAATGCTTGCAGGTAGGACAAACAGAAGACCAGACAAAAACTACTGAAACCAGAGCAAAGAAATGAGCTAGAAAACAAAAACTTCCAGTCACGAGAAAGGGGCTGACCCAAACTCTACCCGGTCTCTAGAATGTATAGGAGACAATTAGACTCCAAAAGAGCCTTTAGCCAAGGCTTAAAACTATTGAATCCTGACAGGTATTAGCAAAATTACTATTGACATTAAAGTCCCACAGCCTTGAAATATCGCTGCTCAATCTGAGCTGACTCTAATAATTATTGCCACATTGCAGGACTCTCTTAGAATGCCAAACTCCAGGAAAAAAATAATTCTTGCACAACTTCAAGACCACAAATCCTAAACACAAGCCAATCTGGCTTCCACTTCAGACAAAGAATACTACATTGATATAAGTCCGGGACAACCTACTGGAATAAGCAGACCTGAGCCCTCCTCCTGCCCCCATGTCTCCGTCACCTTCAACACTGTGACCACAAAATTCTCATCTACTGATTGCAATCAGTAGCTTTTGATCTCAGACCCTTCCACCAAGTGTTTCAAATCATTCATCTCGGACTGCAGACAACACGTGGTAGATGATATCCCCCAACTCCAGCCTACATGCATCTGAAGTTCCTCGACACCCCTAAATTAACATAATACATCTCACAGACCAAACTTTCTCTCACATCTTTATCAGAGACTTAGAGTAAGGAAACTTGGTGCTGTATGAGATGCAGACCTCTACTTCCAAAGTGGAGATTTAGTAAAATGTACCTCGTTAATGGAATCTCATTAAAAAAAAATACCTTGCATCACTCCATAAAATTACCACATGGTATGGGGCACTAGTCAACTCGTGAGTGAACTATGGGTGCACTATCCTGGCCTACTAGTATACCAAGTAATTTACTAGGGAGGTTGCACGTGCCAGTGGCAACACCAGTGGCCAGTGGAAAACAAAACACTTGTGTAAAAAAACAATAAACACACTAGAAAGCCCTGTTGTCTGCTTAAAATATATTTCTCAGCACAAGTCCCAAGTTGGAGCTAGTGCTGAAAAATATATTTTAAGCAGACTTGCTGACCCCAACCTTTGCCCCAGTTACAGCCCCCAAGAGTCAAGCAGCACAGCGCCACCAAAGGGAGCACACGAGTCACAACGTGTATCCTGGCTGTTGGCTCGGAACATTTCAGCTGGCCTGGCCCTGCTTGGAGTCAATAGTCTCGACTCGGACACACACACAAACAACAGACAACATCTGACGGCTGACCCTGACGAAAAGAAAACCCATAATTTTTACAGAACCTGACCTGAGCAGCTGAGCTCAACAGGGTTTGAGCCTGAGCCCGCAGGTCAGTGCTGTACTGCTGGGGGCGGCGGGCAGCCCGTGGGCCGTGGCAGGAGGAACCAAAGCAGGCAGGCCTGCTCACAAATAAATCCACACTCAGGGGGCCAAAAATGGGGCCATGCCGAAGCGGCGGGCTGTGCAGAAAAAGCCGCCTCGTTTTAGCGCTATGTTGTTCACAGCACATAAACAGCATTCCTGATGAAATGTCATGTTACAAAGGCAATGGCAAACAATAAAAACGCGCAGACACGCAATGAAATTATCTCTCCAATAACCTGCCTGCCCACCATAAATGACAATGGATTATGAAGCTAATACAAACATAAATGCACGCTTCCTGTCCCACTGTGGTGGCCCTCTGGTCTTCAGCTGAATGACGAATAATTATGCAGTGGTATGCAGGGCCGGACTGGCACTGCCGGGCACTGGGCAATCCCCCGGTAGGCTGCCAGGGGTGGGGGCCGGTTTTGTTGCTGGATGGGGTGGGGGGCCGATTTTTTTGTACACTGTCACTTACTTACTGTTTGCTCTGTACTGTCTCTGCTGCATCTGCTGCGTGACTGCGTCTCCCTCGCTCGGTGCGGAAAAAAGAACAATTTATGAACACAGTTTATGAATTTATTTAATCTGCTGACTGCAGGTCAGTGCTGGATAAATAGCGCGGCGCGCTGAAGTCTCCACCGCCGCGTCTGCGCGGCCTGCTCTCAGTCGCAGACTCGCAGTTCACCCACCTTAGGGGGGCGGGCGCAGCTGTTGGCGGTGAGGTGACACATGCGCATTGGGGCTCGGGCAATAAAAAGTGCGCGTGACCCCCAGGTTCCAGAACCCAGCAGAGACTGAGACCTTGATGAGTCGACGAGAGGCCCTCTCTCGCCATCCCATAATTTAATTATTAATAGCCCCCCCCAGCCCCTGCCTGTCCCAGTGTGTCCCAGTGTCCATGGCTGCCGCCGACTGTCTGCCAGTGCCGCCCGCCGCCAGGTGAGTGTTGTGTTTTCTAATTGCATTTGTAATCAGATAATGCACAGCAGTAGGAGCGCGGGGTCAACGGGTAGGGATCGACCTGGTATTCTCGGATTGTCGTGTTCACCGAGCTCAGGTTTGTGTATGTAAGTTACGTAACAGAGCAAAAGGAGAATCCAGATCAGACTCTGATCTGGATTTTCCTTTTGCTCTGTTACGTAACTTACATACAAAAACCTGAGCTCGGTGAACACGACATATGGGAAGCTGTGTGCATTGTTCCGTCCTATAACGTTCATTTTGATAAAGTGTACATTTTATTTCCCAGAGAAATAGGTTCATATATATATTGGATCTGATCCAGGCACCTAAGACCATGGGAACAGATGTATGCTTCATTTCACTGCATACCAAGCAGTTTTTTTGCATCAATTTCCTTCGATCTTGCCTGTTAGTCAGTTGTAAACTGAGAAACAGTTTTAAAAATTACGAAAGTTGATGCAGACAGGTATACTAGCATGGCCTCTTTAGTAAGTCAATTACTAAAGAGAATTGCAAGTCGAGGGAAAATTAAACAAATGTAGCATACCAAAGGATTTCACTAATAACTGTCCTCTACCGGATGAGACAATTTACAACCTGAATTTGCAAGCGCAACGTTCAAGCAACATCTGTGATGTCCACCAATGCATGGGCTATGGAAGATGGGTTTAACTGAAATTCAATCCAAGCGCGTTGGAAACAAATATAATGGGTAATAATTGTGTGTTGAATTCAGATAGCTGTATTATGCTGTCATTATCATCTGCTCAATTCCTTATCATATATTACATAAATCCACGTGGCAAGTCATTTGATCTTCCAGTAAATAAAGAGAAAACAACACATCATGCCATTCTCAGTTGCAAAAGAATGGGGCCTGACAGACTGGGCCCTGACAGCTAAAGTAACAGTACAGATGGATGTGCGGGAATTGTCAAAAATGTAACGTGTGCATCATTTCTGTGAATTCTGCCATCTTAAATTATACCTTTAATTATTAATATACTCTCTTGAAAAGTAAGCAATGTTCTCATTTAGAATGATAGGCGTTTCTCTGGTGATGTTTGCACTAAATCGAGTATGATCTGTGTTTGGGAGTTCTGCGTCTTCCTTTCATACCACTGCATAATTATTCGTCATTCAGCTGAAGACCAGAGGGCCACCACAGTGGGACAGGAAGCGTGCATTTATGTTTGTATTAGCTTCATAATCCATTGTCATTTATGGTGGGCAGGCAGGTTATTGGAGAGATAATTTCATTGCGTGTCTGCGCGTTTTTATTGTTTGCCATTGCCTTTGTAACATGACATTTCATCAGGAATGCTGTTTATGTGCTGTGAACAACATAGCGCTAAAACGAGGCGGCTTTTTCTGCACAGCCCGCCGCTTCGGCATGGCCCCATTTTTGGCCCCCTGAGTGTGGATTTATTTGTGAGCAGGCCTGCCTGCTTTGGTTCCTCCTGCCACGGCCCACGGGCTGCCCGCCGCCCCCAGCAGTACAGCACTGACCTGCGGGCTCAGGCTCAAACCCTGTTGAGCTCAGCTGCTCAGGTCAGGTTCTGTAAAAATTATGGGTTTTCTTTTCGTCAGGGTCAGCCGTCAGATGTTGTCTGTTGTTCGTGTGTGTGTCCGAGTCGAGACTCTTGACTCCAAGCAGGGCCAGGCCAGCTGAAATGTTCCGAGCCAACAGCCAGGATACACGTTGTGACTCGTGTGCTCCCTTTGGTGGCGCTGTGCTGCTTGACTCTTGGGGGCTGTAACTGGGGCAAAGGTTGGGGTCAGCAAGTCTGCTTAAAACATATTTTTCAGCACTAGCTCCAACTTGGGGCTTGTGCTGAGAAA
This sequence comes from Triturus cristatus, assembly GCF_964204655.1. Lineage (NCBI taxonomy): Eukaryota > Metazoa > Chordata > Amphibia > Caudata > Salamandridae > Triturus > Triturus cristatus. Next base: position 608,008,996 of record NC_140583.1, read on the forward strand.
TATATTTTAAGCAGACAACAGGGCTTTCTAGTGTGTTTATTGTTTTTTTACACAAGTGTTTTGTTTTCCACTGGCCACTGGTGTTGCCACTGGCACGTGCAACCTCCCTAGTAAATTACTTGGTATACTAGTAGGCCAGGATAGTGCACCCATAGTTCACTCACGAGTTGACTAGTGCCCCATACCATGTGGTAATTTTATGGAGTGATGCAAGGTATTTTTTTTTTAATGAGATTCCATTAACGAGGTACATTTTACTAAATCTCCACTTTGGAAGTAGAGGTCTGCATCTCATACAGCACCAAGTTTCCTTACTCTAAGTCTCTGATAAAGATGTAAGAGAAAGTTTGGTCTGTGAGATGTATTATGTTAATTTAGGGGTGTCGAGGAACTTCAGATGCATGTAGGCTGGAGTTGGGGGATATCATCTACCACGTGTTGTCTGCAGTCCGAGATGAATGATTTGAAACACTTGGTGGAAGGGTCTGAGATCAAAAGCTACTGATTGCAATCAGTAGATGAGAATTTTGTGGTCACAGTGTTGAAGGTGACGGAGACATGGGGGCAGGAGGAGGGCTCAGGTCTGCTTCTTCCAGTAGGTTGTCCCGTACTTATATCAATGTAGTATTCTTTGTCTGAAGTGGAAGCCAGATTGGCTTGTGTTTAGGATTTGTGGTCTTGAAGTTGTGCAAGAATTATTTTTTTCCTGGAGTTTGGCATTCTAAGAGAGTCCTGCAATGTGGCAATAATTATTAAAGTCAGCTCAGATTGAGCAGCGATATTTCAAGGCTGTGGGACTTTAATGTCAATAGTAATTTTGCTAATACCTGTCAGGATTTAATAGTTTTAAGCCTTGGCTAAAGGCTCTTTTGGAGTCTAATTATCTCCTATACATTCTAGAGACCGGGTAGAGTTTGGGTCAGCCCCTTTCTCGTGACTGGAAGTTTTTGTTTTCTAGCTCATTTCTTTGCTCTGGTTTCAGTAGTTTTTGTCTGGTCTTCTGTTTGTCCTACCTGCAAGCATTCGGTCTCACAGCGTTTTGTTTGGTTGATGTGGTGTTCCACTGCTGACATCAGACCTTTTATTGCAGTGCACATGAGGGTCTATTTTGATTCCCCATCTCTCTCTCTCCTCTCTTCTTCCTAGCCTCAGTGCCTGCACTTTTTCTTTTAACATTCCCTCTCCTTTTTCACTATGCTTCCTCTTTACCTGCCCGCCCCACCTAGTTTTATGTCGTCCACCACACTATTGGTGGATGGCCATCGTAAAAAAAAATGTTTTAGCATTTTAAGATGGCCTCCCGCAGAAGCATTCACATCCGGCATCTTTAAATGGATTTGTTTCAGGTGTACAAATCCAGTGCAAAGATGGCCACTGTGGATGTGCATGCATCCACGGTTGCATTCTTTAAACAGAATTTGTAAAAATAAATAAAAAGTGTTTAAAGATGGCAAATCACGGTTGCAAGCATATCCAAGACGGCCACCTCTGAAGGTATGAAGTAGTTTGTAATAAAATATTCCCATTCACCTGCTACTCACATTCTGAATTTCTGTAATCTAGTCTGAAACAAAACCCACAGACACACATCCCGGTTTAATTGATAGCAGCTGGTGTTAATCTGACAACAGAAAGGCTCTCTAGAAGCTCTTGAATTCCCCTTGGAGCTAGGTGTGTGCTATAGCAAAGTCATAAAATAAATATTAATAAATAGTCAGAAGCAACTTGATCTTTTTGGCTATGTACAGTAAAAGCTGCGATTACCATTTATGTGCATAAGGTCACACAAACTGTAATCTTTCAGCCCATACGCAACATGGCTGCTGGATGGATTACATCCCTGTAGTTAATATGGAGGTGTAAATGTAACAATTGTGTTTGAAGGTAGATATCAAATGCAAAAGAAAAGGGATACATTGCTGGTTAATCTCTGAAGGCCTGTCAGACACAGACTAAGGTACACAATAATTCATTCGAAGCGGTTTAAAAACACAACATCAAAGGACTTCCTGGTGCAAAGGCTCTTTAAGATAACCGCTTCAACAAAGCCCCTTTTCAATTCAACTTACCCCAAAATACACTAGAGGTAATATGTGTATATGGTCGTATATTGCCATCTTGGGTAGTAGCTCCAACCAGACCCAAGGTCTCAGCCAGCCCGAACCAATTGTAAGAGTGAGAAGAGGAGAGAGACACGAGACAGACACACACTCATCCCTAGCATGTGTTGCCTCAGTCCCTTAATATCAAGCACAGGATCCGACATCCACTACTTTTGTCTATTTTTGGTGCTCTCTAAAAGAATGTCTATGGGTACATATGACTGGGTGGGTAACCTGATGCTCTTTAAGGTCATCATCTACTATTTACTGTGCTTTGAAAGGTGATACAATTGAGTATGTAATGAAAAATGTGCTGTAAAATTCACCATTTTGGTCTGTCGTTTTCCAAACTTTTCGTGGGGGAGAACCCCCCCAAACACCCCTAGTAGCGGTCAGGCTTGCTCGCTCGCTATCGCGACGGATGGGGGCTGGTCTACCGATATTTGCCAGGGCTGCTTTCAGTTCCCAGTCCGGCCCTGAGTACAATATTTGGTACTCCTTGTTTAATCTGTTTAAGATTATGGCCTGTAATTACGGTGGCTATAGCATGCCTATATAAGCAATTAACTGGAACCCTCCTCAGACCCACTTGGACAACTGCCGTGGGTCGGGTGGTGGACGGGTAAGGATTGGGTTTATTGATTCTGTTACAGTTTTAATTGGAACATTTTGTTCCTCGGCTCTTCTCCCTGCTAGCCTCTCCCTCTCTCCCCGGCCTCCTAGTACTCTCGCTGGGCACTACTCCGACATACACTACTTTCCCACATTTGCATAGTCCAGGGCACCAGTCATACCTATGATTCAACGACACTACAGATGGTTAAATGTTCCAAGCAACAAACTCATAACGCTTCGTATTCACTGTCTGATGCGGCTCCCCCCAGACATTCATCTGCGGCGCTCAGAGACCTCGTCACCTCCCCACGGCTCATCCTTTGAACATACTCTCGCTAAACACAAAGGGGCTTAACCAGCTGGTTAAATGTAGAGTAGAGGCTGATTATTGTAACAAATTGAAGATGGACAGCATCCTCTTACAAGAGACCCACACGAAATCCATTCACGGTCTGAAATTCTAAAGCCAATGGATTGAAGATATTGGCATCTCCCCAGCCTTACAAAAAAGAATGGGGTGGTAACACTAATATCGAAAAATAGGATTTATAAGTTATATCACACACCCACGATCAAATGGGCAGATGGCTCATTTCTAAGCTGAAAAAAAAGAGATCTGGAGTTCTTCGTTGTAAAAATTATGTTTCAAATGACAAAGCTACTGAGTTTTGGAGGAATCTAGACAAACAACTCTTGGATCTTACGGACAACGTAGGCGTTATTTTGAGTGGGAACTTTAACTTGCCTATAGACTGTGACCTAGGCAGAATATCATCTCACAAATTTATAGGCAATAAAGTGCAAAAACACATGAGACTCTGCTGTTATAATAGTCTAGTAGACGTCTGGCATCTCCATAACCCCACCGGGAGCGACTACACTTTTTAATCCTCGCCCCACCACTCATTCTCACGGATAGACTACATTACGGTGAGCAAGTCTCTGCTCCACCTCTCCCAATCCCCGAAAATCGATTCCATAGTGATTTTCGATTACTCCTGTGTATCAATCTAACTAACACTCAATGACCCTCCCCCACCGCCTCATTAGTGGCGCTTAAATGGTGATCTCCTAGATGACCCCAACAATAAGAAGGTGATCGAGACTGCCATTGAAACCATTTTCAAAGAAAATCTTCTGAATTACACCTTCCCAACAATCCATTGCGTTGTCCTCAAAGCCAAGTTAAAGGGGACACTGATCCAAATTGCGTCACTAAAGAATAAGACCATTTCTAATCGTCTCAAGGAATTAGATCTGTCTATCTAAACCCTAAGCACCGGACTTAGACAATCTAAAGGCTCATCTCTCCTACCCAAACTGCGCACAGTACAGTTTGAATATAATCAAATCCTGAGCCAGGGAGCCCAGAAATGGATTGATGTGGTCAATGCAGGCAGGCTCTGTAACAACAACATAGATAGAAAATTACTTGCAAACTGTCTAAAATACACAAAAAACAAATCCCTTATATCGGCCATAAAAAACCAGGAAGGTGTGGTCACCACGTCCTCAACAGGCATACTTGACTCCTTTAAATGGTACTATGTGGAACTCTACAACTCCAGTGCTCCCACCTCCCTTACCAAAATTAATGATTACCTTGACTCTTGTTACCTCCCCAAAATATCACAGCAAGAGTCCCTTGCCATTAATAAACCCATCACAGATGAGGAAATCTTCTCGGCTATACATTCCCTCAAAACTGGGAAGGCCACTGTCCCAGATGGCTATTCAGGTAAATTCTATGAAACATTTGACAACACAGTAGCAAGTCCCTTACATGCAGTTTTCACCAACACGGGCCTCATTACAGGTTTAGCCACTGAAGCTGTCATCGTAATAATAGCTAAGGAAGGGAAAGACCATTTAAATGTTAAAAACTACAAACCAATCTCCCTTATTAACATTGACTGCAAGATCTACTCAAATATTGCTGCCCGCAGACTCATCCAACAGTTGATCCCAAATTCACAAACAGGTTTCCTTAAGGGCAGACAACATCAGGGCATTCTGCTGTGCCTAGAAAGAGCCAAAATATCCCACTCACCAACTGCGGACCTAGCCCTTGACGCAGGAAAAGCTCTGGCAAGGTCTCCTGGCCTTTCCTACATGCCACATTACAAAAATGCTACCTTGGCTAGAAATTTATACGTATGATTATGGCTCTTTATTCAGGCCCCATGGGCAGGTTTAGGGTTAACGGTCACTTATCCCAACTCTTCACTCTCTCACAAGATACTCGCCAAGGGTGCCAGCTCTCCTCCTTACTCTTACTATTAGTCATTGAATGGTTAATCTCCGCCTTTAGGGATAACCCAGGGATCGTAGGTATCAACTTCGCAACTGGCAGACAAGTGGTAGCTGCCTATGCACACGACACATTGTTATTCACTGAAGTACCCGGCGAGCCATAGCAATCATCATGAAAGAAATTGACCGATACTCACAAGTTGCAGGCTATTCCTTAAATAAAGATAAAACACAGGTATTCCCCTTAAACTTACACTGTACATCTGCTGTAATCGGTGATCGTGGCCCAAAGTGGCAACAGACAGCTATCAAATATATGGGCATATTGTTTTCCTCAGATCTTAAACACTGTGTTGCACTTAAACAAAAAACGTTGACCAAAGTCAAAGAACTACTTTCCATGTTGTCTCCCAAAAATATCAACTGGTGGGCGCGAGTGGGAACGGGGAAGATGATGATGGTCCTCCTGACTACCTTCACATTTAGCAGCTCCTGGTGGTCCTATCCCCCCTTCTTTAAATAAGTGGATAACACAATTTCCAAATTGATATGGAAAAGGAAAAAATGAGAATCTCCATGAAAATCTTGAAGATGAGTAAATCCTCTGGGGGTATATATATCCCAGACTATCCCTGATTTCCCAGGGTACTTGGTGGCAGTGCGGGGGCGCCCACTCTTCTATATATGAAGGGGGCCCCCTCAGCTTGTTTGTCCAGGGAGTGTGTCTCGTCTCCTGTAAAGCAGATGCAGTTTGCAGCCTGCTTTGAGCCTCTCCGCGCTGACACCGGCTGACTCAGACGTGAAGAGAAACAAAATAATAACTTTTGTTTCTCTTTCGCTCAGAGCCGCTGCAAGGCCCCTTACAGAAGCAGATACCCCCCCCCCCCCCACTCCTCCTCCTCCTCCTCCTCACAGAAAGCGTCTTCCTTAGAGCACTGCTTGTCTGAGAGGGGAAGAGGCTGCACAGAACTTATTGGGGCAGAGATAAGGTTGCTACCTTTAATTGCAACAGTCAAATAAAGCTATCTGTTCACAGTTTAACATTCTGCAAAGACCCCAATATGGTTCTGAAATAGAACTTTATAGGAAATCATTGTTATTCATTTGAATATAGCCTTTCTGTCTTTGTCAGTCAGGGGTCACCAGGGCAGCTGTAGAGCACACAAAGTGTTTTTTCTTACATTGCCTGTTAAACTATGAACTAGCAAGGGGAAAAAATACCAATCTGATTTTTCTAATTGTTGTACCGGTTGGTCGGGACATTAAAATACAGCTCATGCCCATATAAAACCAGTTAGGTGGCAACCATAGGAAGAGGATGTGCGCAACCCCAGAAACATAACCAGGACTCTACTTAGGAGCCATAGAGGGACAAAATATAGCTGGAATGTTGAATGAGTGGTGAAGGATGCGGAGGGGTGATTGCATATGAGTGATTGTAGTAGGTGAGCTCTAAGGAAGTTGACCGCTCCCCCAAAAGGCTCTCCTACAACACCAGCCTTTTTTTCTATGACAAGCACAGTTGTGCCTTGCTCAGGGATCTTGTTTTGTTAATGGTCTGCTGTAAGGGAACAGGGATAGCATTTTTTTAAATAGTTAAATTCAGGCATGGTGTCCTCTGCACCCAAGGGGAGTTGTTGTGTGCAGTGCTTAATTTGTAAAATATTAAGTGCCCGGGCCCTGACCAGGAGGCCACTGCAGCTTGCAGCAACCATTGTTTCTGTCATCGCTGCCAAAACAACTAATAGCCATCTCTCTCGCCAGCAAGTGCTACAGTTCAGATTATCCGAGGTCCCCAAAGCTAAAGGAATTACTATGGCGGCAGATATTAGGAATTTGTAATGTATATTGTATTTATAAGCAACCGTTGTTCTGCTCATCTCTAAATTAGATGAGCAGTGCCACCATGTGACAGACTGTCCTAAGTGTGGTGTTAACAATTAAGTGCTGGTGCGGAGCACCGGAAACAAATTAAGATCCAGAGTAGAGCACCGGAAACCACCGGCTCAAATTAAGCACTGGTTGTGTGGGGAAGTAATATATTTCAATCCAAGCAGGTACATTGAAAAGGTAATTCAATTACAAGTATTTTAAATGTATTACCCAGTTGAGCAATTACCCATGCCTGTGTGGACTATCACAGACATCTGCACTATTCTCTCTATGCTTTTTTTATTGTATGCATTGTCTAGAATATCACTAGTGGAACTATCTGTAGTGTCCTTAGAAGCAAATTGTAGGGGGGCATACATTAGGCTATAGTTAAACTGGTGGCTGTACTTTATGAGATAAAGTAGCCCCTGCCATACATTATAAGGACATTGCAACTCACTGAGGAGTTCCATGACCATATAGCACCATCATACTCATAGTGCGGCCCGCGGGCCGCCAGCAGCACGGCAGGCCTTCCTTGGCAGCCCGCGGACCGTGCAGGTAATGTACTCATGGCCCCCCAGAGAGAAAGAGAGAGAGAGAGAGAAAGAGTGAGGAGAGAGAGAGTGGAGAGAGAGTGTGGAGAGAGAGTGTGGAGAGAGACAGTAGAGAGAGAGAGAGTGGATGGAGACAGAGTGGAGAGAGAGTAGAGAGAGAGACTGACTGAGATACTGACTGAGACTGACTGAAAGAGAGACTGACTGACTGAGAGAGACTGACTGACAGAGAGAGACAGAGACTGACTGACAGAGAGACTGATAGACAGAGAGAGAGACTGACTGATAGAAAGAGACTGAAAGAGAGACTGACAGAGAGGCTCACAGAGAGACTGACAGAGAGACTGACAGAGAGACTGACTGACTGAGGTAGAGAGAGACTGACTGAGAGAGAGACTGGCTGAGAGAGAGAGAGAGACTGGCAGAGAGAAAGACAGAGACTGACTGAGAGAGACTGACTGACTGACAGAGAGACTGACTGACAGAGAGAGACGGACTGACCGAGAGACTGACTGACTGAGAGAGCGACTGGCTGATAGAAAGAGACTGACTGAGAGAGACTGCCAGAGACTAACTGGCTGAAAGAGAGACTTACTGACAGAGAGACTGACTGACTGACTGAGGTAGAGAGAGACTGACTGACAGAGAGACTGACTGACAGAGAGAGAGAGAGAGAGAATGAGAGAGAGAGACTGGCAGAGAGAGAGAGACTGACTGAGAGACAGAGAGACTGACTCACAGAGAGAGACAGACTGACAGAGAGACTGACTCACAGAGAGAGACAGACTGACAGAGAGACTGACTGACTGAGAGAGAAAGAGAGAGAGAGACTGACTGACTGAGAGAGAGACTGACTGAGAGCGAGAGACTGACTGACTGACAGAAAGAGACTGCCTGAGAGATAGAGAGACTGACTTAGAGAGAGAGACCTCGGTGGGTGATGGGATTCCGTCCTCTATGTTTTAGTAGGAGTTGTAAGCTTGTACTGTTTGTGCTGTAGAGCCCTGTATTGAGCTCTTAAACCCGCAGATTTTCTGTTTGTTATATGAAGACAAAATGGATACCATGGTGGAAGACAAGGTACGGCAGTGCCACTCCTGCACAATCACCGGCAGTGATCCTGCACCAGTTATCACTGAGGAGCCGAGCGAGGTACCCTGGTCCAAGATCAGCACTGATTTTGGCAGTTTCCCGGATGGCCGCAACACCCTGGTGCTGGTAGACTCTTTTTCAAAATTTCCAATTGTAGAGGTAGTGGCATCAACGGCATTCACACATGTGAAATGAGCTCTAGACAAGATCTTTGCACTCATGGGCCTACCAGATGAGATCCAGACGGATAATGGACCCACGTTTCAATGCCGGGAGTTCCAGGAGTATCTGGAAAAGAAGGCAATACGACATCGGAAGAGCACCCCATTAAGGCCGCAGGCGAACTGTGAGGTAGAAAGTTTTATGCGGACCCTCAACTGGGCCCCGAGGATTGCCGTGGATCAGGGAGAAGATGCTGACTCAGCACTGAACCAGTTTCTGGATGCCGAAAAGGCAAACCCCGCTGCGCTCTGTCTCATCTACTGTTTAAAAGGGCCCCGCGAGACAGCATCCACACGGATCCAAACTGGAAGCCTCCAGAGAGGGATGACGTGACCGTACAAGCCAGAAGGGCAGAGACAAATCAAAAGTCCAGTGCATCCAGAGGAGCTAGGACACCACAGGTGATCGTAGGGAATCGTGTAGTAGTCATGGACAGGTACCCTGGGTGGAAGTTCCGGACACCCTACGAAGCAGAGGTGTGGACTGTGGTCTGAGTGCAAGGAACAATGATATCGGCTCAGAGAGGCAACCAGATGATTACCAGGAACGTTGCTTATTTCAAGAAAGTCCTAGGGCCTACCGCTAACGCTGAAGAGCTCGATGAGCCTGGGGAAGACTGGAGCCATGAGAATGTTGACTCATTGAGTCCACCAGTTTCCCCGCCAGAGTCACAAGGAGCGGGAGGCGAGGTGACTGCCCCTGTCCAAAAGAGGTTCAGCCAGCGTTTCGTCAATGCACCAGCACCCGAACCAGGAAACTGCACAAAGAAGTTAACATCAGAGATCAGCATTGCACAGTCATTTAGAGTGAGCTGTCATTCTTCAAGGAACTGTAACAGGCGTGATGTTCAGGCTTTTGAGAAGACGGTTCTTTCAAACCCCGAAATGCTTATAATAGAGGCGGAGAGCTCTTGGGAAGCCAAAAGCACCCTGGAATACTACGAGTCCCAAGTAACAGCAGTTAAAATCGAGATTCTCATATGTAGCAGAATGTGGTGACTTACTAACCTGCGCTTCCTTACCATTAAAGGACCTGGAACATATCCTATCTCTCATTATAGTAAACATTGTGACGTCATTCAGTGTTGAGAGTTCGAAATACGTCTGGATCACTCCCCTATTAACACCCCACGACAGGGGGAGTGATCTGGCCATGGAGCAAGATGGCCGCTTAATTCTGGAGCTCCACACTGAGGAGAGCGACGAGGAGCTCTCTGGAACACGAAAAACAATAAATATCTGATAAAAAGGCAACTGAATAGCTGGAGATGCTGATATGGTGGCCATAAAATTATAAAATAGTCCCTAAGCAAGGAAAACAGAGGGATATCTAGAGTCAAGCTGAGTGCTATGGCGTCATTAAGGCAGAACTGTCTGGACTCACGCTACCTTCGAGCGAGGTGCACTGTTACTATGCATTAGGAGCGCCTGAGGAAACTTTGTGCTGCTTACTGCTACTCCATAGAATGGAGCATCCAGTTACATCATTGATGGTGACCAGAATTTGGCACGTGACACAATCTTAGACAGAACAGGTCCCTTAGACAGATGTAATGTTGGTGATAGAACTTTACTGGGCATTAAAACAACGGCTCATGGTCTAGTAGATCATTGGTGCCTCTGCCATCCCTCAGATCAAGAATATACCTTCCTTTCTTCTGTTCATGGAACACAATCTAGGATAGATTATTTTCTTATTTCCCATTCAGTAGTTGCAATCACTAATGGATCCCATATTTAAGAAGCAGCTATTTCTGTACATTCTCTAGTTTGTCTCGCGTTGAAAGTAGGTTTCACCTATCCAGGTAGAAAACCGTGGCGTATGAACATCCAAAGATATCGTTCACCTCAGGGAAAAATCCAATTACGTTCTCATCTCTTTGAATACCTAACCGATAACAAATCATAAGTTACTTCCTGTAGAATAATTTGGGAGACTTCAAAAGCAACCATTCGTGGACAATTAATGAGAGATACAGCCATGGCTCCCTGCTTCGTACTGAACTTGAGGCTCAAATAATTTCTCTTACTCATCTATATACCTCTCATACTACTGTTGCCAATTGCAAAAACCTGTAGTTAGCTAAAATGGCACTTAATAATCTATATACTTCCAAAGCGGAGTGTGCTCTTCAACGTCTAAAAGGTAGACATTATCAACAAGGAGAGAAAGCAGACTGATTACTCACTGCGCAACTGAAACAATGTGAAGCTTCCATGGCTAAATCTGCAATACGAACAATATCAGGTGAGATTCTCTCTAAACCTCAAGATATAGCAAATAGCAAATACTTTTGCATCTTTTTTATAAAGAACTTTACACTCCTGAAAATTGTGCAACTGAGAATCAAATAATCACATATCTCGTGCATATTGACCTCCCATGTCTTACGGATGAGGGAAGACATCTACTTGGTAGTGACATTACTAAGTAAGAAATAGCTACAGCCATCTCCAAATTATCTTATCACAAATCCCCAGGGGAAGATGGATTCCCTGTGGAATACTATAAATGAATTGGGGAAGAAATAATTGATACCCTTCATTCTGCTTTCCACGAGGCTGTCCAGACATCCTCTATTGATTGTATTTCTAATTGAGCATTATTTGCGGTTATCCCTAAACCGGGCAGAGATCCACTTGCTTGTGGTAGTTATCTCCCTATTTCGCTAATAAATACGGATGTTAAAATCTGGCAAGTATTCTAGCGTCACAACTCCGCAAAGTTATCCCTTCCCTCATACACCATTCACAGGTTGGCTTTGTTCCAGGCCGTTCCTCTAGGAACCATTTCCACACATTAGCCCATACCTTATGGTCTGCTAGGGAAATGGCGGAAGATGCGGTCGCTCTTTCTCTGGATGCAGAGTAGGCATTTGACCGTATTGACTGGACTTATCTCTTCGCCACTGTGAAACCTTTTGGTCTGGGAGATCAGTTTATTTCCAAGGTCCGCTTACTATATGACATTGACAACCCTATAGCTCAGGTCAATTGTGGAGGCTTTCTTTCTGATCCCTTTCCAATTCAAAGAGGTACCTGTCAAGGCTGTCCCCTAGCCCCTCTTTTATTCTTAGTAGTGATGGAACCTCTTGCATCACTCATTTGCCATTCATCGCAGATCCAGGGTATACCTATAAAGGGAGGAGTATCCTTCTTACTCTTAAGGATCTCTCTCACTCTTTACCAACCTTATTTGAGACTAATGACTAGTTCTCAGCCCTTTCTGGTTATAAGGTGAACTGGGACAAAAGTGAAGCACGTCCACTCTCTTCTGGTACTACAAAAGCTTCAATTGATGGATATTCCTTTCATTGGAAATTGTCCCAATTTAAATATTTAGGAATCATTATTAATCGTGGTTTGGAGGGGATGGTGTCAGACAGCATCTCACCTCTTATAGCGCAAATGGAAACTGACTTTGCCAAATGGTCACTTTTGGGTTTCTCCATGTGGGTAAGAGTATAAGCGGTAAGGATGGTTAAACTACCTCGATCTACTTATGTACTAGGTATGCTTCCGATTGTAATACCTCTGACTACACTTTGTCGCATAGATTACCGCATACGGGCCTTTGTCTGGGGAACTATGCATCCTCATTTAAATGCTGCCAAATTAGTGGCTCGTCGCCCCCATAGTGGTTTAGGTTTGCCATCATTAGAACATTACTCCTTGGCTTTACATCTCTCACAATTGGCTTATCTGCTACCTGGAGTGACAGATCCTCCCCAATGGGTCACAACAGAACACTTAATACTTGATTGTGACGATGGTCTTAACTTCCTATAGAGCAATCATAAAACTCAGACTTCCCCTTCACATCATATGCTTCTTGCTACATATCAAGCATGGCAACGATCACACTGTCTTTTAGGGGTAGCACATTGTTTGCACTCTAAAGCTCCAATATGGCAGAATGAAAGTATTCGAATTAATGGCCAAGCACTTTACTGGACTGATTGAGAGGAATTCGGACATCAGACCAGAATTTAATAAATGGTGAATTGAATTCCTTTGATCTTCCTTGTGAAGAATTTGACCTTCCTTGACATCAGGCTTCACGACATCTGCAATTACAGCACTGCCTGAGGAGATGTCTTGGTCTTCTCCCCTGGATATTAAAACCGTCACCGATATTGGATTACCTTCACATTTGGGGTCGATAAGGGAGTAATGTGGGGATTATATTATACCCTAACTAATCACCTATATTCACAGCCACTTCTCAAAGTTCTTCTTGAAAAACGGCAAGAACAACTACATATTATTATAGATGAAGATGTCTGGCCAGACATACTGGAAGCTTTGGATAAGGGTACTCATGAAGCACGTTTGAAATGCTGTCTTTTTAAAACTTTACATGATTGGTACTGGACACCATCGAAATTGTAACAAGCAGGATTATTACCACACTCTAAGTGTTGGAGATGTTCTGGAGTTAATTGTGATTTTCTCCATATACTTTGTGAATGTCCCTCTATACAATATTTCTGGACACAAGTGTGAGATATAATAAAGGAAACTATTACCCTGCGACTCCCCCTTACTTCATCTATTATTTTATTGCATGATCTTACGAGTTTACCTGATATCACACGTCCTCAGTGCCGACTTATACATACTGCACTCTCTACAGCAAAGATTTGTATTTTAAGATTGTGGCAATCACCTAGCCCTCCCTCCAAGGAGGATTGGATTGTTGTGATAATTCAGACAGTATTACATGAACGTGTAATATATAAACTACAGGATCAAGAAGACATTTTTCAACATGTATGGGCTTCTTTTCGTCAAAACTCTTGAATATTTTCCTCTTGCTGCCTTTTCTGTTCACTTTTCTCTTTATCTCATCTTTTTCTCTCTTTTTCCTTCCATTTTCCTCTTCTTGTCCCCTTCCCCCCTTTTATCTTGTAACTTCTTCTTTCTTTCTTTTCCTTTCCTTTCCGGGTAAGGTGATGACTTTCTTGATTCTCTTTTCTTCTTGTTCCTCTATCTACTTGTTCTTCTAATTATTCATTCACCTATTTGCTCAATTATATTCTCAATTATCTATTTATTGATGTCTCTATATATTTATTTATCTATTTATTTATTTATTAACCATCATAATCTTTCATCCTTCCCAATATACATCATATTACATATTTTATACATGTAATAATTTAGTGACTTTAAATACATTTGCTCGTTCCATAATTTACTCTGTTTAATTTGTTCTGGGATTATAATCATTTGAAATCAGGATCTTTTAGCATATTATGTTCAATATTCTTTCTATCCATTATTAACTTCCTATTTTGGTCTACTATGTTGAACTATATTGTTATGAGTTTACTTGCCTTTAATTTCTTACTATTAAAAAATTACGACACGAAAAATAACCCCACGACAAACACGAGTGACCCTGCCAGTTTTAGAACAACAGCAAGAACCCCATCGCTCAACAAAAAAGCTGGAAAAGGTGGTAATCAAGCAGCTCTCGCAGCATCTGGAAAAGAACAACCTCTCGAGTGAGGCTTTTCATTATCAAGAAAGGGCTATGAGTATTCCTGTGCATTGGCAGACAGATGCCCGGGTGATTTTAGATAACATTTGGTAGCCAAGATCTGGCTGAATATGTGTTTTATTCAGATTGTGGCTGGATATGGCTGTGTTTTAGAACAGCACTGTGAGGAAATATTCATATTATCAAGAGCAGATCTGCATGTTTATATAGCATTCTTTTTAATATCACACCATTCACAATTTAAACTTGCTCATTTCCCTTGCAGGAAAATGTTTAAAAGAGACCGTCTTACTGTACATTGCAATGAAGTGATTACGATCTGAATCTTAATTCAGTAAGACTTTGACGTGGCGTTCTAGTGGTTGTCTCCACTGATATGCCAGCATAAAGAGTCTATTGAGATGGTGAAAGTCCTTTCTATAAAGAAGGATTCTGTGTTTTATTTATATTTTGGGGTGAATGTGCTTTAAATCACAATGCTGCACCCTTTTTAAAATAATAAAAAAGGCGAGGGCTGTAGTGAGCCACCTGTAACTCGCTCGCCTTCCCCTCACCCGGATGTGCACCAAGTACATCCTCTGGCCAGGCGTGGTAAGAGGCTATAAAATAAATAGGTGTAGCAGTGGCTGCCCCTCCTTTAGGGCAGAGGAGCGCCCCCCCCCACCACCCCCCATCACCACCCACAAATAAAACGATAATAAACGGTATCATTTTATTTTAATCCCTCTGGACCCGCCCCCAGGACTCTGACAAGTCTTGGGGGTGAGTCCAGGGGGATGACACTGTGGTGGAGGAGTGATTGTGCACTCCCTTGTCCCTTAACTGCGCATGTGGTGTTTGGCTGGCCGTTTCGGATCGGCCAAACATCTTATGCGCAGTGAAGATTTCTCCAGCGCCAGCTGCGTTGCTGGTGCTGGAGAGACCAGACACAGACACCCAGTCTCCCTGGGAGCATGAAGTCATAGCACTCAGGCCAATCCTGACGCTGCTTTCCTACAGCGTCACGATTGGCCGCAGTGCAGTCTGGGAGCCTGTCCCAGAAGAGGGAGTGGACGGCGGAGGCGATCAGCTAAGTTAATTTTTTTATTTAATTTATTTTGTCCCCCGAATCCGACCTCCCCCATCCCCCAGCTCCCTCCTCCGGCCCGCCCTACCACTTCGGCAGGGGACAGCCTACGACCGGGGTGTAGATCACGCGTGTGCTTACTGCCATACCATACAACCTGTGTGCACGCGTATTATTGTGGGACAGGGGAGTCTATGTGGGCCTAATCAGCGAGCCCCTCTTCCACCACATAGGTGCCCACGACCAGGGCGACTTGGATGTAATTAATGACGGGATCAATATGCTTCCAGAGAAGTCGTTCGGATGTTTGTTTCTACACTTGCTGGTAGAGCACACATGTTCAAAACACCTTATGACTTTAGCATAATGATACCACTCGCCAGCACCCCATGCTGAAAATAGTTGAAGCGCCAAGTTAGTAATGTGCAATTGGGCTTGTTATTTGAATATCTTCCTGTGCAAGTGGTGCATTTCAATGCGAATTGGTACTGATAATGAGGGTTCCTGCCTCTGAAACAACATTATGACAGACTGTTTCCTGTCACAGTGACAACAAAGTAACCTCTATTTACCCCTATGTTCTGAGTCCAAATGCAGAACAGAGGGGCATATTATCAAGACAGGCGATAAAATTATCGCCGCTCTAGCGGCAGAAAACTGCCGCTAAAACGGCGATAATGGGCTTGATAATATGCTCTATGGAATTCCAATTGAAGCCCATGTTAGAGGTGAAGGACATCTAACATGGGCTTCAATTGGAATTCCATAGAGCAAATTATCAAGCCAATTATCGACGTTTTAGCGGCAGTTTTCTGCCGCTAGAGCGGCGATAATTTTATCGCCTGTCTTAATAATATGCCCCAGAGTTAGGTGCCTTAAAGGGTAGTGTACAGCTTGTGGAGCACGTGTTTCTACTTAAAGCGCTAATAATCGTATATGTGTAATATTGGAGCTTACACCATGGTAACCAGGAGTTGTATATTTTGAAAGTGGATGGTTAGTAAGCCATCCCAGACTAGAAAGCTCCAGCACCCATGGACGCAATACGGAGGCAGCATAACCAGCATTTTGTCATTTGTCAGATGGCTTTCACTGTGGCTAGTGTGGCTGCAAACTCTGCCCTGGACAAAGCTGTGGAGGCTGAGTACCTCACTTGGGTTGTAATTATTGCTGTCTGTGTAGGATTATAATGGATGCTAGTGAAGCCTGGCCCAGGCTACTCAAAGTTGCAGTCATATAACTTCATTTAACTTACCTAGGGTAAATGGCCCAGTACAAGAGCCAAAAAGTCACCAAAAGGAAAGGGGTGGGTTCAATCAAAGTTGTTTTTGACCGGAAGGACCTTGGCCTGCCCATTGGGAATCCTCCATTGAGGCCTGGTCTAGCACATGTTACAATGGCTTCGCACCAAGTCCAGAGTTGAAAGATACAAGGAGAGCGGGGATTTCAGGGTTATGCATTCAATGTGGAATTGGTCATGGAAGGAGACGGACATACCCTGAAAATCTTCCTTTTTTTACCATTGAGAGAATTGGCACAGAGGTACCAGCACTGTCAACATTACGTTTGATGTATTAACCCCTTCGCTGCGGCGGGAATTCCGCCGCAGCGCTGGGTGGTGCAGGGGGGCAGGGGTGCAGGGGGGCAGCGCGGTGGCGCTGTGCTCATGACGGAGCCACTCCGTCATGAGCCACGGTTGAGCGGAGCGGTTCTGTCATGACTCCGCCCAGTTGCGTTGTCCCCCCGCACAGGCAGGGAAACAGCGCCGCGTGGGCGGAGCGGCCGCCAACGGTCGTGGCATGACGGAACCGCTCAGTCATGAGCACACGGCAACCGTGGCTCATGACGGAGCGGTTCCGTCATGAGCGGGGAAGGGGTTAAGGTCAATAAGAAGCGCCTATTGACTCTAGACTCTGATATACAAAAATGTCCACAAGGACACAACATGCATCATATAGGTCCAAAGGACAGGACCTCAGAATTTAGTCCTAGGATTAGAGCCAGACCTGGTTTGTGTTTGTACCAAGGAAATGCTATCTATGTGAATTCTGGGCTTGCTTGCTTGTCTCTGGTTCCTCTGAAGCATCAGTATCGAGCATGTTTTCATTTGGTGCTTCATGTTACCAACAAAATGTGGGTACTGGACTGATCCATTAATGAACTTTTAGTGAAAGCTCAAATGTGATTTGGATGCTGCTTATGATGTGACCAAGGTATCAGTTAAGGAAGAGGATACGTGATTGATATGATGAATGGGGTGGGCAGAACTCGTGGGGTTTCACTCAACAGAATTCCACGGAGTTACATAAAAACTCAGTGAGATTCCGTGGAGTTCCGTGAGCGGGCAGAATTTAGCACTTTGCGCTGATTTTTTGCTCTAAAATCCGGATGAACTGTACCATGTGTCCGCAAGAGGGCGCTGCTTCTTTCTGCTGTTCGCGTAGAATTTCTGCGTGAGTGGCAGCTTTCAGAACACGAACGGTCGTGACCTGCAGAAACCGCCCACATTGAGAAATCTCGCCAGGAGGCATTCTAGCGCCAAAAAAGCACGCTGGAGGACGCAAATTCTCGCTCGCCAACTTAATGTTTGCTACTCGCACGCAAGAAAAAACTCCACCACGCGGCAATTGGAGGAGTTTTGCTGGAACTCCGGCAAAACTCAGCAAACTTCACCAGTGGAGCAGAATTATTTGTCTACTCCTGGAGATAAATTCGTACAAAGGAGTAATTGTATGTTTATAACCGGTTTTAAAGATATAACAAGCAAAAAATGACTGGCAACTCATGAACAGTGCTTTTTCATTTTCTCCTGCATCCTTCATTGTATGTTTTGTGAGTATTTGCCTTGTCTAACTCAAGGGAGAAATATATGGACAAGAAAAGAGCGTTTAAAGGTTTGGACTGTATTTTAGATTTAGCACATGCCCACACACGCACCACCCCTGCATTCACTGCTACTTAGGATACAGTGTTACACAAGCAGGGCCGGTCCTAGGACTTCTGGGGGCCCCGGGCGAAAGGGAAGATGTGAGGCCCCTTTAATTTGCATGTTACTTCACAAGAAGTGACATCACATAAAGTGACATCGCAGGACTATTGATCTTATTTGGCATCATTGAAGAGACCTAATGTGGATATCAGTAAGATACTCAAAAAGATAAATATACAAATGAAATAAGTCCTTACATTTTAAAACTGTATTAAAGGGATTACATTTCTCATGTTAGATGGAAAAGCTAGGTGCAGGTCTTACAAAGATGGATATTTTTAACTTCATGTTAACTGATTGTTTTCAGATGAGCGCATGCTAAAAATTCCAGAGCATTGGGGAAAATAAACTGAATGGCATCACTGGGAAAAATTATGCTACAGGGACTATAGCAAGATGAATTTGAGTTCAGATACATGCATTTTTAATTTTTAATTGAAAGCTATGTAATTCACTGACCAGAACAAAAAAAGGGCAGCCGAGAACCAAGAACCAAAACTTTTGGATTTAGAATACAGAATTAATAAATTTTCCTCACAAGGCGATGAGGAGATGGAAAACAGGTGAGCAAATATACATTTCTTATGAAAAGCAGATAATAGTAAAGATTGCAATCAAACAATGAGGAGAGAATGAACACATAAAAATACAATTCCAGTGAAGAATAAACCGAGTAACTCCAACGTTCTAGATTACTCTTGTTGAGTGGCTCCCTGGTATTGTTGATTCATCTGGGTGTGTTTAAAGTGAAAGTATGCTGCAAATTCAAGGGGTTTTCAAATCAATACTTTTCAATTGGTGTTAGAACTGTAGGAAGTGGTTGTGGCCGGCTTTAGCGCTGGTAGAGCCCTGTGCGACAATGTTTGTTGGTGCCCCCCAATGACTCCCTGCGCCACTGATTCCCTCACTACCACCCTTTAACAGTGCCCCTCAAGTCTTCATAAGCACACTCTTGCTCAGGTGCATTTAATTTAATTTACAGAGCCACTCATACCAGTGTTGGATGTCAGAGCACTTTACATCACACACATTACACAGAGACAATCAATCATATGTGTGTAAATAGAAATGTTACAAAAAACAAAGGACTACAAAGTGTAGGAGTCACATGACAACCATTTTAGCAGGCACTATAGTTTAATAGTGATTGGTCTGCAGAAACAAAAACTCTGAATTTAGAACGTAATAACATGGTTGGGGGTTCTCTTTAATAACCAGAATTGATTTCTATCCAAATAAACCCTTTTTGCAACATTAGGATAATCAAAGACTGAGGAAAACACCATAATGCTCCAATTTATACCTTACAGTTTGCATGCAGCTCTAAGATTACAGTTAACAGCTCACTGTTTTATGTTAGGATTTTGACTTATAAACTTCAAGTAACAAAAAGATCTCACTGACAAAAGCAGTAACCCACTGACCTATTTACATTATGTGAACTTTGTGCTCTGCATGGTACTCTGTGCTACTTTTCCATGAGTCGAAACTTCCACTTTTCAAAACTCCGTCTCTCTCTAGGAAGAACATTAATGGCCAGAGATATCAAGACATTTTTATTGTTGCTGAAAATTAATGGAGGCCAGGGAGAAGGCAGCAAGTGCTTTTAAATATAATACAATACTTGCAAATATGACGCCCCACCCGAAGTCAGCGCCCTGTGCGATCGCACTGGTTGCACCACCCTACAGCCTCCCCGCTCAAGGGTCCTGTGACCTCAGTGACAAAGTCACTGTTGCTCTAGGGTGTGCTGCTTCGTAGGCCTGCCCAAAAGACTGGAGGTGAGCTTTAGTATGGGTTGTGGTGGACAGGCCTTCAAGGTTAACCCACACTTGCCACAACTAGGGTCCACCTGCTGGTGCTAAGACACCAGGGCTTCTAAGGTCTAGTGGGGCCTTCTAAAGTCTAGCATGGGAATGTGCTCCCTCAGGAGAGTGGTCTGGTGAACTGGTCATGAAGGTGGAACCTGGTTCCCTAGTTCCAAATTCAGCAGCTCAGACCATAGTGCCTGTAGGAAAGTAGGATCTGCTTTCGTGGTTACCCCCACTTTTTGCTGGTGTCATTTTGTTATTCTGACTAGTCTGACTGGGATCCTGCTAATCAGGACCGCAATCTCTGTGCTTCTTCCCTAAATTGGACATGGTGAGTACTTAGGTACACCCCAGATTGGCTACTGGTATACCCTTGTAATTACCTAATGTATGGTACTAAGGTACACAGGGCATAGATACACCAGGGGTCCCCCATGGGCTGAAGCATGTATTATGCCACCAATGGGAGGTCACTCATATTGTGACTACAGGCCTGTCTTTGCAGCCTGTGTAAGCTGGTGTTAGCACCACTTACGACAGATAAAGGTTTATTATATCTGAGGTCACTACACTTAAAACCTATAAGTCACCCCTTAGGCACGCCTTTCAATCCTGAAGGCAGGGTGCTCGGTTATAAGTGTGAGGGTGCCCCTGCATGAGCAGGACATCCCTCACAATCCACGAAGTCTATTCTACTGGGTTGTAAGTGCATCAGCCATTACAATACATAGAGTGGCCATGTGTCATTATGCCACTAGAATGCTTTAAAGGGCACATTTGGTGCCCTCCTTGCATACTCCAGTTGTAATCAGTTCAGGGAGCCGTTGGTATGAAACTGGACAAAGGACCTGGGAGTATCCTACCCACTGTCTAGCTCCTCCTGTGGGAGGGACCACTGAATTGTCCCAACCCTTTCCTTAGGGTACTTAAGGGCTTACCTGTGGGTGGTTCCTTAGATTCATCGTTGGACAAGATTCAGATCCGAAACCACTTCATCTTCAACTGTTTTGGCACTTCGGACTTTTGGACTTCGCTTTGGGACCCGAGGCTTCAACTGGGAAGACTCCTGCTACTCCTGGTCTCGTTATCCTGCCAGTCTTCTGCGTCATTTGTGCCTGTGCTCCACACAGGTCTTCACAAGGCCTGTGGACATCCAAGACACCTGAAGGAATCTCCCTCTGAAGGCACCGCAACGAAGCTGACTGGTCTGCTGCTCCTGAGCTCCCACGTACTTAGAAAGGTTCAGCAATGCAGGTGGTGGTTCTGCAACTCCCGCAATGCCTGCACTGTCTTTACAGCAAGTTTGATCCAATATCCCTCGTCGGAACTGCTGGAGCAGTACCCCTGTGCAAAGCGTCAACTTGCTGTTGACAAGGCTTGTTGACTCTCTACTCTAGAGATCTTCGGGATCCAAGAAGATCCAGTCTCCAGCATCTGCTGCAACCAAGATCTTTGTCCTCACCACATCCTCTGCACCATGGGCCTGCATCATTGGTGAGCTGCTCTAGGTCCTCTTGTGACTCTAGTGCCTCTGGCCTGTGGGTTCTCTTGAGGGTCTTCTTTGGCTCCAGTGGCCTCCCCTGCTTGCTTAGGGCCTACTCTGACTTATGTGCTCGTGGTGAGTCCCTTGGATTTTGTTGGTCCCTACATTGCACCTTTTTTATCTACTATGTTTGTTGCTGTTACCAAGGCTTGTTGGTGCCTCTGCCAGACACTGACTCCCTGGCTCTTGACATCTGACGTGGGACAGCTTATAAATGGCTCCTGGCCTTCCATAGCATCGCCTGGTCCACACAGCTGCAGCGCCAAGTTCACCATCAATTCTCATGCAACTTCCAACAGCGGTCGGCACTCGTCTCCTGTCTATCCTGGTTACTCCTGAGTGGCATAGACTCTGTTGACTCTGCTTGCAGGTACCTCTCATCTTGAATCCATCTTTGGGTTCCACCGGACTCTTTCACCTTCTTTGCCAGCGGCATCTTCACTGAAGTCCTCCATTGTGGTCTACGACGGTTTCTGATGTCACTTCATGCCTATGCACCCGGCTACCCTAGTGTAGGTATCCGGGTTCCCGGGGTATCCACTGGTGGGGTGACTCTCCAACCTTTCATCTTCCACAAGGTTTTTTAAGGGTCCTCTGGGAAGGGTCCTCCTACTTAAAAACTGCAACCACGACTTACCTATTGACTGATATTGAGCACGCGGTCATGTTCCCACTCTGCACACAGCATCCTTTGGGTTTCTGGATACTTAACTTGGGTGGTTCCTTGGGTCCCCGGCTCTTTTACGTCTTCTGGGTCCAGTCTTGGATTAAGTCGTACTGTGTACTTGTGCTACTTATGCGTTCTATTACTAAAGTATTGTGTGTATTGTGATTATATCTCTGGGTAGGAGATATTGCAATGTGTTAGGGAGTGTTTATAATATATACATATTTTTATAACTACACTTTGTTCTTTTTCACTTAACCTTCACTATATGATTAGTACTGGTAAAACAAGCTGCTTTACACTTGTAATGGACTAAGCCTGGAGGCTGCTCTCCACAGTTACCACTTAGAGAGCTTTCTAAGGTTGTCTAAGACCACTAACATCACCATATGGGTTGTCTGGATTAGTGCAGTGTGCTACACTTACATACGTGAACACCATATACTAAGCCAGCGTCCTATACTGCCACATCCTCTCCCCCAATGAACACCATACTGCCCCACTGAGAGAAACTCGCACTGCCTTCAGTTACAGCCCAATTGTGCCCCACTATAAACACCTCATTGTGACTCAATTCAAATTATGCACTAGACAACAGTAATATGCTGCCTAAAAAAGAAAGTAACAACATCCTGGAAAACACAAACACTCAAGGGAATGCAAGATTAAGCAAGCAATGTGAAATGTGAGAAGGAACAACATAGTTACCTTAACAGTTTTGCACTTATTATTCAGAAATCAGTGAGTGCTTTTGCCTAAAAAATGTGGAGAACATCACTTCAGGGCCCAGAAGGGACCCGTTTCAATGTCCATTACTTATATCCTTACAAAACATAAGCAGTATGGTTTAAAAAGACTGAACACAGAGCCGTGGTGCACATTTTGTTTTCCAATCCACCAATCAAGCAGGTATTGCAGTACATCCAGGAATGGTACACTTCCCCACCCTGGATAAACATTGAAACAATGTTGTTTCAAGAAAACGAGAAAACAAAAGTAGCCCTTCACTGGCAAACTCTGTAAGTATTGGTTGTGAAAAACATCAATCTGGCCACTTTGCGACCCACTCTGTCTTGCTTTATTTAACATTTTGAACCTTTTATTTCCCTTCGTTCAGAGGCTGCTCTTTGGAATAGAAAAATGTCGAAAAAGATGACATTTCCAGCAAAAGTGTTTTCTTTTTTGGATCCATTTCACGGAGGAACAAATAAACGAAAGGAGAGGAAAGAGGGTGTAATAACCGTTTCTTGAAGTCACAGTTTTCAGTAAGTGAGGAGGAGCAAGACAGAAAGAGAGGGGGGAAGAGTAAGAAAGAGGGCAGGAGGTGGTAGCTGCCAGTGGCAAAGCAGGAGAAGTGGGCAGTGGTGGCTCCCCCTCTAAGGCGGAGGAGCCAAGCTGAATGCAAAAAATAAAATGATAATAACGTTTGTTAACATCATTTTGTTTTTTTGCATTCAACTTGCAGCTGAAGCCAGGCAGGCGGCGCTTTTTAAAAATTATTTTCCCCCTCCTTCCCTCCGTCCCTCAGAGCCCCCGCCCACCACCCCTGGTCGGTAGCAGCCGCTACTGGAAGTGGACACTGTCCTTGTCCTCTCTGGGAGGGAAGGAAAAGACAGAGTCCTTTTCCTTCTCTGCCGACCCCCGAACAGCCAAGCCTAAGCTATAGGCCGTGGCTATTTCTGAGGTCCTGGGACGCGTGGGGAAGGAATCTATTAAATTAAAGCAGTAGGGGAACACCCCCAAGACTCTAGACATGATTCCTTCTAAAGCCAGGCAAAATATCTATAGGCCATCTTGACTTAACTGGGGCCCACTTGCCCTGGGCCTCGCAGCACCACATAATGGCTACAGGGCCCAGGAAAGGGGACCCCCTCCTCTGGGCCTCGATGCAGTAACATTTTTAAATGCACATTCCCTTAAAAAAATCTTTGCCATGGGTGATGCAAAGGTTAACAAAAGCGAGTTGATTTGGCTCTCCCTCATCCTAGAACCGCCACTCCTTACCTGTGTCTGGCTGGTCCTGGAAACAAATGGGGACTTCTGTTACCTAGAAACAACATGCAGAAAGGGCGCCCAGAATGGCCGTACTTAACAGTAACAGAGGCGCTGCCCCGCCCCTGACACTGTGAGACAACATAATTGCTGTCCAAGCTGCTCTGCCATCCTCATTCTGTTTGTCCCTTCCCCCTGCATCCCCAGGAATGCCACCTCGCCCTGACCAACAAGGTCAAGACATCTTGCATTTGTAATGTGATTGTGTGGGACAGGGGGGCCCTGGAGGAGCAGGTGGGCTAACTGTGAAAGTGTGGCCTTTCACAGTGAAGCGGGTCCCCGGTTTTTTAGTTGAGTGCGAGGCCCTGGGCAGCTGCCCACACTGCCCATTCCTAGTGCCGGTCCTGCTTGAACTCACCTTACCCCCGTTATAATGATTGCAACCGACAACTATTACTTTAGTCCACCATAAAAAACCTGAAATTACTGTTTGGAATGGTTTTGCTTTGAGCGCGCAAGACTAATCCCAATAACTAACAACAACCAAAAGCACTGAACTAAACGTATAAAGTGCTGCGATGCCTCGTAAGGGGTAGTAACGTCTATATAAATTACAATTACAATACAATACAATGCAATACAATACATGACATGTAAACACCAACTGCCTTAGGGCTCTGACGTAATCTTCAACAGACTTATCTGCATTTTGAGAATGCATACTAAAAATGATAACGTTCCAAAATAATTTTAGGTGGATAATGCTTGTCCAGTTTTTACAAACACATTTCATATTCATTAGGACTACATGTGACTTCATCTCTGTCATCAGACAAATCAGGTAAGCTTTCAAACACTTCCTGTCCTTCTGATCCCAAGCAATGAAGCAGTAATGAAGCCTTTTTTTCAGGAGAAGAGTTGAAAACACACACTTTTAAGTAATTCTTAAAATCTTTCTCCCATTTTGGCCACTTCAAACGTGGTGTTGGCAGAAAGAATGGTGGAGGAGAAATATTCTGCATAATAATAAAATACAAATTGAACCACAATAAAAAAGAGAAAACGCAAGTGATCCCATTCCAGTATAAATACATAAAGAAATAAATGTGATCCCGGTATCTGGTCTGATACCCAGAATCCTTATATACCTGTAACACAATAGAAAACAAAACAGAAATACCTATATGTAACATTTAGACTATGGCAGGTGACAAATGTAATTCCTCCATTAAACAGTTCAATACTATTGCACACTGTGTGGCATCCAAAATCCACCAGGTGGCAGTGTGACACAACAGAACATCAGTAATGATGCTGGGAAAGACAGTAACAGACATGGAAGTTCAGATTCAGATGAGGAAAAGGAAGAAACTGGAGAATGAGCGTCGGTCTCGTGATCATTAAGAAGATTATCTAGATATGCTGGAAGGAGACGCGATGCGTTGCCACACAGTGTCCAGAGCACAGTTCATCCTTTTATTCCAGGTAAATCCAAAGGGTGGGCCAGTCACCTGTGTAAAAGAGTCAGGGTGTTGTTATGCCTCTGAATGCGCAGGGCAGGGACAGAAGCATATGGCTCGTGCAGATAGTGTGGAATGGGACTGAAATAGGGACTGACAAGGAGAGAAAGCACGAGCATGCAGTTAAACAGTCACAAGAATATATGACAGGGTTAAAACTCAACCCATGTTCGGATGAAACTCCAATATTATGCCAAAGATGGAGAATAGGATGTTGGTAAGAAGCAACCCAAGGGGAATCACAGAACTTTAATGTTATCCTCAGAATAAGGAGAGTTGAGTCTAAACGATAATGGATGTGATCAGATCCTCGTCGCCAGTATTGTGGTGTAGTCCAAGATAACAGTAATCCACGACTCCAGCAAGTGGGTAAACAAATGGGAAGTGGATTTTTTCAGTAGGGGCTCCAACTTCCAGCCCCAACCGCCCCTCTTATAATCAACAGATTACAACATGGATTACAGAATGCAGAACACAATAACCTGACACATGAGCCCCAGAGAAGAGCAGAGCAGATTTCACAAGAACTTACTGTGAACTCAACAAAAATATATGTGACTCATCAGGTCGCGACATCTACTCTTATACTTCTTCAACTCCCCCAGGGTTGAATGATGAAGGGAACACTGCTGGAAGGGAGTCGCGGAATACTAACCTATCTGTCTGGGTGGAAGGGCTAAGGCGGGTTGTTGGGGTGTCTTGCCTGCTTGTAATCTGTGCATTGTCTTGTGCCATTAAACAGTAAAAACAGTTCAAAAGCACTAATGTTTCTCTCAACTTCGGTAATTCAATAGGATCATTAGCTGTGCTGAGCTCCTTAACCTGTTCAGACATCTCAAATGTTTTATCTACAATACGCATGGTAATCAGGAGCTGGTCCTAGCAGAGCAACCACACCGTGTCCCCTTTTGGGGGATCTTTCCCATATTTTGTGATTAGCTTAGGGTTAGTCACAGGTATAGCTCAAACCTGGTCTGGAGTAGAAGGATGAAAACATTCTGCTTTTAATTGGTTTTGAACAGGTTTATCAAGAGGACGTCCATTCAAAGAACAGACATGAACCGTGAAATAAGGCAAAGGTGACCAACCCGAGGACAATGGATGAACATTCAAAGAGTTGGAAAGCAGTTCACCAGTGCCTTCTGTAACGTCAACAGATTAGTGATTGATTATACTCTGGTTAAAAAAATTGGAATAATGATTAATTCTCTCTCTATTTGGACCACACCAATCAAGGTGGAATCATCGCTATCCGTGTCTGTGTTATGAGTATAAAACTGATTATCAAAGTCTACATGATCGGATAGAAGTGGTAGGTGATCTGTTCACTGCATTATTTGCTACCTCAAGGCATGAGAGTCCATCAACTGGTTGAGGATCAGAATCAAGATAAAATAAAACACCTTCATTCAAAGCAACAGAAAAGCTGGACATCATAACATTGAAGGGAACCTGTTGAGTCCACAGTAATATGTTTATTCTTGTGTACTTGTTGAAGCTGCACTGCATTTTGTGATTCAGATCTATGAAATGAAATGAAAATAGGTATTTATAAAGCGCACGGCTACTCACATAGAGTGTCCCTGCGCTTAAACCACCAGAAAGCGCAACAAGATGGACTCGACCTTGCCTACCAGGGTGCTTTTGCTGAAACAACCAAGTTTTTAGTTGTCTCCTAAAAAGCAGCAAGTTCTGGACCTGTCTGAGATGTAAGGGCAAATCATTCCACAGACGTGCCGCTGAAACGTGAAAGGAGCGTGCCCCCACAAGAGCGGGCAAACTTAGGAATAAGCACGAGGGACTGCCCTCAGGACCTCAAGGCCCTTTGGGGCTTGTAGTGTTGGATCCTCCTTCTCAAATAAACGGCACCCATACCATGGAATGCTCGATAGGCTAGCACAAGTGCCTTAAAATGGATCCTCTTTCTGACCGGGAGCCAGTGCAATGCCTTCAGGTGAGGTGACATATGCGTTTTGGGATTCACCATAAGAATAGCTCTGGCTGCGGCGTTCTGAACAACCTGCAGTCGATTAAGTAGATATTCTGGTAAGCCCAGATATAGGACATTAACATAGTCCAACCTGGATGAAATTAAGGCTTGCACTACGATTTTACGGTATTCAACCGGTAGCAGAGGAAGAAAGTTTTTTGCCATTTTTAGCAGACCAAAGCATGTGCAAGTAACAGTTTGAATTTGAGTCTTCATAGCTAAATTAGCATCCAATTGAACTCCCAAGTTCTTTACTGAGCTAACTGGAGTAGAGGGAGGAGACATGCCCCGGGGCCACCACTGGCTTCAGTCCTCACATGGAGGACAGGCAAAAAAGATAATTTCAGATTTTTCCGGATTGCACTTTAGTTGGTTGAGTCGCATCCAAGAAAAGACCTCCGACAAACATCTATTAATCTCACTCCCGCTGAAGTTCGTCCCTTTGTCGCATGTGAACAGCAGTTGCGTATCATCTGCGTAAGAAATAATCTTCGCACTGTGCGACTCTGATAAGAGAGCAAGGGGGGCCATATAAATGTTAAAGAGCGTAGGGCTCAAAATTGCACCCTGTGGGACACCCGCCTTCATGGGTAGAATTGTGGCTGATAGGGGAGGGGACCAGATTTCCTGCTGCCACTTGCGCAAGAAGGAGGCAAACCATTTGTATACCGTGCCCCCAATACCGCACTTCGTCAACCTTCACAAGTGCTGGTCATGGGGCACGATATCAAAGGCTGCAGACAGGTCCAGTAATATCGCCACAGCTCTACCCCCTTTATCCAACTGTGTTTTAATAATTTCTGAGACTTCCAATATCGCTGTTTCAGTGCTGAGAGAGGTTCTGAAACCCGGCTGGCTATCATGGGGAACATGGTTCACGTCCACATATTCCGTTAATACAAAGTTAACGTACTTTTCAAGAACTTTTGAGAAAAAAGGCAGCAGGGATATGGGCCTATAGTTGGAAGCAACTGCAGGATCGTCCGATGATTTCTTTAACCGTGGAATCATTTTTGCCTTTTTCCAACAGCTAGGTACCGTCCTCTTTTGGAGCGAAGTATTCAGGACTCGATTCACAGCAGGATTTATAGACTCCACAATGCTCATCAGAGTTTTTGTAGGACATGGGTCTGAAGAGGAGCCCAACTTCAGTGATACCATGATCTCAAGGGATATTTCTAAGGCGATGTGGGGAAATTCAGTGATCGAATAACCAACCTCCGAAGAGGCGGGGGCAACATCCCACACCTCGACGATTTTAAGTGTATACGTAGAAAGAAAAGATTGTTGTATCAAACAAATCTTATCATGGAAATAACTAGCCATCTGATGAACCCAAACAGAAGTGGGAGTGAACGGCATGCTTACTGCACTGGGCGATGAAAAATCTTTGACAATTTTTAAAGATTTACTTGCTCCTCTGGGCCGCACCCTTAATTTTAGAGGTGAAACATGCTTTCTTTTCAGTACGCACATCATTGTAATAGGCTTTCAGAGCTTGTTTATAGATGGCTTTGTCTTCAGAGTTAAACTTGTTATGCCATGCTCTCGCTAGTTGTTTGCAGGCACTCCTGCTTTTCCTAAGAGTTTCCGTAAACCACGGTGCGGAGGGGCGAACAGATTTAGCTTTCCGAGTGGTGAGAGGAGTCAACTCAGAGACACGATCTTCAAGCCAATTCTCCAAACTAGAAGCATCGGTCTCTGGATCGCCTCTAAAGGGAATCGGGTACTGACACAGAGCTGCCCTCATGGTGTCAGGAGTGACCTGGCTAAAGGGTCTAAAGGTGTAAGGGCGAGGCTTGCCCCTAGATTGAGAATAGGGTAGGGTCTTAGGGATTTTAAAACTCGGAAGAAAATGGTCAGACCATACCAACGGTAGTGGAGTATCTATTTCAACTCTAACATTGGAGAGTATCTGATCTAAGGTATGTCCCTTTTCATGTGTGAGACGGTGCATATAAGGGGAGAAATCAAAAATCTCTAAGGATTCCCGCAGCCTTTTTGCCTCAGAATCAGAAAGGTCGTCCATATGAATATTAAAATCTCCTAACAATAGGCAATGCCTATATTTAGTGAAAATTGGGGAGATGGCTTGACTGAGTGACTCGGCAAACTGGCCTACAGGACCAGGTGGCCTATAAATAAGGACACCAGCAATTGACTGGTGGTCCGAAGCAGCAAACAGAAAACTCAGGCTTTCAGCACCCTCAATGTCCTGTGCGGGTAGAATAGAGCATGCGAATGTGGTTGGTATCTGTTCACTGACCATAACTGTCTCATTTCCAGTAGGAACAATATGTGGCCTACTACTACCAGCGGTTGGGTCTGGGAAGAAATAACCTTCTTTATAACTTTTCCAAAAATCTTCGACAACTGAATGCATAAATGAAGCTACTGCTCCTTAACAGAAGCTGATACTAAAGAATCATTAAAGTGGCGTACTCTGTTTACAAATCTCACCACTTTCAGAAAAACATTTTAAATAAAAACACTGTAATAAATGAAATAGTGTTACGATTGAAATCAACAATACAGTGCAAGAAAATGGGCAGTAGATGGCAGCAGAAGACAATTTCCAAATGTAATACTCAATAAAGTTACTCTGTGAATAATAAGAAACCAATAAACAGAGGCAGAAAAAGGAGGCCACGGCATGCTCTCCTAGGTACTTGAAGTATCATGCTAGGGCAATACTTATACCCACCCCACACCCATCCAACACAGGTGTCACCAGTTAGGTGACCCTGTTATAATGATGGGCCTAGGCACACGTGATATTGGCCAGTTACCTACCCATAACAGTACTACAGAGCTGCCAAGGTTTCAGAGTGCTTATGTGTGACATTTTCATAATTTCAGTGTAATTATCAGTGACATTCAACGACTATGAGTGACACTTTCTCATGAACAGTATAATGTCACCCACACTTAGTAGTAGGCATGGCACAAGTCAGGGGTATACACAGGTACACTGCGTCCACCCACTCTTTTCACAGGGTGGACACCATCCCCCCTGCCAAGAAGTTGGGCCTCACAGAAATATGCTGAACTTGTCCCGGTGTAATTTTTAGACACCAGGACATGTTCAGCAGCGCCTGCACGTTATCTGCTTTTGATTCCCAGCAGCAACGTGCCGGCAGCGAGGGAGCTTTCACCTCCAGCTGCGCCGAAGTTAAGGGGTCATCAGGCCTCCTTTTGTTTGAATATCCCGACTGGAGGCGGCCTGGAATTAAATGTAAATGCCACGGAGTGGTAACAAAGGCACACAGCTTATCCCTTCACAGGTACTTGAGAGGCATGCATTTGCCTTTGTTCAGTCCCTGTACATAAGAGATGCATGCACTGCAAGAATGTCAGATGTGTTGGTCTGTCCCAGTATTTACACAAATAACAATTGCAATAGCACTATTTTATTTCTTTTATAGCGCTACACAACCCAATGTAGGGTGTCTTAGCTCTTTATGAAACATACACATTATACACTGACAATAAATCATGTACATGTGTAAATCACTTAACAAGATGAGTTACATGAGACAGTGAGGGTTTTAAGGTGTAGGAGTCACATGCCGTTCATACCTCACTGTGGTCTTATAGAAGGATTACAATTAATGAACTGCAAGTAACAAAAGGATCTCTGTGCTAAAAGCAGTAACCCACATTACTATCTACATAAAATAAAAATGTGTCATCTGCATGTTGATGAGGTGCCTTACAGGAGACACATTTACTTTCTCTACTACTTTGATTCAAATCTCGGACTTTACAAAACCCAGATCTCTCTAGCAAGTGCATTAACCACCAGTTATCTCACCTTTATTAATATTCCCTGAGATTTACTGGGCACCCTCACAGCAGATGCCTTAACCCAATCAAATATTTTAAAATGTAGACTTTGCAACCAATTAAGCATAACAGATCTACTACCATGCTTCTCCTTGTTGCCAATTTCTTTGTGGCAGGGTTAAAAAAATTAAATGTATTAGTTGAGGCCCAAATTTTGCGTTGGGATTATGCCACTTTTTTTGCACAACCCCAAAGCCAAATCTCATTTGTTAAATCTCATAATGAGCTTAAATATCCTCATGATATACCTGATAGACATATATGTGAGGTTTTAATAATATCTGATGTCACTTCTTGTAATGTCACTTCTTGTGATGTCACGTGCAATGTCACACGTCATGACATCATGCGCTGTGATGGCACGGGTCATAATTTCACTTGCATACTGCCTAACCTGGTTAGTCCCCCCACTTCTTTTTTTAGGACTTGTGCCCTGGTGGTAGCACGGCACAGCACACAGCCAAGTCGGACACCTGTTGCCGGGCGGGGTGTCAGAGAAACAATAAATCAAACAGAGTTTCCCTGCCTTAACCATCCCTGCACCTCCCTGGCTGGCAGTCATCATCATCATCATATTCTTTATTTCGGTTCAAAATAAAACCATAAAAGATGCATCTTCAATATACACATACAATTGTAAAATACATGGGACAATTCCGTATATAAATAGTGACACCTCAACATGGTAGGGGTTGCAATCTGAGTGACTAATACATTTTCCGTACCAAGAAATACTATTAAAACAATAAATACATTAAAACTTAGGCATAAAGATTGTATTTATTTTTTTAATTTAGCAAACTATACACAAGAGTAATTATTTATTATTCTAATTTGAGCATGTGCATAATTATATGAAATTTCAATATTATTTCCACGTGGTCATACCAACGTGGCTGGCAGTCAATCCAATTAATGCAAAATCAGATCATGATCACTTGACAGAGTCTGTCCAGGCTCTCTACCACGTGGGACCCGAGACCGACTACAGGATGGGAGAAGGGCCCCAGTGGGGATCTTCTCCCTGAACAACTCTCCAATTAGGCCCCTCGCTTTCTGCATTTTAAACTGACCCAGTTTTTGGCATGTGTTTATAAGCTTCGTTTTGCGGCTGGACATCCACATCTGTACTGATACTAAGGGTTGCGCAGGGTGAGGTTTTTTTACATTGATTAGGCGGGCGTGTGGTTTTGTGTTCCGGTCTTCAAATCTCTGACTTGCATAGGAGTTGTGATAGCAGGATTTTTCAACATCATAATATATTGAGACTCCTATATCTCCCGTCTGGTGGCCTTTGAAAAACCAGCTCAGAGGTAATGAGGGAAAATGATCAGAAATGCAATATTCTAACGCGAGAAGCGTGGCACTTTGCAGCGCTGACACCAGTGTCTGCGCCCGTTATTTAAGCAGCATGTGGGTAGAGGGCTCACGACTTTACAGTACGGTCTCCCAAACACCTCAAAGGCTAAACTATCCCTGTAAATAACAAAGCTTAAGAGCTCCAGAATGTGAGGCTTACGAGCGGAGAGTGGCACTGGCCCCGAGGCAGTATGTGGCCCCAGCGGAGGAGACTCTGGGCTTCAAACACCGCTGTGTGCCAGGGGAAAAAGACAACCGAAAGCTGAGCAGGATGAACAATATACACTTATGAATGCGTCGGGCTATTAACAAAAGTATCGACAGCTGACATAAGCATTTAAAATTTGAAACACACGAGACAATAAAGAAGAAGGCGTTTACCTGACTGTTGGGCAGCAACAAGAAAGAGGGAGGGTTATATTGGCTGCTCCCTTACGTACCACCTCTATACTGAGGGATCGCCTTTATAGTTGACATTGTAGTCTTAACCCAAAGCCTGCTGGTTATTGTAGTTTCTCTTAGATTTTTCATTACCATTGGTGACTGTGTACGTTGCAGTGCTTACTTTGTAAAAGAAGGAGTGCCGGTGCCCATAGGTTTGCTCAGAAGCCCACGGCCAGCCCACCGAGTCCACCTTGTGCCTCTATAACCGACTTCCAAACACTCCCTCTCCCCTTAGTCTTTCTCTTGCAGGTTCCTGTTTTCTCCCTTTTATGACGGTTTTTCCTGTCTTTCTCTTTCTCATTATTTCTCCATTGTGCATTTCCCATCTATTGATCTTGGGAAATGTTGGATGAGGAAAAGTGAATGCCAGTCCCGAAAAATGAGTGCCCGCGGGCCACACTGGCAAACTTTGGCTCAAATTAAGCACTTTGTTTAACTCTTTTTGCTTGGTGTTGGAAATAAATGCAAGAAGGAAATCATGATGGGAGCCTAACGTCCACATAAAATGAAAAGCCCACAGCACCAGAATCAACCCCCGCACAGAAAATTGAGATGCAGGCGTTCCCTTTGAAAATCAAAGCACAACTCTCCTCCAAACACCAGAGTGTCTCCTGACTACTCAAACTCGTCACCTGGCTGATGAGATAAAAGCCGACTTTGGTGCCCCAGACCTCAAGACGGTTAATGAACTAAATGGGTCTTCACCACATGACAGTGAGTTGGTTTCGGCTCTTGGTCGAAATGTTTGTGATGTCCTACCAGCATAATTAAAGGACCTCCTGTGACAGGTAGTGAAACCCACGGCTTCCAGTCGGATCACACCATTGCAGTCTGGTACGTTGGTCTAACTGGTTCCAATGAAGTAAACCAAATGTACAACTCCTAAAATGAAATATGCTCCTAAAGTAAAGACCAGGCCGGATGAGCTGGTGACCTGGAGCCATGCAATGATCATATATTTACAGCATAAATGGGTGATTGGAAACAAGACGAGGGTTTGAAGGCAGCGTGTGTCTCGGAGGCTTCGCCATCAATATCAAATGACCAGGGTACCTCTAAAAATTAAACTATTCCCTGCTCAGTAATCTGCACTTACACAGATGGGGCGAAGATGTATCCAATGTAGCACCCTAACAAACGGAGTAGAGCGATTTCTCAAGACTTGCTGCGTGTAGAATTGAGGGAGTGAACTGTTCTTTAAGGTGCAACAAAAGCAATACTCATTCAAAATGGGAGAATTTTTAGGCAAGTAAAAACAGATTTTCATTTTCACACAAGGGGTGTTTTTTGGTAATGACGTGAACTGAACATTTAACTGCAGCAGAGGCGGTGGGTACCGGAGGAAGGCTCCTGCATAGCCCTACACCTGTCTGTAGTTGTGCATCGAATAATGTGGTCTCACAAAATACAGCTGAGAAAGGGCACACAGATCTCGATGCTCAAGTCTGGTCTCACACATTTATGGAGTGCAGATTGTGCATCTCCACCCTCCCCTCCTCCCAGAAATGTGTAGGTGGCTCCTAATGCACTGCAGGACTCTGCGGGCACTGGTGGCAGTGACGGGAAGCAAATGCTCCTGCTGTTCTCGCATTAGTGTGGGTCCAGGGCCAAATAAAAAGTCATGAAACTAGATATACGAGCAGTTGGGCACTTAAGACTGGCAAACACATCCCTATACCCTGCAAGAGAGACTTCTGTTGCAAGAGTAATTATTAGGCAGCTTAAAAGGAGTTAGCACCAGCCCATACGTGTCCAGTCAGCAG
This sequence comes from Triturus cristatus, assembly GCF_964204655.1. Taxonomy (NCBI): domain Eukaryota; kingdom Metazoa; phylum Chordata; class Amphibia; order Caudata; family Salamandridae; genus Triturus; species Triturus cristatus. The sequence continues at coordinate 608,044,204 of NC_140583.1, forward strand.
GGATGTATTGGCTGCTTATAAAAGACGTGTTTATTAGGACTGGAACATCTATGGAAGACACCATTTTGATGAGGCCACTTTGCCAATCAGTGCGTTTGAGGGTGCTGATGGTGGTGTAGTCATGGTAGTGGACGTATACAGCGTATGATTCATGTTTAAAACCCTGCTACATAATATCAAGTGCATGTTTGTTTCCAGGATTGTGGAAAACACTCTCTCAAAGAACTTCGGACTATCTTCATTGGATCCGTAAGTGTTAATAAATATTGCATGGTCTTTTCCCAGAATACTTTGCACCATGATATAACCTCCCTCAGCATCGCCATGGTGCCCATGTGCACAAATGGTTTATACCTGTGCGCTACCATGGCAACAACCCTAGAGTATGTGTTCTTTGAAGACAAAGATCTGTGATTTTTCAGGGGAGAGACCTGGAGAAACGATTTTGCAGTCTGATGTCTTTCTAGTCGAATATTCTGCCTGCCTTTCTTGCTTCATTCAGACTCTTAATATTCCAGGACAGCAGCTGGGGCAAAGGGATCCTTCTCAGTTACCCATGTATTCCCGTTTTCGTCTGTATGTGCCTAGTCACTTGTTTCTCCCTTACAATTATTCTGTAATGTGATGCAGAGACCATGTAGTGCCTCAGCAGTATACCAAATTGTTTGTTTTTCCACTTACCTCTTTACAACTGGTCCCTCCACCCACCCCACTGAATACCTCCTTTCCTAGAGAACAATTCCACTTCCCACATATCAAAGAACAAATGTAACGTTGCTAGTGTGGGAGTTGAACTGGGCAGCATCTGCTAAGCTGCATCAGGGCCAGCCAGACACTTTTCAGTTAATTCCATCCGGTGAACCAACTCAGCAGACTAAAGGAATCTAGCATTCCAGGACACCTCCAACAGCAAACATTGCTATATACTGGAGCTAAAAACAATATTTTACAATAAATCTACTCATGGAAAAAAGGCATGTGCATACCCACCGCCTAAGGCATCATATGCTCTCAATATCTCTGCGAATTTAGCTTGTGTGAGGATTGACTGTGTATGTCAATAAACCCCAGAATGAACAGAAGCCTCGTCATATGGTGAGTTTCTCCCCTGTGGTGGAAGCACGACTCTAAAGTATTATTACCTCTGTATGTTCTATGAAAACTATTTAAACAATGGATTGTTTTCGAGAGCATAATACAAAGTTAAAGAGAGGGGCTCTATACCACAAAAAGGGGTAGAGCACCAAAAGACAATAGTCCAAAGAAAGATTCCCCTTTTTGGCACATATATGAAAAACCTCACAAACTCATACAGGTATCAAAATCAATCAATCACCAGAGCAAGACACCAGAATAAGAACCCAGTCCATAATTATAGTTGATTTGGGTTCTTTGTCTTCCTTTTTATTTTGGATAAGAAAACATCTTTCTTACTTACTTGTGTTCTCCCTATGTCTGGAATTGCTTTTTTATTGTATTTTTTATTGCTTGTTCACTGTACAACAAATATAACGTCAAGCGTTGATTTTAACATTTTGTAACTGTCACACATTTCTGTTATTGTGTCAATGTTTTTAATAAAATACAGAAATTCTACTCACAATAATTTTGGACTGGGTTCAGATTCTGGTGTCTTGCTCTGGTGATTGATTGATTTTGATACCTGTATGAGTTTGTGAGGTTTTTCATATATGTGCCAAAAAGGGGAATCTTTCTTTGGACTATTGTTTTCGAGAGCGCCAAGTATTGTCATGAGTGCCTGTGCACTCATAAGTGCCTTCGGAGCCCCTATGTAATGCGGCTATCTTGGTTGATAGCTCTGTAGTGCCCTCTAACCTACCAGATTTCCATGAAACCAACTGCTTACTTCTCTTTGTGCAATAGACAGAGCTGCTAATGAAAAAGGGTGCTTTTATAGCGATACCCCTTAATGGGAGAGGTCTAGGAATCCATTCTGTATTGTTTCTAGTCCCAGAGAAGGACCGTAGAAAACGGACAATGCTAGCTCTGCACAGCTCCAAATTAAAGATGTCATACTGAATCATGTCAGTCCCTTGATCGAAGACAACAACTTCCTGACGGATATTTAGATTGAAAGAAGTGTGCTTCTACTCATGTCGACTTTCTTTTTGTTTCTTTCTCCGCCTTTCTCACCTTTTGTATCTCACTCTTTTTCTCCCCATATATCTTACCTCTTACTCTTTAGTCTGTCTGTTGCTCTAATCTCTCCTCATCTTTTCTTTTCCCCGGTTTCTCTCCTCTTTGATTTTTTTCTTCCTTTCACTCCTTTTTATTCCTCTTCCCTCTTTCTTTTTTTTCTTCTCCCTCGTCTTGTCACTCTTTCCCATGTGGGAATCCATCAACATCATCTCTGTTTGTCCTCTCCATATACTACCCCTTTTATTTACATTTTTTATTTTTATGTAAAAAGCGCAAGGATCCATTAGAAGATTGTTACTTACCTTCTGTAACACACTTTCTGGTGGATACCCAAACCAGGAATTCTTCACTGTAAGTCCACCTCCCCTTTCTGTGGAGTGGAATTTTAGAATGCTAAATCATGTTTAGGTTTCACCTGCACAGCGCTTGCATTGTGCTTGTAAAATCTCTTATATTTACTATATCTTAAAAGGGGGCTTTTATCAATTCCCAAAGCCGAAATACTGTGTTCATTCGCTTTTGTGTGGAACTTCTTTTTTTCTGTTAACTTCCTCTAGATGTGCACATTTACGATACTAAAGCTGTTTAAGCCCAACTCAAAATGTTTTAATAAATATTGCACATTAAAATTAATATACAAGAGCTATGATTGATTGATATATATATATTTTATTACTAAACAGGCCGGCAAAAGTGCAGCTAACTTGAAGACAACAGGGTCAGGTTGTCAGAACTCTTCTAAACACATAATATTGCTATAATATTGCTATATTTTACTTCTAAACAGGCATTTACAATTGCAGTTACCTTGCAGTTAAAAGGGACCTGAATGGTGAAGCAGGTGCAGTGGCACCGGGGCCAAAAATTCTAGGGAGCCCACTTAGCCCAGATTATTGCTAGAACTTAAAACTAAGCGGGCACTGCAGTACACACTTAAACTGCTATATTTTACTACTAAACAGGCAGTCACAAGTGCAGTTACCTTGCAGACAACTGGATCATGGCTTAAATGGTGCAGCAGGTGCAGTGACATCAGGACAAAAACTTCTAGGCACCCCAGTAAACACCTAAAACTGCTATATTTTACTACTAAACAGGCAGCACAAGTACAGGATAATGATTTCAGTGGTTCAGCAGGTGCATGACACCAGGACTAATAGCTCTAGGCGTTCCAGTAAACACCTCTTCTATCCCTCCACTATCCTTCTTAATCTAAACAACTGATTAACATATACACCGCTCAAATTACAGTGGTGGCTCCCCCATTGGGGCGTGGGGGCGTCGCCCCACTGCTTTTTTGCGGTGCGAGAAGGCAGAAACATAAACGGTAAAAACTACCATTTATGTTTCTGCCTTTTCGCATTGCGAGAAAGCAGAAGTGCCTCTGTGACTGGTTGAGGGCAGGAGGGTGGGAGGTCCTGGAGCCGACCAAACAGTCAGTACCCACAACAGTGTGGGTAAGCCACTCCCCCCTGCCCTCGAGCAGGACCTCCCACTCTCCCTTTTTCTCTATGCAGAGAAAATGTCCCGGCTGGGGCGCTCTCCTGCTGCGCCTACCTCGTTGTGATTGGCTTGCGTAGTGGAGGGAAGCTGCCTGCTGGCCGCTTCCTGTTCCTGCAGCAGGAACACTCCGACCCAGCTGCCGCTGCACCAGAGTACAGCGTGAGGAGCGGAGGCGATGCGGTACCGGCACACAGGTAAGCGTACGTTTTATTTTGCTTTATTCCCCACCCGCGACCCCCTCTCCCTCGAGCATGCCGAAGTGCTATTAGCTTAAAAGTCATAAGCGGTGAAATTGTAGCGCATGGCATGGGGCCACATAATAGCCATGATATGAGGCTTATAACTTTGAGAATTCCTATTTAAAGTTTCGTTAAGGAAGGCTCTGCTCTCAATTAGAGTATGTGTATTTATTATTGCAGTTCATAGTGCTACTACGCGCCCAACAGTTGCTTCAGAGCGCTTAACTTGATTTAAGTTTCAACAAAGGGCTCTACTACCTTAAATTCAAGAATTATGGAAGAAGGGTATTTTAGTACAAGCCCTCTTTTCACGGATAATTGAGTTATACAAGTAGTATTTCAGAGTTGGAAGGTTTGTTAGAATGCAACCCCATTTGAGGTCGGAGACCGAAGTGACTCCTCGCACCTGAATCTCCCATCAGTCATGAGTTTTAATTTCCAGCAAAGGTCTCACCCGGCTCGCGGGCTGCATCCTAATTAGCTCCATTTTGTGACCCGTGGTCGGCGGCAGGAGATTAACATCAGGCTTAATGGAAGAAGCGGGGCAAAGGCAGGCGAAGGGGGAGGCTTGCGGGGGTGATTTTTATGGCGCCCATCAAAACTCTGTGGCCGAGGGTGTGTTGTGCAGTCGGTTAATGGTTAAGCCTCAGACTGTCGCCGAGGAGTTAAAAGTATGTTCCCATAAACAAAACGGTGTTCTGCTGTCATCCAGAGAGCTGCAATCATTTGACCATCGAACGAAAAACAGTTCTCACTACTAAATTAACCTCGCGTCTACCCTCAACCCTGTGTTTTTGGTGCTACAACTACTGTGATTAGAAGTGCTGCCCCGTCCAAAGCTGATTCTAAGAAAGGCTGTGAAATGATCAGTACAATTAATAACAGCTAGGATAACTCCACAATAATCAGCGTAGCAGAGACTGGCACCTGTGAAGAAATAAAAACGTGCTGTGTCTAAAAATTAAACTCTGGGTGCCCATTGCCAAGGTTGCAATGGCTCGTGCATGGCCAGGCAGGCCTCTAAAATAACACGTGCTCCTCAGCGTCTCCAACTAGGGCCTGCAGGGCCTCTCGCTGGGACGCACGTCTCGTTCCTCTTCCCGGGTTTGCTGCGTTCTTTCACCAGCCGCCATGCTTTCCCTACACCTACATTTTCACAATCATGCACTTCTGATATTATAAAGCAAAGATTTGCCCACTCTTTAAAAAAAAAAGAACTCCCCCCAAACCTGCTTTATGATAGGCTTGATCACTATAACACTCAACAGCTTTTACGCCCTACCACTTTCAAATGTCACAAGCCGCCACTGCATTTAGATCAGGTATTCATTCATGCATAAGAAAAGGGTGACCACACCTGCTACTATGTAATACAGTGGGACAACATGGTGATGTTGGAGGTTCCCATGCTAGTACTTATGTCACCCATACGAGCTGTATTGACAGGTACGCGTGGGCCTTGTAGGATCAGTAAATGTGAATGAATACATACATTGGAACCCTTAAATTAGGGGTAGGGATGTAAATCTGTCCCCCACTGCTCATGCATAAAAAGAGTGGTAGAGTAAGGGACCTGGAATGTAGGCAGGGAGCATTCTGTCCCCTTGCTGCATTGTTCCTTCTCCAGTAGCATCCTTGCACTAAGACAGGACTGCCACTGAAGAAGGGGTATCCGCACAGATTTCAGCACACTAGTCTGTGAACGAGCAATGCTTGTTTGTCGAATGAGGTGTAAAAATCAATTGCTTCAGTAGATGTGGCCAGGGTCTTCTTTGTGAACATATATTTTATAAATAACCAATCCTAACTGTAATCAAGCTTGTAGCAGTTCAGTAATGAGCATACACCAGGGTCAATTAGGGGTCACAGCTACGACCCCTGGCTTGCCCCTTTCGACCAATGGCACTGCCTCTGCAATCCCTGATCTCAGAGATGGCAAAATCAGTGCCAGGAGCACTGGTTCAGCTCCTCCTTTTAGACGTTGATTGGGGCTAGAACCCCCTTTGTTTACTCAATTTTTTAATTAAACTAATAGTGAATAATGTTTTATTATTCACTACTCGCGTAATAAAAAATGGAATACAATTGGCTGGAATATGATTCCCTGGCAGTTGATGTAAGCAAAAAAATGCTCTTAAATGTATGTTGTGTGCTTGCAGGTAAGTGCATTTTTGCATGACAGCCAGTGTGTGAATGCGTGTGAATGTGTAAGCATGTGTGTTTGTGAGTGAAAATGAAGGTCAATGGGCACATGATGTCACTCCCACTACCTCTGGCATTTAGATGAGTTGACGCTCATGGCATATACCAGACATAGGGCCCGATTCACAGAACTAACTTAAGACAAAATCCTAAACTTACTACCATTTTGGTATTCACAGACGGCATTTACTTATTTTGTTATTCACAGAAGGCACTTACTCATTTCGGTATTCACAGAAGTTAGGAGTCCTAACTTTAGGACTCCTAAGTGCCTTCTGTGAATACCGAAAGCCTTAAAATTAGGATTTTTCTCAGTTTAGTAGTAGTATAGTTAGGACTCCTAACTTTAGGACTCCTAAATGCCTTCTGTGAATACCGAAAGTCTTAAAATTAGGATTTTTCTCAATTTAGTAGTAGTAAAGTTAGGACTCCTAACTTTAGGACTCCTAAATGCCTTCTGTGAATACCGAAAGCCTTAAAATTAGGATTTTTCTCAGTTTAGGAGTAGTAAAGTTTGGTGTCCTAACTTTTGGACTCCTAAACTGAGAAAAATCCAAATTTTAAGACTTTCGGTATTCACAGAAGGCATTTAGGAGTCCTAAAGTTAGGACTCCTAACTTCTGTGAATACCGAAGTGAGTAAGTGTCTTCTGTGAATACCAAAATGAGTAAGTGCCTTCTGTGAATATGAAAATGGTAGTAAGTTTAGGATTTTGTCTTAAGTTAGTTCTGTGAATCGGTCCCACGATGTGCATTTACTACTTGCAGAGCTGAGGGAGTAAACTGTTCTATGAGGTGTGAAAAAGCAATACTCATTCAAAAGGGGAGTAGTTTAGACAAATAAAAACAGATTTTTGCAGTTGAGTTATTTTCACACGCAGTTGGAATTTTATTTCTGAAAAGCGTTTTTCAAAAAGACTCCGAAAGGCTCAGATAACTGCTTTTCGTACATAGTTCTTATTTCCAAATTGCAGTTCTTCTTTTTCTTTCCTGTTTCTCTCGATGTAATCACTGAACCCATAAAAACACACAAATGCACGCACAAAAAAGACACAGATCTGTGGCAGACACGTATGAACATTAACAGTTGGATAAAAATATATACATTGATCTCTGCATTGAACATTGGACAAGAAACTATTGCCACGCAGGGCACATCCCTGGGTTATCAGAGACTATCGATCAATGCTCAGTCACAATGATTTAGTTTCCACTAATAATAAAAATAGCACCATGTGTAGTGTAGAGAGAGCTGGCCTCTCAAGGCACTTGTGCAATTAGAAATGTACAGTACTAATGTAACAGTACAATATATTGTTCCCAAATAAGCACCACGCTGTCCATCGCCATTAAGAAAATAGCACCATTTTTCTGCACAACTGGGCAATAAAAACGACAAATCAACCATAGCAGGTCAGTAGAAGAAGACAGAAGATAAGAGAGATAAGTGCCGAAAGTGTTCAGAAGTAAACGAACAGGCCCCGTGCCCTTCCTGCCACTGAACATTAAATGAACTCTGATCATCTCGAAAGGGGCTCGTGCAGAAACAAACGTAGCCTTGACACGCTGCACGTCTGTGCAATTCACCAATGGTGACATGATTCATATGCATTCAGTAAGGGCCTGAAGTTTGGGATAGAGCCTAAATTATGTTTTAAACAAAGGCCTGGCTGTAGCTTTCAGAGTCAGAGAGAGAGAGAGTTTAGCTTTTTCTCATCTGTATAGTGTCCGCAACTGGTTTATTGCCCTCCCCTGCTGCCTTCTATGCAGGTGTTTCTGCTTCTGACGGTGGTTGTGCAGCCACATCAGATCATGCCCCAGCTTCTGTTAACCCCTTCTGTGCCACGCCCTTTCCCCCTCCTGTGCCGGGCGTTTAATTAGTGGGTGGGGTTCATGACGAGATAGTCTCGTCATGGGCACAGCACGACCGTGCTCCATGACGAGACTATCTCGTCATGGGCACAGAAGAGGTTAAGAGTGTCTTATGTGCCAATGCAGACAGTTGTTGATCAAGGGGTGTTTTGCAGCTGCTGTTGGTCAGTATCTCAGATAGAGTCTACAGTTCTATTACACCTCGTTCCTGTAGGCACAGAAAGAACGCGCGAGCCCCACCATGTTGTATTCTTCCCCTTACTCCACTAACACAACACACTGTTCCTGGGCTCTAACTCTTCCTTCTTAATCAACCAGGTCATTGCATTAATTCTGCGTTGACTCGTCTTTATTTTGTATTTTCTATTGGTTCCTCAATATTGTCATAAAAGCAGCAGAAATCTACTTGCACATGCCCCACGATGACATCAGAGGCTGCGCAAATGGAGTTGTTGGCATGGAGGTGCATTATGGAGGCGGGATACTGACGAGGGGGTTGTGGCTTTGTCTGCAGAGGTTAGGTCAAAGAAGCTAGATTGGAGCATATGTCAATCAAACACTTAACATAGCTGCCCAGGGTCTACATAGCACTTGACACTGCGGTTCACCCGGTTAAGCAAGTAATCGTATAAGGCACATGGAGGTAAACTGGTTTGCTCTGGGACACAGAATTTGGCCATTGGCCACTAGACCACGCCTGCTCCTTGAAATAGTTACTAGAAGCTGCAATGCTGGCTCTAGAAGCAGCTGCTCTGGGCAACAGACTGACAGCTGTCTCATCTCACCTGGGAATGCTCATTCAACCCTGTTTTTGTTATTATTCTGGCACACACCAGTAGGTCTCATCTAAAGACAAGGGAACGATACAAGCGTTACAATGCAATGAAAGACACAAAAAGCATGAACTTGTCAAACACCGACAAGGTAGGCCTGTAGTTCTTTGCTTGAGTGGCCCTCGTCTATGAACAGCTTCTGTCTGCAGATTGTTCCCCCAGCAAGCACCAATTGTAGCTTTTCAATGGGTGTGGAAGGATTAACGTGTCAGAAACAGTAGGTGAAATGCAAAAGGAAAGAAATTGACGTAGCTGCAGCCAATGTGTGAGACCTTTTAGGTAAAAAAAATCCACAAAAGATTTGCAGGCTTTGCTACATTGCGACAACTGGAGATAACACTATTAAATGCTCCAACTTTAGAGCAGGTCTTGTTTGGTTTTTGTTTCATTAAACCCAGATCACTTCACTGGGTTTGATTGTTTGCTTTGTCCAGAATTCAGTCCATCACCTGTTCTTTTTTCTTATTTGTTTTTTTCCATAAGAAAACTAAAACATGATTTCGTTGCATAATAATGTACGTTTTAAATTGGCTTCATCGAACTCTGTTAACTTTGCCCAGTCGAGAATATCGTTAACGGCACCTTTCAAGAGAGAAGTACGGATTATTAGAAATACCGTAGATGTACATCAACTTTATATGCGATTCACTTACTGGGGCCATTTGATTTTCGGACCCTGGGATGTGATGCTTACGGTTTAAATGAACTTTAGGGAATGAGATTCCCAAAGCAATATTTTTTCCAAGGGTTTGTTTGTGTAAAGTGTCAGCACCAGAAGCTTCTGAATGGGCGAAAACGAGTCAATCAGGACCCGAATTCGGGCAGGGTGGCTTCCTGCTGAGCACGGAACACAGACTGCACCCTTCCCCCTACACAGAACGTTGAGTGGCTGACACAGGTTGGGGCTGGTTTGGGTGGCCTATCAGAGTGATCCTGCTCTATGACATCACATAGGTGTCCCATTTTCAGAAACATACTGCCAATCAGGCCCTCTCAGACGTTTTAAATGTAGGCATCACTTTCTCGGAGACTCTTCAGCAACCTGTATTCAGGTTCCTCTCCCGCCTTTAGCTCCCACCAGTTAAACATGAAGGAGGGGGATTTATGTCCCTTTTATTCCTCCATTACTCTGTAAAAATCGTTACAAACGTTCTCTCAGCACCACACTGTGCCTGGTTCCCAAAATACTGACCCAGTGTTAGGCTTATTAAACACTGCCATCCTGCTGTTAAAAAGTAATAACAATCGTACAATTATTATAAATATGCTACATAAACATTTAATGCTGTTGTGAAACCTAGAATTCTACAATGATGCTTAGTCACTTATCTATGTATATAATAGTTGCTTTTTGCTATTTATCCGTTTTTCATACAGAATTGTAATTGCAATTGCATTTATATAGCGCTTACTACCCCTGACGAGGCATTGAAGCGCTTTTCGGCAAGTAGCACACTACTCTGGGACCCAAAAAGGATTAGTGGTGGATTAGTACAGGGAGATATGAAATTAATGTAGGTGCTTTACTATTATCGGTGGTGCTTTGGTTAAATTTTGTCGGCCCTCTTCCTCTAAATTCTTCAATTTTGCAGCCTGCTTGGTGTCTTCCTTGTTAGTAGGTGCACTCTACTATAAATAGAGAAATGCGAGCAATGAGAAGGCTGTTAACTGTAATTGCAGGAAGCTCTAAAAGATAATATTGCACATAGTAGGAAGTACAGCAATGTAGCACCCCTTCCATCCTGCAAGTGTCTGACTGCACTGAGCACATGATACAAAAGTGCAGTGCTGCCTTCTGCTTTAGAACCATAAGTGGTAAGAAGCGAAGCATAAATACAGGTTGTTCTTATTATTACTGTTTTAGTGTGTAGACTTTTTTTTTTATAAAACCCACAACATTACCGGCACGGTTTCTCATCTTTGGGAAGAAAGTGGACAATTACCTGCCTTTGAAACACAACATTTTATACTACTACAGAACCTAAGAGATTTTTTTTTAAATTTCGGAAGGAGGAAACATTGGCCTTATTTCTTTGGGAGACAGGCATGTCAGTCAATAATAAGCTCTAACTACAAAGTGTGCAAATTAAAACACTTTTTACTTTACTTTATAAATGTATTTTTCGCTTGTAGCTTTAGTTGAAGTTGCTAGATACCTGTGGTTAAAGATGACGTGTTTAGAGAGTTATTCTTTTATTTCTTTACTTGTACATCATTGAAAAATAAAAAACCTGAAAGCAACCTGTGGGAAGACCAAAGCAGCAAAAACTGAAACTAAACGTGCATTTTTATAATAATTGGGAAGGAAGTTGTGCTGGAAATACTAACTACAATTTTAGATTCCTAACTATTTTCAGAAGCTCGTTGTTTATAGTAAATTGTAGCATTTAGAGAGATAAACATTATTATGATCTGAATCTAAACAATATTATTGAGTAAACTAATTGGGGGGGGGGGGGGGTCAGTTGTGGAAAACCTAGCTAGTCCTACCATTTTTAAAATGTCATGAGCGTGGCTCCTGTAGTTGATCAATACTAGAGGACTTGCTATGATGTGGTCAGTGGATTCACACAATTAATAATGATCAGCTTACGCAGTGTATGTGTATTAATTGTGACATCAGAGACAGCACTGTCCAATCAGATTTAACCTCTGATGCGATGATGATATCATGACATGGTAGTCCAAGTAGTAGCTGCCTTAGAGATTCAAAGAGTCTGTCTGAAAAGAAATGAAAGAAAAGTTTATGAAAAGTTAAGGACGATTGTGGGTTGCGAGGTGCCAACAGCAGAACTGTCGCTGGGCTGTCTGCGAGAGGATTTCCCCTGGTGAGGTCCAAGATACCCCACAAAAATATTAAGCAAATCACTTTGTCCATTTCTTTAGGATAACAAGCCATCCAGTGGCTATTAATATATTAAGTAAAAGCATTAATAAAATTGATAATAATGTCATTACACAATAATGTTCTACATGATTGGCTCCTTGAGATGACGGCTACAGAAGGTGAGTGTCTGGGCCTCTTTGGTACCTCCAGCTCCCAGAATTGTGATTCAATCTCGCCGGGTCTGCTTTGGGATCCAATATTTTGCCCAAGACTCGTGAAGACCCCAGGACTGGTCTGTCGCACACTGCCAGTGCCCGTTCCACTAGCTTAGCTGTTGCATCTTGCTTGCATAAAAGTCTCTGCATGTCTGGCAGCAGCGCTGATACCAGCGCATGTCCTGGCACAGGTCCTTCTCCCGGATCACACGGCAGTACACCGTCCACTGGTCCCCCGTGCACTTGTAGGTCAAAGCAGCTTTAGAGGCAATGAAAAACAGAGAGACAGCACATATGGTGAACAACAGCAGAAGCAGATCAACACACAATGAAGCTTGACAAACAGGATCTTTTGGGGTTGGATTTACTTTTTTATTTATTTCTTGGTCTTAAGGGAATATTTTAGAACATTTCTCGGACCGGAGGTAATAGCAGTCATGTCCCTGATGCAGAGTTTTCATGTCTGAGGTATCATAGTATGAACAGTGTGATAAAGGCTGCGTCTCAGATTAGCCTTAGTTTAGGCTGTGAATGTTTACAGTGAACCAGAGATATCATTATCTGCTCCAAGGAGAAAAAGATTCCCTGGAGGTGCTGGGCAGGAGGCAATGACTCCTGCAATAAAATATAATGAAATATAATTTGGGATCTGGATGTGGGTGGTCTGCCTTCAAAACTATTTCAGAGTTATTGTCATAGGTATGATGATAAATAAATAATGTTTAGTCAAACTGGTCAGTGGATACATTCATTGGGGTGTGTATGGAGTCACTGACATAAGCTAGATGCACAGACACTCTTCGGGGCTCCATGCATACAATGCCCTCGCCCCCACTGAGCAAATTCTTCTAACTGTTCGTCCACCAAGAGGCTTACGAAGCGGATGCTGACGAGGAGAGACCATATAAAGCCTTCTTCAGACCTGAATTCTGGGAAGGTACTCTCTTTGACCACAACTAAGATTTATTCATAACTAAAAGTAACATAGGTCTCTTTTGGGCAGGCGTTCATTATGACCTCAAAATATCGCCTGAAACTCAAACTCTTTGCGCCAAACCTGGATAGGATGCAACCTTAATCTGGACATGGTGCTACTGTGACTGTTGAGACCAGCCTCCCATTATTAATCAATTAAATATTTAATTATACATTAATATTTATTAGTTAATTTATATAATTATTAATTTTAAATTACTTAATTACCTTCCCACTCAATACCCCCTACAAACCTAGCAACCTGTGACTAAAATATAGCTAAAATAAACCAGTATTTCATAATGTATATAATTAATAATCAATTCAATATTAATACATTAATAATTGTTATTTAATTAACTCCCAACCATATACCCCTACAAACCCACCAACCTGCAACTAAAATATATGATTACACAATTCACATTATTAATAATCAGTTGAATAATTGATAATACATTAAAAATTAATTGTTAAATTATTCCCTAATTAAGTGCTCACCCTATACCCGTACAAAAGTAGCCCCACACACTTAAAATAGAAGTAAAATAAATCAGTATTACATAATATACATAATTAATATCAACCACATACTTATTTAAAAAATATTAATTAATAAATTAACTAAACTAAAACACATTAAAATAATTAAAAACGATATATTTTTAACTATATTATTAAATATGATATTAACATTGATATTCTTAACAATAATATTACCTACCTGAAAAACAGCGATATTCTTCACAATATTTCTGAATCATGATATTTTTGTATCACAATATATTTTTTCCAATACTCCAGTCTTCTGATATTTAAAACTCGATATTTTGTCCAAATACCGCATGAACTAAAACGGGCCAATACACTAAGGGTTTGTACCATCTGCAATTAAGAATCCTTTATGGCATTACTCCCTGTGGGAGTAGTTCATCACATACGCTCAACTCGAGTGTTACCACAGGGCTTATCAAAGCATTCCCCAGTGGAACTAACGTTGTCTAGTACTAATCAAGGTAGAAAGGGCGTTTGGTGTTTGAATATGTGGTGGCTGACGCAAGATAAGTTCGCAAATCTTCTCCAAAACAAGATAGCTGAATACTCCGAAATTCACCAGGATTTGATTTCATCAAGGGTTGCCTTGTGGGAGGCCTTTAAAGTAGTCGTTAGAGAGAGTCATGACGTATATTCTGGGAAAGTAAAGGACAAACTAAAAGAGATTGCAGACCATGAGACCAGTATTCTTCAGAAACTAAGAGGTAGAGACGACCCAGAAATTCTGCGTATGTTAGAACTGCAGATGGCACTGCTAAAAGAAAATTATATGGGGAAGCCCAAGTAGCTTGTCTTGGTTCCTTAACCCTTTCCGTGCTCATGACGGAACCACTCCGTCATGAGCCACGGGTGCCGTGTGCTCATGACGGAGTGGTTCCGTCATGCTGCGGCCGTTGGCGGCCGCTCCGCCCACGCGGCGCTAATTCCCCGCCTGTGCAGGCGATTAGCGCAGTGTGCGGAGACGTGACGGAACCACTCCGTCATGAGCACAGCTCACCCGTGACTCGTGTCGGAGTGGTTCCATCACAAGCACAGCGGCACCGGAACTGCCCCCAAACCCCCCCCCAGCGCCGCGGCGAAATTCCTGCCGCGGCGAAGGGGTTAAGTTGAATTGATAAATGGGAGATAAACAGGGGAAATTGTCATACTGGCTTGCTAATAAACACCAAATGACTCGCATAATCCCATTTATCAATAATTAATCTGCTCAATTGGTCTTCTCATCAGAAATCATAGAAAATACTTTCGCAGCATATTACAAAGAATTATATGCCCAATATGCCCCCTCCAAATTAAAACCAGAAAAGCTCACCTGGTGACATCTTATGATGTGTAAGTTGACCTCATTGGAGTGTAACTAATTGGATGAACCCATTTCTGAAAAAGCAATCCAGCAGGCTATTATCTCTATGCCAACTGGCAAGACGCTAGGTCCAATTGGGATTCCTTGAGTTTTTTTTAATCGATATTCCTCGCTCTTGATCCCTCATGTGCGTGATCTCTTTGAAGAAGCACATCACCATAAAATACTCCCTTTGGGGGAGCCACTATATCGATCATATTTCATAAACCTCTGGCGACAGTGGTGCATGCTGCAACTCTACCCAGGTGCAGAGTCATGTGAAAAACGCCAAGAGAAAGAATCCTATTCTGCCCATCGAAGAAATAGATTAAATAACTCTCACAAAGACCCTGACCTATCAGGCTTAGGAGAGAGAGAAAGACAGGACTACAATCACCAGTTAAGAGCAATGCGTCAGGTTTTCAGAACTTTTCTAAAGTGCTGGTGCAACACTAGTGTCTGCATTGCAATTGGAATGGTCTTCTGCATTTTTGTGGCTGCCACTGGCAATCCCCTGCCGTCCAAGAGGATTCAATGGAATTAGGGAACTGATAAGAGAACAGCCTCCTGTGAGTGAAGAGACCGGCATAAATACTGGAAAATGCACAGAGACTTAAAGGGGATCTTTTTAGCCAGAGGATGTCAGTGAAGTATATGCAGGGCGGAGGGACATGAGGCAGATCTGGGAAGGCCAAGGGATAATTTGGCATTGCCGTTTTGGATGTCCTGGAGTTTGTTTACTACTCCCAACAGCGCACCGAGAAATAAAGAGTTGCAACGGCCGAGGCAACAAATAATATACTTACTTACGAAGGATCACCACAGGTGTCTTGAGATGGCTGGTATGAGAGTAGCTGGGGTTCCTTTCCGGTATTTGGGGATGCAAATTTTGCAAACCCCTAATGGGAGTTGGGCGCTGAACAATGTCGCCTTAGTTCTCAGATTAAGGTCAGAGATGAAGATGTATTTATTTTTATTTATTTTAGCGATTTCTAAAGCGCCTGGTGACCCAAGGGCATCCCCGCGCTATGTAACTTGAATCTTATTGAGAGGGGAGGAAACCGAAGGGTGTTAGTTGGGAAACAGATGGGTCTTTAGTTTTTTGCGGAAAGCAAGGAAGTTGGATTCCAGTCTGAGGGCGCGAGGGAGTGCGTTCCAGCCCTTGGCCGCCTGAACGGAGAATTGTCGGCCTCCTGTGCGGGCTTTTTTGAATCTGGGGATGCGAACTAGATTCTCATTTTGAGATCGTAGCGATCTGGGTGCTGTATAAGGTGTGATCATTTTACTAAGGATCGCTGGACCAGATCCGTTGTAAAGCTTGTGTGTAGTACACATTGCTTTAAAGTGCACCCTTTGGCGCACGGGGAGCCAAGGCAGGGTTTTAAGGGCTGGCTTGGCGGATATTCTGGGGGGGGGGTGTTGGTAATCATGCGTGCTGCCGCGTTCTGTGTCCGCTGGAGTTTCGTGATGGTAGCCTCAGGGGCTCCCAAGTAGACCAGATTGCTGTAGTCCAAACGGGACAACACCAGGCCCTGGATAAGGAGCTTTCTGGACATAGGTGGGAGTAAGGGCAGGATTTTACGGGTCGTACGCATGAGCCCAAAACATGTGCCCGAGGTTTTGGTTGCCTGGGTTTTCATCGTAAGCTGTGGCTCTAGCCACACCCCGAGTGTCTTGATTTCAGATTTAGGGGGGGGAATTTCTCCGAACACATCGGGCCATATCGTGGGAGGGATGGTTGTCCATTGTTTGCCGAGTAACATTACCTCTGTCTTAGTCCCATTCAATTTCAATGATGATTCGTTCATCCAGTTGTGGATATTAGTGAGGCAGTTAGTCAGATTTTCAGGATGGTCAATCAGCTGGGACAGGGAGACGACTAGTTGGGTGTCGTCAGCGTAACTCACCATTTTGATGTTAAATGGTGTTACCACATCCTCGAGGGGGGCCATATAGACATTAAAAAGCGTCGGGCTTAGGGAAGAGCCCTGGGGGACGCTGCTAGTGAGTGGGAGGGTGGATGAGTGATGGCTGTCATCCCACACTTGAAAAGTGCGTCCTGTAAGATAGGATTCGATCCATTTGATAGCTGTCCCGGTAAGTCCTGCATTAGCCAGTCTACTCAGAAGGACACGGTGGTTGACCGTGTCAAAGGCTGCACTTAGATCCAGGAGGATCACTGCCACTGATCCTCCTGAATCTAGTAAGCCCCTTGCCTCTTCGATCACTGCAAGGAGTGCGGTGTCCGTTCCGTGGCCTGGGCGAAATCCGGTTTGGGATTGTCGGAGCAGTTTATTTGTTTCGAGGAACTGGGATAGCTGGATGTTTACCAATTTCTCGGTGACTTTACTAATGCCAGGGATTAGGGATATTGGCCTATAGTTGGACAGGTCCGATGGATCTAGCTGGGGTTTTTTTAAGAGTGCTTTGACCACAGCACTCTTCCAGCTGTCGGGGACGGTTCCATGGGAAAACGAACAGTTGATAAGGTCCGTAATGGTAGGGACAATTACTGAGGCTACGGTCTTGAGGAACCTGATAGGGGCTGGGTCCAAAGGGGATCCACTTTTCATTTTTACTAGGGTTCGTTCAACCTCTGCGGGGGTGACAGGTCGGAAAGTCTGAAGCGATGGACGACAGATGCTTTCAGTCGGTTCGAGGGAAGTACTACCTTCCGTGAGGCTGGGGGAGCTGGGGGGAGGGAGGGAGGCCAGGATGCGGGTGATTTTCTCGTTGAAGAAGTTGGCTAGCTCATTACTTCTGTCAACTTTGGGGGTGTTGGAGGAGGAGGTGGTGGGGACCTTGGTCAGCTCTTTGACGATCAAAAAAGATTCTCGGGCTGAATTGGATGCTTCTTGTATTCGTGTGTTGTAGTAAGAAGCTTTGGCTGATTTGATAGCCTCTTTGTAGAGTTTGACCGCAGACTGGTAGGCTTCTTTGTTGGCATGTTGCCAAGTCTTTCTCCAGAGTCGTTCGGCCTTTTTGCAATTTTTGCTCAGTGTTCTTAGTTCTGCGGAGTACCATGGTGCTGATCCATGTTTGCCGTTTTTATTTTCCCTATTTCTGAGAGGGAGTACAAGGTCTAGGGAAACGGTAATCCAGTCTCTGAGTCTTCTGTCTGCCGTATTTGGGTCTTCGGCCTGAGCAGGGATGTTTTTTTCCAGGGTCTGAGCCCATTCGTCCGTGGAGAGTCTGGGCCAGGTCCTATCCTTACTGAAGGTAGGGGGAGTACGGTTTTTCGTGAAGGTTCCAGGTAATTGGAAAGGGACCAGAAAGTGGTCTGTCCAAGGGAGGGGAAAGCCCTCCTTTGCTAACATTGAGGACGAGTTGGTGAACACGGGGTCTAAAAGGTGGCCCTTGGTGTGGGTGGCTCCGGAGTTTAATAGACGGATATCGAAAGCCGCTAGATCTTGAATCAGGTCATAGGCTACCGAGTTGGCCGGGTCTTCTAGGTGGATGTTCAGGTCTCCAACTATCATATAATTTGATAAGGAGTGGGCCTGAGTTGTGACTAAGTCCAGAAGCGAACAGGTGAAGGGACCCGGGATGCCGGGAGGGCGGTAAATGAGGAGTCCTGTAAGAGAGGTGGTTGGGTTGAGTGTGACGGTAAAATGCAGACTTTCTGCGTCGGTAATCTGTGCGTCGTAGGTTTTGCAGTGGAGGGGTTCTCGATGGATGATGGCTACCCCGCCTCCTCTGCCTAGAGGACGGGGTAAGGATTGAATACAGTAGCCCTGTGGTGTTGCTAGGACCATGTCTGATTGTGAATGAGGGCCGAGCCATGTTTCCGTGAGGAAGAATATATCAATTCCATGATCTTCTATGATGTCGGCAATCTGAGTCGCATGTTTAGGAAGTGAACGGCAATTCAGAGAGGCAAAGTTAAGGGTGGCGGGTTTGCTGGGTTTAGTGGGTAGCGTGAGCTGCACTGGTTTGCATAAGGAGCAACGAGTGAAAGGTCCCTTGAGATTATGGATATAATCACAGGAGGGTGGGGGAGGTCTGAGGCTCAATAGATCTCTGCGGGAGTACTTTATAGTAGGGTGAAGGGATTCGGGCAGGGGTTCTGGCCCTAGGCCCGGTCGTGCGCGGACGGGCGCAGACGGGCTTGCCTTAGGCGCGCCTTCGGCGCGCAAACGGCGCTCCCGCTGCGCTCGTCCGCTGCGCTGGTGAGGGCGGCACATTTGTAGTGAATGGTAGAGGGCGTGGCCTCGCAGGGGGCGTGGCTACGCCTTTGCCGCGCTGGCGGAGAGGGCGTTTTCTAGCTCGCTCTGGGGGTCTGGCTGGCGCTGAGAGGCAGCGCTTCAAGGGGTGAGATCGTGACAGTCAAATTTTAAAATCAGGTAACAGTTTTTTTTAAAAGCAAAAAATCAACAAAACAGTGCGTAGTTAAGTGTCAAACCTCCGGCTTCCGCCTCAGAGGGAGTTCAGGTTATGTGAAATCGTTGCGCTTACTAGCGTTCTTATACTGGTTTCCTAGGTGGGCGTGGCCTCGCAGGGGGCGTGGCTACGCCTTTGCCGCGCTGGCGGAGAGGGCGTTTTCTAGCTCGCTCTGGGGGTCTGGCTGGCGCTGAGAGGCAGCGCTTCAAGGGGTGAGATCGTGACAGTCAAATTTTAAAATCAGGTAACAGTTTTTTTTAAAAGCAAAAAATCAACAAAACAGTGCGTAGTTAAGTGTCAAACCTCCGGCTTCCGCCTCAGAGGGAGTTCAGGTTATGTGGAATCGTTGCGCTTACTAGCGTTCTTATACTGGTTTCCTAGGTGGGCGTGGCCTCGCAGGGGGCGTGGCTACGCCTTTGCCGCGCTGGCGGAAAGGGCGTTTTCTA
Source organism: Triturus cristatus (assembly GCF_964204655.1). NCBI lineage: Eukaryota > Metazoa > Chordata > Amphibia > Caudata > Salamandridae > Triturus > Triturus cristatus. The sequence goes on from NC_140583.1 coordinate 608,063,752, forward strand.
GCTCGCTCTGGGGGTCTGGCTGGCGCTGAGAGGCAGCGCTTCAAGGGGTGAGATCGTGACAGTCAAATTTTAAAATCAGGTAACAGTTTTTTTTAAAAGCAAAAAATCAACAAAACAGTGCGTAGTTAAGTGTCAAACCTCCGGCTTCCGCCTCAGAGGGAGTTCAGGTTATGCTTCTTTGCCGAGATCAATGATATGACGGGGGCACTTTTGAAGATGACGTCTCTCCCTCGCTTTCTGTACATACTCCAGAACAACCCCTTTATGTTGCCGCCCTGTCTCTTTGGAAATCTCCAGTCCCAAGAACAGCATTTTATGGGATAATAACACGCTGCAGGCATCATTTGTAAGTGTAGACGGGTAGGTATGATGCGGGCTTGGGTTGGGCAGATGCAAAATTATATTATTGGGCTACAGAGCTTATCCCAGTTAATGATTGGTTACATGGGAATAAACATGACTCAGCACAGAGACTAGAACTAGATGTCCTAGGGAAATATAACCAGTGACTCTTTTATACAATAATGATATACCCCTTGCGCTGCACTCTGTTACTAGTGGCATGAAGCATTAAAACACATTAAGTGGCACAGTAGATTAACGGAAACCGCGCCATTATGGAAAGAACATGGCTAGAGCTTACTGCCAGATTAGCTGGGTTCCAAATGTGGGACTTAATTGCTATATCGGACTAGGTGTAATGTTTGGTTACCGCTCTTTCTTAGTTAATTCCCAGGAACCGCTTCTGTCTTTAAAAAGAAAGTGGAAAGAAGATACCGGTCTGATAGAAGGCAATGAATGGGTTGAAGCAAACATGGCTGCCTGAAATCTGGCAATTTCTCCTTGTCATTAATTGATACAGTTCAAATACTTTCAGAGATTTTATTATAATCCAGAACGTTTATGGAAGATGGGCAAACTTCTCAGTGTCCTAATGGAATGAACCTCATGCCACATATTTTCATGTCATATGAGTCTGCCCAAATGTTGACTCTTACTAGAAAGAGATCACTTGAATTCTGGGTGACATGGTGGGAAGGGCGATTCCTATGGATCCTAAATTGGTGTTATTAAGGATCTTTGATGGATGGGGTGGCTCGCGCTATGACAGAATCCTTGTGGGATTTGGGCTAATATTAGCCCAAAGAGACATTGCAGTTCACCTACTGGGCTCCCTGCCCTTCCAGGAAGGAATATTTGAGAGGGCTGGGCCTCTTCGCTACAATAGAGGATGCACTTTACAAACTCCGATGATGTCCCAAAAAATATAGTAAGATCTGGCATAAGTCGTGGTACTATTCGCAAGAGGTTGTTGTATAATTGCAACTGTCAATTAATTGACCTACTTTAATTGGAAGATATCTTTAATTTGCATACTCGATCCTGTTATTAGGCTATGGATCAATGCCTGCTACCTATGCATATTGTTATGGTGAAAATCAATCAAAAGATTATTTTTTTTTTAAGTAAGAATTCTTTACTGCCCACTTTCTCTGTCATGTGTAACCTCGAAGCGCCACACCACACAACATGGAAGGAGTGTTCACATGCACCTCTTGCAAGTTCTCATGTACTCACCCATACCCTACACCCACCACACCTGTACCAACAGCACCAAGTAAGACACTCGCTCACACTGGCTCAAATCAGCCACCCGCTCAGGCTCACACAGAACAAACATCACTCACACAACACACCACACTACACTTACATGCATGCTCCTCAACACCAGCTTGCTCACCAAACACACCACGGAAATATGGGACCTACTGCACGACCTCGCTTTAGACCATCTCTTCCTCATGGTAACATGGCTAAATCCAACCTCTGCACCGGACAGTGCAACAGGCATTCCTGCTGACTATAGGATTTCCATGCAGGACCATTACAATAGGCCTATAGGTGGAGTGGCCATCATATTCAAAGATACCATCAGCTGTACCTCCACGGGCCCCCCCAACAGCTACATTGAACACCTCAATTTCAAAATACGCATCACAGCAAACTTCTCCCTGGGTGGAACAGTCGTATACAGGCCACTAGGACCACGCACTAATTTCACCAGGGACATCACAGACTTTATTGCACCCCTCATGATCAAGGTCAGTGCCTTTATCCTCCTCAGAGAGGTTAACTTTCACCTAGAAGGCCACTCCAACCCAAACTCTATGGCCCTTCTAGAAAACCTTGGAAGGCTTCGCCTCACTCAAAAAAATACTGAACCCAACCACACCACGCCAACCTACTGGACTAAATATTCTCCTCAATCAGCAAAATCATAGTCAACAAGCAAGCAACTATGACCTGGACAGACCACGCTCGCATCAGTTTCTGCATATCCACCAATGGAACCGGCTGCTACAGCTGGCAAAGCATCATAGCAGAGGATCGGGCATTCGCCCTCCCAACGCATGGGCCTGGGCACACCAGCAACTTTCCAAAAGCCATCAATAGCCTCAACAGCTGGATCACTGTCTGCGACTGCACCCAGGCTCCCCTCAACCCAATGGCAAGAACCGAAACACAGGCCAGCATCTACACAGAGGAACTCAGGCTGATGAAACCCCACTGCAGGAAACTGGAGCTCCAATGGAGGAAAAGTCAAGATACCACAGATAAAGGTATGTTCAAATCAGTCTTAAGGCCCTACTACCAGCAAATACGGAACACCAAATGCACAAGTACTACAGACAACATCGACACTGGCACCAACAGCAACAAGGAAATCTTTGCCATCATCAAAGTTTTCACTGTCCCTTCTCCCACCTCCAGCAACATCACCCCCTCACAAGACATTTGCAACAAGCTCTCTGAAGTCTTCTATAACAAAACCACCTCCATGTACAGCAACTTCAACCGGACCCCGTCACCGTTGCAACACAACTTCCAATCACAGCCGAAGAATGATCCCAGACCTCGTGGGCCGCTGTCACCACCATTGAAATTGCTGATACTGTGAAGACCATCTACTCTGGGATCCCATCTAACCCTTGCCCTATCACACCTTTACCATAGGGCTTCTACCAATCAGTGAGGCACTAACATCCATCCTCCATCCCTCGATCGACAGCCACATTCTTGGAAACCTGGAAACATGCCACAGTCATGCTCCTGCTAAAGAAACCAACCACTAACCCAGCCACGCTTTGCAACTACAAACCAATCCCCCTCCTGCCATACCCAAAAAGGTCTTTAAAAAGCTTATCAACCGACACCTCACTGACCACCGCAGTAACCACTAGCTCCTTAATGCCTAACAAAAATGAATGTGTCCTCATGTAACGCAACTGGTGCTATGTAAAGCGCTCTGATACCCGATACCTTCGGGTCAAGTTCGCGCTACATAAAACTCTGTAATATTAAATTAAAAATTAAATTAATGCTACATGGTCCAGATTCAGGCCCAACCACAGTACAGAAACAGCAATCATCACTGCAACAGGCGATATATACATAATCCTTAGCAGTGGAGACATGCCAGACCTCATTCTCCTGGATGTCTCTGCAGCTTTTGACAAGGTCTTGCACCCCGTCATCAACAGGTACCTGCAGGAGATTGGCTTCCAAGGACCTGCTCTCCGCTGGATCTACTTCTTCTTAACAGATAGAACACAAACGGTCAGCCTTGCACCTTACTCATTAGAAGCCCACAAACTCATCTGCGGTTCATCGCCCAGCCCCACCCTCTTCAATGCATACATGATCTATCTGGCCAACATCATCCACGCATATGAGATCAACATGCTCTCCTACACTGACGACATGCAACTCATACTCTTCCTCTCAGACAAGACCCCCAACAAAAGAAACAAATTCACTGCCTGTATGACTGAAGTCGCTAACTGGATAAAAGCCAACTGTCTCAAGCTTAACACAGACAAGACAGAAGTAGTGATCTTCAACAAGAACACCTCACCATGGGATTCAAACTGGTGGCTAGCCGAACTTGGACCCACACCCAATACCCACAGCAAGAATTTTGGAATAATCACTGACAGCAAACTTGACACGACTGCATAAGTCAACAAAGTCACTACATTCTGCTTCCACACCCTTAAGATGCTGAGGAAGATCTTCAAATGGCTCTGAAGCAACACTAGAAAAACTGTCACTCACGCCCTAGTCCCCAGAAAGATGGCCTATGGGAACACCCTCTATGACGGGATCACCAAGCAACTCACTAGAAGACTACCAACCATCCAGAACTCGGTAGCCAGAATCATCCTCAAAATCCCACACAAAGCCACCATCACACAACAATGCAGGGAGCTCCACTGGCCCCCGATACACAAACAAGCTCATTTCAAAACTCATCACACACATATATCTAAGGCACTGCACAACTTAGACCCCACCTACTTTATCATTTGCATACCCTTCCACCAACAACCAAGACTCCTCCACTCCACAACACTGCTACTTGCACACATCCCATGCACACACAGAACCAGAGCAGGAGGACTGGAATTCTCAAACATCACTCCTAAAGAGTGGAACAACCACCCATTCCATATCAGAGCCAGCTCCTCTCGTCTTGAATTCCATAAGAAGATGAAAAACAGTTTTTTCAGTTAACCAACCTACAATTGGCTTGACAAACACACCTGCTCAGAGCCAGGATACCCTCGTGGAGTCTAGTGCCCTTAACAAATACACATAGCATAACATAACATTAAGAATTACAACAGGCTAATGGAAGGGCGTATATTGTCAAAGTTGTGTGAACACAGTGTCGCATATAAAGCAAAAATAGGGCTTTAGCAGCCACACTCACCAAGTCTCGGTGAAGTAATGGTGTTAGCATTTATCCTCTCGTTACAGGCCTCCTGGTGACACTGCCTGTAAGCCACAGGCTTTGACAATGCTGGGCACTCGTTTCCATGGCGCCCGGTCACTTGGTGCATGCACTGGACCACTCTGGACTGCAGGCCCTTTCCGCACGTTGAGGAGCACTAGAAGGAGGTAATGCAGATCATGAGTTAGGGATTGCCACGGCATGGGGTCCACCTCTACGTCAGCCCAACTTAAAGGATAGCCTTTCTACACTTCAATGGTACACACTGTCTTGCACGGTTGTCCTGGGGGTTGCAACCTTCTACGTTTTCCAGTTAGAGGGATAAGTAGGCAGCAAAATTAAGGGCCGACCATTGGACCAGCTGAAGTCACAGCAAGAAACATCACGCATAGGTACGTCATGGAAAGTGACAACATGCTAACTTCATTAATGGATCCTTAATAATTGTAAGCTCTGCCTACTGACCGCTGCACTGTGTGTTCCTGATAATTACACATTTTAAGTTTGTTTAACACTGATATAAAAATAAACTATACACTATTTAATTGCTGCAATGGTGAAGCTGAAATATTTTAATAACCCTGATTGATTAACTGATATTAGTTGTCTGCAGCAGCAAATCCAGTATGTTGCTATCAGAAAATGGTGTTCTCAATGGAAACACTGGATGCTCCAGGAGAAAAAGCAGGCCTCACGGGGCAAACAGACAGTAAATGAATGCCAGAGGAAACAACAAGCATATTAATGTGCCAGCAAGTAGACTACCAATCAAAAGTCATGTGTCCGGTGACATGAGCGTGTCAAGATCGTTGCTTTTATATGTCAATATATACACAATGTGCCATCCTGTTATTGTTAATGCTCAAATACACTTGGTTAATGTGCCAGTCTAGTAGGGGTGGTGCTTAAGCACGCCAGGGCTGTTCCATATGCCAGGGATGCTGCTCGAACACTGTACGATTTCCCCAATCACCAGAGAAAAGCGCACATTGCTATGCCAGTTTTCACCTCAATAAATTACAATACATTTTGCCATCCCAATTTATATACTGAATGAAGAAAAAAAATGCGCTCCATGCATAACTAGTAATGGTGACCTAATGCACAATGTTGAATTTCCCATTGAAATTCCCATATGGCTCTCCTGGAATGTAGGAACACAAAAAAGTGCCACCTTAAGTTCCTAAGTACTTTACCAAGTGGGGATTGCTTTGCGGTGGATCTGGCACCGGGCTTGGGGAAGGTCATGGTCATGTCCTTTATTAATTTTTCACAGCTGGGAAGGGGAATGAGTAAAGGATTTGGCACAAGGCCACCCCTGTGTGGAGAGGCCACTGGGCATGGAACAGGTTGTGCTCACTGAGGGCTGGGGACTAGACACAGCTAAATGCCACTGCATTATATAGCATAAATCATGCAAAGGTGGTGTAGACATCCCCCCAAACTCAATGCATGTCGTCACCAATTAAAGTAATGCAAAGTAACACAACTTGCCTTTGTGTTGAATCAAAGTAACAGGTTAAACCAAGTGCAAACAATGAGTAAAATGAAAATGTATGATACTTCCATCCAAGTGTCATACATTTAATTTCTGAAAATAAGTATACAAGTTCGGAAATTGACCCTTGCAAGGATGTCTACGAGTCGAGATTTTGTACTCCAGGGTGTGCCTTGAGTACATTTACGCAATGCCCCACTCACACACCTTTGCTAGCACATAATGCTGAATCGAGTTTAGCTTCACACAATCACACCATATTTGAAGCATGCATGTCCAATGGCAAACACTCAGCACTGATTGGCCAGGGCCCGGACCTTCTAAGGGGCCCCTGGTTGGAAATCAATGTTCTCTCTATGTCCTCTGTCTATTCTATTTCTACATCTAAACCTCTCTCCCTCTGCTTACCTCTTATTCTGTCTCTCGAACCCTGTGTCCCGAGCAAGACATATTTAGAGTGTTTTAGTGTGACTCTCTTTTAACAAATAATGCAATTTGTTTGGCATCATGCGCCCTTGAATTAGCAGTAAATGGGTTAAAAAATTCAATTTTTTCCCACGCAGGGGCCACCAAATATGTCTTGCCATAGGGTCCCCAAAGTTCTAAAGATGACACTGTTCAGCAGTAAACTATTTTTGCCTATTCACGCGCCACAAGGCTGCCGCTTTTTGCCAAGCGCTCCTTTGCGCCTTCTCTCCACTCTTCTCCGAAGGGCCTGAAATTCCGCAGCCTAACAAAGGTCAGCGGATTCCTGAGAGTGTCGGCTGAAGGGGCATTAGACCGGACACTCTCTGCCAATCCACTGAAGCCTTTGGAGATCCATTTGAGGTGGCGGAACACGGGGAATCGAGTGCTTGCCTTGGTCACTCAACAGAAGTGGAACAAGCATTGGCATAGCCAATAGGTCACGCCTTTGGGATCTTACAAGAGAGCAATCGCACTTGACACCCCCGTGAGGATTGTGTGAGACAGCCTGTGGATTTCGGGTGAGTCAAACGTAGCTCACACCGTTCACACTGACCTTTAGATGGCCAAACACACCCCTTACATCTTAAAGGACATACCCTTTGCAGATACTTTTAGGACATACTCTTTGCAGATACTTTTAGGAACAGCAACAGATTTTACTGAGGACATTAGCAGGAGCATCCTCTGGGTGAGATGCTACCATGGACCAGTGGGGTGTGATACCTGGCGGAGGCAGGGTTACAGAAACCAGTCTATGACGGGAAGGGCCATATAAATGTGTTAACCTCACTAATGCACTCCCAGCATACATGCAAGCATTGAAAGTGTGCACCTGTGCCAAGGACAGCTAATTACTTGTGAAACTGTGAACATTGTCCTGTCTGTGCCGGGCGCACCGAGTAAAGGGGGTGCGTAGAGGTAGAAATCAAGACAATGGCCCCAATGTTTAATTCGGGCCCAGGAATGCAGATTCCACAGGTAACGATTTGGACATAAGACCACATCCTTGAAAGGTGGGTGCTCGACATCTGAACCATAGTTGCCAATCAAGCTGGCTACCAATTTGACGGCAGTCCTACTGGCTGGCTACCGAATTAGCCCTGTGTTCCTGGGGCTTTTGAAGGCTGGGATGGTTGCAGTAAAAGCAAGTGGAGGACAGTGGCGTAAAATTAAAGCAATTTCTTTGGACACTGAAGGAGGCTTCCTGGAACTGAAAGCAGCCCTTACAGCAAACCGGTGGTTGCTACATGTGACCGATGAGTCTGTGACTGGGGAGACGTCTAGCGCTGTCTGACCAGTGAGATGTGTGTGACTCACTGGCGCCAGGCCGAAGAATCAGTCCGATGCACTTGTGCTGTGTAGTGAGCCCCTGGGCATCCTGCAGCAGACAGGACCATCTTTACTGTGACAGAAAGCGGGCACTTCCCCCTGCAGAGCAGCCGAGGAGACGAGACGTCCTGTTTCCACCTGGAAGGCAGCTTGAAGACCATGCAAATCCCATAAATATAGCCTCAGATCACACGGCTCGAATTCCTAAAGGCATGTCATGTTTTAGATGTTCTGTATCACTGTGTTTCTCCAACGTGGCCATCATTGAGCAATTTTGCAACATTGCACGGACAAAGGGGTGTTTTCAGTGCAAGAGAGGACAAGGCTGCGAACCCCCTCTGCTGCTGCCCTCTTCCCGCTCCTTCACCTGCAGCGAAGTAAGACCCTGGCGACATTCAGGTTGACCTCGGGAAGGTTTTTCGGCCTGCTAAACAATTTATAAAATAATGTTTCTCAAATTGTTTTACCACTACAGTACCCAACTCTCTTCTCCGCCCACCCTCCCCCCTCCATTACAGGAAGAAGGCGCGATGAAGGTTTTACCGTTTCCATAAGTATCCGTTTACTCAAAGACCAAGGTGCATTTAATTAAGTATTTTGCTTATCGTTTTGAAAATGTTGCAGCAGCGGATTTTTGGGGTTTATTTTAGCATGTGATATTTGGGGTGTAGTATCTTGTGCTTGTTTATGGAATCTGCCTGGCCTAGAATCTCACTGTGTGGGAGTTCTGTGCCAGGGATTCCAAAATAGTCAGTTGGTGTCTCCTTGATATTTCTGATGGCTGCTCTGCTTGTGGCTCAGCATTTATATGAATAAACACCTGTTAAACCTACCTGGTGTTCTCGCTTCGTCACTACATCTCTTTTGGCGACGAGCGCTGGGCCACACAGTCGAATCCACGACCTGGAGCGGACGGACGTCGTAAGGGAGAGTATTTGATCGTCGCTCCCAAGATCCAGATTCTGGTAATCGCATGCAGATCCACGCCGTTTTTCAAACTTCCCGACTTCAAATTTTGACGGAAAGTAATCGTAAGCGGATCAGCACAGGAATCAGGTCAGTGACTGGTGGAACGCAAATTCAGTGACGTGCGTTCCAGCAAGGAGTTACGCCATATGTGTTGTACACGTTTGCACGTCAGCACGGTTGCGTTCCAATAGTGAAACGCAAGAAGGCACTTCCGAGTCAGAGCGTCACAGTGCGTTATGATGTCACAGTGGGCTATTGTAGTTCGCTGAGCAGTCTTCGCTCAAGGGATTCCTTATTATCTGATTATGCGTTACAATTCAATAAAGGGAGCGGCAGACGAAGAGGACTGAGGACTGCAGGTATTATTGATTTTTTTTTGCCATTCAAAAACATTTTGCCTCACATGTGCTCAGACTTTGAAACAAGTTCTTTGTATGTGGTACAAGATCAGGAATAGTGCACAGTGTCAAACATCCAACGCATGTATCCTGTGCAGTGGATTATACGTGTCTCTTGTCAGCAGAACGAAATATACTTTCGGATTTTTATTTAAATTAAAAGTTCGCAGTGTGTCATCTGATTCACCTAAAATTACAAACGTCTTCATCTTTCAGACTCTATTTTGATGCTAGTTTGATTTTTCAACATGCAAGCAGTCAGTCCTCCTCCACCTTTCCTCGAAACGTCAGGTGATCCACCCATCAATTGGAAACAATGGTTTGATCGGTTTGAAACTTATTTAGGTGCCATGGGTGCTAACAGGTTCAGAGAAAGTATCTACTTTTGCACTCTTTAGGATTTGAGGGGATGGCTATCCTGAAACACTTTCCATCGCCAGTCATTGTTGGTGAGGAAATTCTTGATGAGTATCAAGATACAATTAAGAGACTTAAAACAAGATTTGACGTTCAGCCTAGCATTGTTGTACTGCGTCATAAAAAAAATGTGTGCACACAAAACATGGGGGAAGATGTCGACACCTATATCATTGCTCTGAAGAGACTTGTGGCAGAATGCCAGTTTGAGAACTTTGCCGGCCAACTGGTGTGAGATCAATTTATTTGCCACTGTGCTGATAAGGCAATTAAACAAAAGCTTCTCTCTATGGGGAATCCTAGTTTGGAAGAAACTATCAGGGTGGCGAAAAGCATCGAAACTTCAGTCTTGTCTGCCAAAGAATTGGAGAACAAGGGCAATAAAGCAGTCTCAGCAGTCAAAGTGAAAGACAGTGAAGACAAAGGCAGCAAGCCCCTTGACAAACAGCGTGCACATTTTTGGGAAAAGCAGAATGCTTTCTTTTCTCAAAGTAATATCTGCCATAAATGCGGATACAAGAATCACATGAAAGGCAATGTGTCCTGCTAGATTTTTGACCTGCAATATTTGTAACAAGACTGGTCATTTTGCGAAGGTCTGTCAATCCAGCAAAGGAAGATCAAACTTCCGTCCTTCCACTGTCGATGGGGGAATGCCTGGTGATGATGATGAATCGGTCGCAAGAGATCTCAGTGAGATGGTCCTTGATGTACATGATGATGGGGTCATTGTTGGTAATCCCGAAATGTGCAAAGATCCTTATGTTGAAATTTTAGTTGGGGAACGTATTCTGAAATTACTAGTGGACTCTAGGGCTCGCATCTCTATGATTACTTTAGAGCTATGCAATGCGACATGGCCAGGAAGACCATGACTTACTCCTGATCGAAAAGCTGTCTCCTATGAAGGTCGAGAAATAAACTTGTCAGGGTACATTGAGGACATTTTGGAATTCAAAGGGAGAAGGATAGCGGGAAAACTGTATGTAGTTCACAAAGGGTTGAACATCTTGGGGTGGTTTCACCAAGGTCTGTTTGGGATGGTACTCAGACCTGGCACTACAGAACAGGTCCTTGCTGTGAGGGATGATCTTGATCTTGAAAGTCTTATCAAAAAGTTTCCACATGTCTTTTCTGGGGAACTAGGTAAGATCAAGGATTTCCAACACAGGACTGTTGTGAAGGACAGTGCCAAGCCTGTCAAACACAAACTTAGAAATGTCCCTTTCAGTGTCAGGCAAGATCTAGCAAAAGAGCTGGACTCCTTATGTGCCAAGGGGATCATCGAACCAGTGGAGTCCTCTCTATGGTTGTCCCCACTGGTAGTTGCTCGCAAGCAGAATGGTGAACTTAGGGTCTGTGTTGACCTTCACTGTCTTAACAAGAAAATCTGGGTAGATTCTCACCCCCTTCCAAATATAAATGAACTGTTGACAGGGTTGAAAGATGCAAAGATTTTCATGAAGCTGGACCTCGCTTCTGCTTACCATCAGGTAGAATTAGCCCCTGAATCAAGACACCTAACTGCATTCGTTTCCCCTTTTGGAACATTCCAATATGTCCGAATTCCATTTGGACTCTCTTCAGCAGCTTCTGTATTTCAGCGACTCATGTCTGTTATGCTGAAGGGTATTGAGGGAATAGCCGTTTTCCATGATGATGTCCTTGTTTTTGCACCTGATAGTGTTACCCATGACACTGTTCTTAAGGAGGTTCTGTTTAGGTTCCAGGCAAATGGTGTCGTGTTGCGTAGGGACAAATGGGTGTTTAGGACCAAGGAGGTTGAATACTTAGGACATATTGTCAATGAAAATGGTATCCTTCCTAAGACCAGTTTAGTTGACTCCATTGTCAAGTCAACATTCTGACAAAGCGGGTCTCAAGTCTTTTCTTGCGAATTCTATTTGCGTTTTATTCCAGATTTTGCAAGCCGGCTAAGACCGTTGTCAAGAATGCTGATGAAAGGTGTTGGTTGCGTTTGAGTGGAGTGATGAATGCCGGAGTGTTTTCGAATGGGTCAAACAACAACTTACTTCACCGAACATACTTAAACATTATGATCCATCCCTTACATACACCATTACAGTTGACGCCAGCAATGTTGGTTTGGGTGCTGTTCTATCTCAGAAGAAGGAGGGGAATGTTAGAACCATTGGGTTTGCCTCCAGGGTATTATCTCCATCCGAAAGTAAGTACTCTGTTATTGAAAAGGAGTTGTTGGCGTGCTGGTGGGCTGTAATGAAGTTTAGAAACTTCATTTGGGGTATTTTTTTCCTGGTCTTTATCCTTAGTGGGAAGAATGTTAGGAGTTTTACACCAAGGATTGCACGCCTGTCCTCTAAATTACTTCAATTTGACTTTTGTGCTGAATATATACCTGGCAACAAAAATGGGTGCGCAGAATTCCTTTCCCGTTCCTCTGACACTGTTGAAAGAGAATTATACACAGGGGAGGAGGACAAGGAAGAGTTTATTGTAGCAGCTGTGGATCTCCCTCAAGTATGTGCTGTTTCAGAAAATGATTGGCATCAGGCACTCCATATTGATCCTTCCACAACTCAGGTTATGACGTATGTGGAGAAGGGATGGACTAAAGAGAGGAATCAACATTTTTAGTTCAAAACTTTCCTCCAGGTTGCTGACGAACTCACCATTGAAGATGGGTTGTTGCTCAGAGGGGACAAACTTGTACCTCCTCTTTCTTTGAGAACTGCACTTGTGAAAACATGCCCATGAAGGACATTTAGGTGCCACTATGACAAAGAAAAGAGTGCGTCTCTCCTTCTGGTGGCTTCCCATGGACAGAGATGTTGATGAAATTGTGAGGTGAGGTGTAATCTGTGCCAGCTGTGACAAAGCTGCCAAGTTGCATACCCCTCCTCTTTCTCCCATTGAGTTGCCGTCTGCACCATGGGTGAAACTTGGGCTTGACATTGTAGGTCCTTTTCATGCCCTTGACACTTCTTCTAGGTTTGCCTTGGTCCTCATGGACTACTATTCAAAGTGGCCCGAGGTTAAGTTTGTGAGGGAAGTGTCTTCAAAATCTGTGGTGGAGTTTCTTAATGAGATTTTTCTGAAGGAAGGTTTCCCTGAATTCTTAGTAACGGACAACGGCACACAGTTTATTGCCGCTGAGGTAGAGGATTTTCTGCACACCTGTGGTGTAAAGCACCTCAAGAGTTAGTTGTACCACCCCCATACCAATGGTCTAGTCGAACGTATGAACAGAGTGCTTGGGGAGTGCATACAGTGGGCTCTTGCTAATAAATGTATTGTGTCCAATTCTGTAAGAAGTATGCTCTGGTTTTATCGCACCACCCCACATTCCACAACTGGCGTTTCACCTTTCGAGCTATTGCGTGGTCGGAGAGCGACCACTGCTTTCTGCCATAGTTGGATGAGCAAGTGGATCAAAGGTAAACTATGGTCGGATGCTAGTGTCAGGAGTCGTGTAGAGCTGACTCAAAGTAAGCAGAAAACTTACTTTGACTCCACAAAGAAGGTCAAAGGTATTGAGATATGTTTGGGCGATTGGGTCCGTGTGAAGAAGACTGTCCATGTGAGGAGGGTTTTTCCAAGTTCAGTTCACCAGTAAAGGTTGTGGATGTGAGAGGGTATTCTGTAAAGCTTGTGAATGGACAGTGGTGGAACAAATGCTTGCTTGCAAAAGACCATTCCATTGGGATGGGTGTTGGTGGTGGTGACAACAGTAGAAGTGATGTTTCACATTCAGATTGTGCGGGCCAGCCTACCTTGAGGCGCAGTGCTCGAGTTAGGAATGTTCCTTTTCGTTATAGAGAATAGATATGTTGTTTTTGCTTAGTAGTTTTTGCTCTGTATTCATTTTATCTTTTATCTTTTTCTCTCCTCTTTCTTCTGGGCCGCTCTCATTCTTCTTTCCTTATTTCTTCGTCCATCTTTTCCTTCTTCTGTTTTGGTTCTTTGCTCAGCCTTTTTCTAGTTTGTATTTACTTTATTTTTCGGGAAGACCAATGTAGTATCTTGCGCTTGTTTATGGAATCTGCCTGGCCTAGAGTCTCACTGTGTGGGAGTTCTGTGCCAGGGATTCCAACATAGTCAGTTGGCATCTCCTTGATGTTCCTGATGGCTGCTCTGCTTGTGGGTCAGCATTTATATGAATAAACACCTGTTAAACCTACCTGGTGTTCTCGCATCGTCACTACATTGGGGCATATTTTATTAGAATGATACCAGTAATGCTGCAGCTTGGAACCGTAGACACTTTATCACAACCACCTACATTTTAAATTTGAACCACTCAAGAATCCTTCTGCGCGCCCACAGCTCTGATAGTCAGCGGGGACTCTTCCACCCGTCTCGATCAAGACGCGATCTGATGTACTTCAAGGTAAAGGATATCAATTTCTGTGACGTCGCTACCGGGTAAAAAGGTCGAATGATTTCACCTCCTGCAACGTCATCAATTTGCGAATTCATATTTTTCAGATCTGAAAAACCCTACCCGTTTTTGGCCACCAAAGTACGCTGAACTCAAAATGAGAAAAAATATTTATTTATATTATATTTAATTACAGTGAACAATGCCTCACATTTTTTTACTAGCGAAGGTTAGCCCGAGAGTTCATTTTGTGGGCTTAAATATCACTTTCCGAAAATGGAAAGGGGATTGTGAATAAAGCGAGGTAAAACGAGCACGTGCCAGGATATTCCAGGAGTACGGGAGAGTGTATAGTATTTACCCCTATCTAGCGTAGAGCGAGGGAGAAAACAGCGGCGCTCGGTAAAAAGAGGATCGGTTGGAATAATAACAAGCGCGGCAGTGAAAGCGACCGCACTGTGTTAATTAGTAACATGATCCACAACAACAAGGGAGGAATGCAGCTGTCACCCTGCACGCCGCTGCTCACTCCCGAGACCCAAATGCCATGGGAGTGAACATTTAGAGAAAAGGCGGGACATGTACCCGTCTTTAGCTAATTGCGTGCTTTCATTATTGAAAGCCACATGCAAAGGCCAATGGAATGTGTGGGAGTTGCTAGACCGATACAGGGAAGTCTCGGGGAAGTTTGGAGTTCTCCCATAGAGCAGCGCATGCGCCCTGTGCTAGGCTCGACCTAAAAACGACATTTATTTTTCCACTGTAACGTCAAAGCAATGAATAACCTGATTCAGAATCCAGAACTCATGGAGTCTCTCGGTGAAAGCATCCATAAAACATTTTGACCAAGACAATCAGAAAGAGAGAGAGTACGTAAAAGACATGAGCTAAGAAATAGCCTGTAGATGGAGTAAGTGAGAGCAACAGGAGCACACCGCCCTCTGCTGAAGCAGCAGGTTTTACAATGACGTTTATCAGCAATGAGAGCCCCATATTGTCCTGTAGGACGACTCTTAGGTCAGAGGTGGTGCTTTTTGTTGTAAACCAGAGAGGTAAGGGATAGAAGCTCTAACTTTCTTGTTGTAGTAGCCGCAAACTATTAGCTATAAATCACTTTTCATGATGGATAAACGCCACCTAGATAATAGTTCCAAAATAGAAGCCAAAACAAAGTAAATTGAGTTCACATGAGCCCTTCTTGGTGATTTTTTGTCTCTATTAAACCTTGAGGGTGGTGGGGTTGGGGTTGAGGGGGAGGCTGAGGAGTTTCCGTTTATTATGATCGGAGGCACAACTTGAGCTTGGGCTAGGGAGCCCTAATAGTTCACAAACCATTTTATCGCCTCTGCAAAAGGATTCATTCTGCTTGGCACTGCTGTTAGTTTTGAAATCATAGCTCCTACGCTGCTGAATAAACACGCATTGGCATAGCCAATAGGTCCCGCCTTTGGGACCTTATAAGTGTTTAGCCATGCAACAGTTGCGTAACTAAATACTTATAAGGTCCCAAAAGCGAGACCTATTGGCTATGCAAAGCGGCCGCGAAAGTGAAAGTGATCGCGATCACGATCAAACATCAAAGCGGCCGTGCGGCCGAAAGTGAAAGTAATCGCGGGAAAACGCGGCGCGCGCGCCCGCGCACATGCACTGTAGCTCTAGGCTGGCCTGGTAGCACTTTTTGGAGCCCTCTCAATAAGTCTCGCCAGACCAGCGCATGCGCTGGGTCAGGCGAGACCTAAAAAGGCCTGCTTCAATGTGCTGGATAAAGAACACACAGAGCTAGTGGACATTTATCTACCTTTACATCGAATAGGGAGCTTGTTGCTGAAGGAGAGGATACGGTCCTGCACCGCCAGGTACTCTTTCTTGTGATCCCTGTGCGAGTACAAATGCTCTTTGAGATAAGTTTAGCATCAGGCGAGGCGATCTACGGCTAATACTGTTCAATCCTGGCCGCAGTCGCAGGCTCCTCCTGGGCGTTTGAGATCCCGGATTGGCCGCCACACACAGGTGTCTCTGATGCAACCGGTCCTCAGACTTAATTGCCCTTTTACCTTTAGGCAATAGCATCCCGATGCCTCGATAGGTGTGTTTGCTTTTCCTCTCGCTAACGAGGTCTGCAGGAAACCCGCAAAGTGGGACTTCTCGATGCTTCTGTCCTTGATTATCCCTAAGGCTGGAATGATACCATCATGGAAGCACTTAGCACATCTTGCTGGACTATGTCAACCCATGGTGGGCATGGTGCGCAAAATGAAGGTTGTAAAGCATTTTCAAGACCTAGACATATTCACGATGGCACTCAACTCTTACTGGGGCAATACAGGACGAATTATCACAAATTAATACTTTAAATAAAATTGTTTTATTATATATGTTGTTGAGACAGTTACAGAAACTACAAGAAAGTAAACCCCCAACAGAACAGAGATACCAGCATTGTCTTACATCAGCAAGTAAAGAACCAGATTACCCCATCAGTGGCCTACATAGCCCCCAGTTCCAGCAGTCTTGCAGCATCATCAATTGCCTTCTTATCTACAACATCTGGTGTTAGGAGATAGGACACAAAAGGGGCCCAGAAGTCCTTAGGTCACGATGCACAAGGCAGCCCCTCTGCAAAGGATTCAAACTGCGCTTTACAGTGTGCCACATCCGTTTTCCAAGCAACAACTTGTGAGACCCTCCTCTCACCCCAGCACATTGACACTCTTCGTTTTGCAAGCAGCAATGCTACAGTCACATATGTATGGTTCAATGCCTGGATGGATTTCACGAGGCTCAGGAGACAAACCGCAGGGGTGCATCTCACCTGCTCTATCACCATATCTGAGAGGGCTTTTGTCACCTCCCTTCACTACGAAATGACCGAGGTGCATTCCCAAGCCAAGTGCACAAACCCCACCCAAGGATTCCGACAGCGTCAACAACTTGCATCCTCTCGTAAGCCAAATCTGTGTAACTGTAGAGGAGAGTAATACATCTGCTGTAAGTATTTGAAGTGAAATATACTTAGATTGCAGTTTGAAGTGGGTGTGCTCATTGAGTCGTAGCAAAACGCCCAGTCATCAAGTGCGATTGGCTGTTCTAAGGCTGCGTTCCAGTGGTCCAGAGTGGTGTTAGGCTGCTCAGGCGTTTCGCCAACACCCCAGTGGTTATGGTACTTGTGGGAAGAAAGGGAACAGTGTCTTTAGCGCCAGTCGCAGCCGATGGTATGTGAATTGCAGAAGTGGGGTTGTGTTATGCGCACCCACAAAGTCTGTGAATTCCAGAAATGTTTCCTCTCGGTAAAGGTCCCTCATCGACCATATACTCAACTTGCCCAGTTGGGCAAGCGCTTTAGGCTCCTGTGTGATCAAGATTGATGGGTGGTGCAATAATAGTGGAGCCGGTGAATAGAAAGGGGCTTATTAGCACGAGTGGCTAGCGCATGTCAAGCTCCAGTAGTGCAGCGTATTGTGTTGATTTCTGTAGTCTGGGTACCCATATGTGCATGCAGCAGTATCGCTTTGAGGGGAATAGAATGGGAAGCATCATTTTCGACTGCAACATGCGGGATATATTTTGTGGCGTAGTACCAGTAGTGCGCAAAGTGCGCCTGTGCACACAAGTAATAAAGGTAAAAGTCAGGGCCACCAAATCCTCCCCAAATGTAGGGGAGCGTGAGCATCGGCCAGGGAAGCTGGGGCTTCTTGTCTGCCCAGGCGAGGGTTGTCATGGAAGATTGCAGTATTTAGAAAAAAGCTTGGGTCAACAGTAAGGGAATATTCACAGAGCGATATAAGAACTAGTGAAGCACTACCACCTTCATTATGGCCAGCGTATTGGCCAGAGATAATGGAAGGCGTATCCAACGGAATATCAGCTCGTCAAGCCTCGTGATGGCAGGGCCGTAGTTCCGTCAAATGACAGTTTCAGGGTCCCTATTTACCCACACCCCCAGGTATTTTACTGGCTCAGCACTCCACTCCAAGGGACAGTCTAAAGCCGGTGGGTTTGTGCAAGTTGTTAACATGAATACGGTCGACTAAGACCAATTAATGCTTAGTCCGGAGTACCATTCATATTTTATGCATTCTCTAATGACTGGCGCCAGGTTAACTTCGGGGTCTTGGACATATAGCACTGTATCATCCACGTACAGGGAAATGGCTATGGGTCGCTGTAAAAAAGGTAAGCCCACTGCTGCATGTTTCTGTCTTATTACACATGCTAAGGGCTCCAGTGATAGCGCAAATAGGATTGGGGACAACGGGTAGCCTGTGTTCCCCTGTGTATTTCTATCACCTCTGAGGTGACACTGTTGACCCTGACCCACGCCACTGGATTAGTATACTGTAGATGAATCCACTGGAGGAATGCTGGAGGCACACCCATGTGGGACATCACCACAAACATATAGGGCCATTGTATAGAATCAAAAGCCTTAGTGGTGTCAAGAGGCACCACCGTGTGCGGATAGAAGGATCCATCTGATGGAGAATTGAAAAAAGCATGTGCAAGTTATGGACGGTGGACCGGGAGGGCACAAAGCCCGATTGGTCCAGTAGTACCAGTGAGGGGAGTAACGGCTGCAGGTGGGTGGCCAGAATCTTGGCTAGTATTTTAACATCTTTGTTAATTAATGAAAGTTGGTGATATGAGTCGCATTTTTAAGGCGGTTTGCCAGGTGTGGGGAGTGCTATTAGCAGTGCTTCCTACAGTGTCGTTGGTAGGATGCCCTTGTCGTACGCCTCTTGTTATAGGCTTTGGAGATGTGGTGCCAACAGTTCTGCATACATTTTGTAAAATTGACTGGAGTGGCCATTGCCACCTGGGGCCTTCCCATTTGGGAGCGTGCAGATTGAATCTTTGATTTTCTCCTCCGTTATGAGCTGCGTTAGGAATTCCCTTTGCCCTGGGGACAATCAGGCAGTGAAATATCATTCAAATATAATGTTGTTTCTTCTTCAGCGGAGAGGCGTGGACACTGTATAATTGGGTATACAAGTCTACAAATGCATTCACAATGGAGGGAGTATAATAAAATGTGCAGCCCTCTGGGCCGCCAATGTTCACCACCTGCGTGGGTCCCCTGGGCCCCCTTATCTTTACTGCCAGATATCAGCCTGGCCTCCCGCCCTCCACATATGCCCGTGCTACCCACTGCTTAGATATATAGCATATTTTTGGGTACACAGTGTCATTATATTCTATGATGTATGCACGGATGTCAGCTAATGTTTGGGGGTCTGGTTGGGCTTGGTACTCCCTCTCCAGGCCCCGTAGTGTGGCTTCCAGAGCACTAAGCCAAGCGCAAATTGACTTTAACACTCCTGCCTGGAGCCAATACAGACACCCCTGATGGTGACCTTGAAGGCCTCCCACAGCGTACACACACCCGACCGTGCCATTAGCCACAAATTAATGCAAGATTTCAGGTCTAAGACCATCTCAGACCACCGCGTCCAGCAGTGCTGAGGCCTGCAGCCTCCCGTGGAACTGGCGAGAAGTATATGTAGGGATCACTATGGACATAAGAAGCGGAGAGTGATCTGACAGTGATCGCGGAATCTGCCGGATCTCGACTATCCATGTGCTTACTTCTTTCGTGACTAATCATTAATCTAGCCATGACCACATGTTGTGGACGTATGAGGTGAACGTGCCCTCCCTTGTGTTGCGGTGCTGCACCCTCCAAGTGTCCAGCAGGCCGTACTCCCTTATGCCCTCCCTCAGTATTTGAACAGAGGTCTTAATGTACTTGTCCGCAGTAGTGAATCTAACCATATCTGTATTGAGATAGACAGTGTAGTCCCCTCCACATATAACAGCGGAAGGTGGCATTCCCAGCAGCTTAGTCCACATCGCCTAAAAAAAAGCAGGGTCATCTACATTAGTTCGATGTATATTTATAAGCGTGACCAGAGTGCCTCCCAGATTGCCCCTTGCTATCACATGTCTACCCTGATCATCTACTTAGGGTGTGTCAGAGTGAAGGGTGTCCCTTTCCTTATCAGGAGTAGGCCGTCTCTGGAGTATGAAGAGTACAAAGATGCTATGCGTATGTCTGCCCATTTTATCCCTACTCCCTTGGCAGCCTGCTTAGTAAGGTGCGTCTCTTGCAAGAATGCAACATGTATTGCCTGTCGGTCTAAGTGGGCAAAAACTTGCCAGACCTTCTTGGGGTTATTTAAACACCGCCCATTCCATGTGAGAAAATGGACTGGGCCATTGCGGCTGCAAATTAATCTGTCGCATTGTCTGTGGTTCTATACTCACAATGCAGTGTTGAATCGTGGTGACCAGTGAGATCATACAAAGCTGGGATCTCAAAAAACAATCCAACATTCCGCCCCCTCCCACTTTAGCACCATAACTTTGCTAAAGCCATCCCTATTAACAAATCCAAGAACCCCAACTGAAAAATAGTATAGTGACTAGTCGCTGCAAAGGAAAACAAAAACCCAGTTTGGAAACCATGTGGGGAGCACCCTCATGGGAATAGCCAGAGGCCGGGAACACTCCAGATGTACGGAGGTGGCAAGGCATCAACTCAGCAGCTTAGTAGAGCAGTAGAGTAGCATCAGGAGGCTACAAGGGCCTATAGGCACCCCCCCCAAAGGTGATGCGGCCCCAGAGCACTATACAAATAATTGAATGTATCCCAAGGTCAGGTATGGCAATCATTCGCCCAAACTAAGTGTGAGGAGTAGCATGCGGAAAATTATAAATCACTGTAACCATGTTCATTGGATCGGTTCCCCTCAGGCATCCCTGTGGAGCAGAGTGCATTCATCAGTCAGCAGTCAGGGGTGGGTCTCGCTCCCAGTGAGGCAAGAGGATCCTCGCCAGTGCAGAGTGCCTCAGCAGTCCTCTGTGATGGGGTCCGGTCTCGTAGAGTTCAAGTTAGATCTCGCGATAGTTTTGACAAAGTCCATGGCCGCTTTGGTGTGGTGAAAACTCTCTGCGTTCTCACATGTTCTGCGAGGAGGCAGGCCAGGTATAACATTGCACATGCTACATCAGCCTCTTGTAGTTTCTTCTGTGCAGGCAGGTATTCTCGTCGAACAGACTGAACCGCCGCTGTGAAATCAGGGTAGAAAGCGAGGTTGTTGCCTGGTACTGGACATTTCCTTGTTCTCTGGCGAGGCGCAGAATCGTATCACAATCTCGATAGTTGAGTAGCTTTGCGATTATTGGTCGTGGTGCGGCGCCAGGGGGCGGACGCTTCTGCAAGGTTCTATGCGCTCTCTCCACTATTAGCAAAAAGGACAGGTGTTCTGGGCCAAAGATGTCCTTAAGCATTGTCTCTATGTAGTTCTACACACGGCCAGTGTTTGTGGACTCTGGCACACCCGCTATGCAGATTTTGCTGCACAGTGACCAGGCCTCCAAATCTTAGCTTTTGGCCTGGATCAACGCCAGCACCTTTTCCATATTTAGCTGTTTTACAGCTATCGCGTGTATTTCATCTTCAGCTGCCGATATGCGCTGCCCCGCCGTATTCAAACATGTGGCATGTTTGTCTAGCTTAGATGTCATAGAGTCCATTCTAAAGTTTAGATCATCGATTTTGCCATCCATAGATTGCAGACTGCTTTGCATTTAGAGCAGTGTGGCCTCCAGCGTGGGGGTAGCCTGGGTTGGCTGGTCCTGCACAGAGTCTGAATGGACATGCTGCGGTGCTCGAGGCGTACGTTGTGACTCAAACTTGAACCGGGCCTGCTGCTTGTCGCTCTTCCCCCATGAGGGTATAACTGTTTACCACCTACAGGTTTGGCAGTGCGTTGGTGCCCAGTCCACACCCCTGAGCAACACGGGGGTGGAGATCCAGGCACAGGCCGCACCTACTTGGCACGTGTGTTGACGATGGGGCTAGGCCCCAGCCAGCAATGGCTCCACACCGCCAGACACACGCCTTGAGATTCACTTCAGGCGGTCAACCGAGTCCCAAATCACCTTCGGGTCGCCCCTACTGGCTCCGCTCCAGCATAGCCCCAGCAAGTCAAGCAGACGCTGGACCCGGGCCCCGCGGGTCTCCGCAAGCAGCCTCTCTTCGCTGGGGTGGCGCATCGCCCTACACTCACTGTGCAGACATGCCAACCCTCCCAATTCAGGCGGGAGACTACCGATTTCAAGGCTAGTCTCCCGCCTCCCGATTCAAGCATCCAGAAACCCGATTCCTCGGGGTTTCAGCTGACAGGGCTTGGTATTGTAGAAGGTGCAATTCTTCCAGCAATAGTCAGAGTGGAGATGCAGGGGCTCTAGAAGGGGTGAAAAACCAACAAAGCCTCATTAACAAGTGAATGGTCTTTTAAAGACCTGTGAAGTACTCGGGGCGGCTGTGTGTGTGCCCGGGAAGCTGTTTCAGCCCTGGCTGCCACACACGATGGGGGGGTTGATGTATGCACTGCCAGCAACCTGCCAGGCCAGTGCACAACACTTGCATCACCCTCTCTCTGCCTGCCATTGCGCTCCATGCTTCTGAAAGGTAAGAAAAAAGCGTGCATTTGCGTTTCAAATGTCCGATCCTGCAGCAGCACACTTCCAAAGCCCATACATGACAGTAACCCGATTCAAGGCCCCATTCTCCCGATTTTTTCTAAAAAATCTCTCATCTTACCTTTCAGAAGCATGGAGTGCAATGGCAGGCAGAGAGAGGGTGATGCAAGTGTTGTGCACTGGCCTGGCAGGTTGCTGGCAGTGCATACACCAACCACCAGCCCCCCCCCCCCTCGTGTGTGGCAGCCCGGGCTGAAACAGCTTCCCAGGCACACAGCCACCCCCGAGTACTTCACAGGTCTTTAAAAGACCATTCGCTTGTTAATGAGGCTTTGTTGGTTTTTCACCCCTTCTAGAGCCCCTGCATCGCTACTCTGACTAATGCTGGAAGAATTAGCACGTTACACGATACCAAGCCCTGTCTGCTGAAACCCCAAGGAATCGGGTTTCTGGATGCTTGAATCGGGAGGCGGGAGACTAGCCGTGAAATCCGTAGTCTACCGCCTGAATCAGGAGGGTTGCATGTCTGCATCATCAGCCACCCGCCCGCAGCCCTCAAGCCTGCCTCAGGTGTGTGTGTCGCTTGCTTCTCCTCAGGCCAGGCACTCCAGGGTGCGGGGGCCCTCACCAGGGCCCGCTAACATCAGCTGTGGCAGGCCGCTCGCCCCCATCCCGTCAAGAGCCGTGATTCCGCCTTGCTTTCTGCGATAGGAAGGAGTGCTACTCTACACCAGTGCCAAGCTCCACCATATATGCTTGGGATGGCTACTTTACATAAGGATATTGAGTGGATTAATAAGCCCGGCCGGCAGAGCTACACTAATGTGTAGCCATCTTGCCATGAGCTCTCTAGCGCCCTCCACGAATTAATACTTAAGGCGAATATTTTACATCCTCCTTTTGTTGTAATAATACTCGAGGATGAATCTTCTTTGTCGTGTTTATCACCCCTTTCATTGCAGTCACTAGTTTCTCTCCTGTTGTTGCAACTGCTTTCTTAGTTTGATGTTTCCTGTAGACTTATGTGTTTTTTCTTTTTGATAGTATTTTTTTTTCTGTTCCTTGAAATGTCTGTATACAAGTCTGTACAGGAGCGGCCCATTTCACGTGACCAACATTTTACGTGGAGAACTCACTTGGTTGAAATACAGTATGGAATTTTTTGTCCAACCTGTTTCTGGATGTGAGGGCTGTGGTGTTGTGGGCCCTGGGCCCACATGCTAGTGAATAACTGACGCAGACACCGTGGGTATCATTATGCAACTGGCCACGAGTACGTGCACTCGGGCTCCTTTATTAGCCGGGTCACGTCACTCGTAACGCCGGTTTTGGATGGGTGTGGGGTGTGTGTGTGCCCACTCCCATAGGGGAGTGGCTACTGACTCTGTGCCTGTCGAGACACTAGAACGTGTCTCGCAGGACACAACATTCCTCCCAAATTTTTATAAAAACAAAAGTTCCCTAGTCCAACCTGTAGGGAGAAATAACAATGACATATACACCACAGGGTCTATCAGTTTCTCGGGACAGGCATCCAGAAGACAACAGACCAGGGCTGGTGACTCCAACGGTAGAAGGACGATCTCGGCGGGCCTTCATCATTTAACCTGTGTGATTCAGGACACGAATGCTTGCTTGAAGATGTCCGCTGCACTCTAGTAACATGTCTGTGGAATCATGCCCTTTGGTCCCAGATGGCCTCCTTTCGCTGACCTTGAGGATGGTATGTGGTGATTAACAACTGTTCATTAACAGGTGCGTCAAGATCATGGTTGGAGTCCATGGTGAAAGTTCACTGGATTATTTCTGTATAGCCGGAAGTCTCTATGAGGCTGTCTTGCTGTGTCCGGTGACCTGTCGGTGGGACAATGTCTCTTCCAGCTCTCCCGCCTGGGGAGGCCCTTCGTCGGGCTTGCCACGGGACTGCTGGTAGGCTGCGATGGGGCCACGTGTGTGCCGGCTGGGGGCAGCTGCGAACCACCGGGGAGCCAGTAGCCAGTCTTTCGCACAAACCTCAAGGGTGTATGAATCTTGGTCAGGACATGCTCTCCCTGCCGCATTTCATGTGCAGACCAGGTTAGCAGCCAACCTCTGAGTCTTCTTGCTGTCTACGTTGGCGCTGGTGTAGGACTCCACTCCATGGGTATTCAAGATGGTTTCGTGTGACGCACTTGATTGAAGACTGGCGTGATGGCATGGCCAGTCGTGTGGTGAATCTGGACGATGGCTGGTGATGACTTGCTTCGATGATTGCAGGCTTTCAGTCTGAAGTCGATCACCTGAGGCAGGGGCGGCCGGGTGCCTCCACGTTCTCTGGGAAGCACTTGCATTCGTGTACTTGGGCTTCTTGGGCCGTCGGGACTTTGATGACGGAGGGGTGATGAACACGTTGTGAAACGTAAGGCATGAGACTCGGTTCACGCAGGCTGTGCGGCTTACCCTCTGCCTCCCGCTGTGCGGTTGCCAGTTCCTTTTCGGGTTGTCCCCCTCTTCCCTTGTTGTTGTTGTGTCAGGACTCACTCCTGTTGTATCTTGGGTTTCTTCATCGTCCGGCCCTGCCAATCACGACTTCCCCTTCTGACCTCAATTGGTTGTCCAATTCTTGGTGTGGACCCTCCGGTCACACTCCTCCGTATCTTGCTGAGAGCGGTGTCGTGCACATGGCACTGATGACGTAGCTGCCATTGGGCCTGGACGACAGGTGGCGATGATTAACTAGGAGAGGAGGTCTCTGGGTGGACGTCGTAGCCACATGATTGCCTCTTCTGGATCTTCTCTTGCACCTCTGGCATTTGCGGTCAGGAGCAGGGATGCCACTCGACTCTGACTGCCAACACTCGGGCTGAACGGTCTCACTGTGAAGCAATGGGAGCAATGCTGTTTGCGCGTGCTGCGGCTTACGTGTGGTTCTCCCTTGGTGCTGTCGCCAGGGCCGTCGGTCCGCCTTTGTGGCTGTCTGGTGTCTTTGGAAGTGTTCTTGGCTTGTGGTGCTATAAGTCCTCTTGCTTCTCCTTCCTTTGTTTTTGACACACCTCCGTTTGTCCAGCCCGTCGGGGTGACACAATCATCACTCTTCTTCTGCTTCTCCTTCGGGTGCAGTGACATGCAGCGTGTTCTAACACGGCCAACGGGCCTATTAACTTCAATGGTCTCCTAACCATGCAGGTGAAACTTCTGTCGTTCTTATCTGCTGCATGGCGAGCAGCTACTCATCTTGGGTGCTCCTTCTTCCGGCAGCTTCTTGACACTCCACCTCCGGGTGTTCCCTCTCCAGGGAATGGCTTCCACGAGCAGTAGTGGTCTGTTCACTCATAGTGTGCGACTCTCCTCTCTTCAGCCTTGGGTCAATGACGGCGCCTGCTTGAAACAGTGTGAAGGAGGACACTGTGTTGCGTTTGGTCCCTTCCGTGCTTCATTGCTTTTTCTGTTCTGGAGATGTATGGGATCTCCTTGCTGATTCCAGCAGTGCTTCTTTTCTTTTCTCTGGAGAGGTCTCTTTCCTTCCTGGGCATTTACCCGTGCTGGCGCGCTCTTCTCACTTCTAGTGGTGTTGGGCCACCGCTGGTGGCGCGCTCTCTGAACCAGTCATTCTTGCTTGCTGCGCATTTATGTTTGCCTTGGCTTGTTTAAGCTTCTCCTCCCACACAACGCACAGGGCTTTCTCGGCTTCCCCTCTTGCACATGGCAATTCATCATCATAATGTCCCAGGGCTCTTTGCTGCTAATTTTGGCCACTGCGATGCTGTGGTTCTGCAGTAACTCCGTGAGCACTCTTTGTACTGGTGCGTCACTCCACTCTCTTACTTGTGGTAGCGTCAGACAGCCACTGGGGTTAGAGTGCTCTGCTCACGTCTTTGTCCTTTACTTGGGGATTGTGCTCTTTTCCTTGGCGCTTCCCCCTTTCAACAGTGCCTGGGAGACAGGTGGCAGGTCAGTACGTCCATGGGCCGGCGTCTGCACAGCTCTCCTTTTGCTACAGGCCAGCTTTCTGGGTTGCAGGGATGGCGGTGTACACTAGGATACAACAGGGTGCGCGGTCTGACCGCACTGTGGGTTGTGAGTTTGCTAGCTTGTGATTCCACTACCTTGTGTGCAGCTGGACTCTGGGTATTCTGCACTATCTGTGGCAATTTTAGTGTTCATATCAGGTAATGGCATGCTCTCCCAGACATGAGTCTCTGTCTTGCTGACACATTCAACTGCTGATGGCCACCATTATCTAGTACATTACCCCCTGTTGCTTGTAGAAGGCACTCTCTCATGGCTCCATGGCTTTATGCCTCTTCGTCCCTCTACCTGGGATCATTGTCACTCTTGACCATGCTGACTATTTGTCTTTTGCGGTGGTCTTGCACATGGGTGCACACCTTGTTGGCCGGGCAACCTTTAGGCTTCTCAAGACTAGTGCCTCACGGGTTTTCTTGGCGCCTTTTTAGCTATCTTTTCACCTTCCCTGTTAGTCACTAAGGGACAGTCTCCCCACGGCCTGTGGTTGGGCTGCGCACAGTGGGTGTGGGTCCAGCAGCTTGCTTTGTTTGGGTCAGTGTGCATGTATGCAGTGTTGTGTTACTTCTTGCGGGTATGCCTTGCCCCAATGCACTTGTAGCAGCAACCAGCTGCTTCAGTGGTCCAGGAGCGGGCTGTCTTTTCCTTGAGGGTGATGACCCTCCGGGGCCTTCCGGTGCTTGCTTTTGCCTGGGATTGAGTTTCATCAGTGGCCACTAGGTGGCAGTGTCATGTTTGGGCGTGCGGCAACCTCTGGTGCTCTTTCCTGAAGTTACTGGCTCTGGCCGCTCCACGTACAGAGAAAAGGAGAACACCTTTATTGCAGTGGGCTTCCAAGGTGCGCGGGAGCATTGCAGGCTTTCGGCGCTGCTTGGGGCAGAGCTGGCCGGGGTGTCACAAGGGTCTCTGTGCTGAAACCCCTTTCCTTTTTTCCAGCACCTTTCTGGGGGGCTTTGGTGCATGCACTGAGTCTGCTGGACGATCTGTGTTAGTCTTCGTGTTGCTCCTTATGGGACGCTGCAGTATTCCTGGGTGACCGCCAGGTGGCACTGTGCGCTGCTCTGCCAACCGCTGTGGCCGCTTCTCCGATCACAAGCGTGATTTGTGGGCCGCATTTGGGTGCAGGAGGCAGAGACATGTATCGGGCCATTTTGCTGTACGGGGTCAGAGCCTTCTACTGCGACGTGGCTTCGCTGGGCAGCCGGCGCCAGGCAAGATGGACTACCCACGCCTGAGCAGGTAGGGGGGGCACGGACCCATTCTCTGCATGCCTGCCTTATTGTCACTTCCTCCCCGGTGCGCACAGAGCAGTTGTTGCATAGGGTTGCAGCGTGTCCTCACGTGGTAATGTCAGCCCTACCTCAGATGCCCCAGATGCACTGGTGTATCGCCATCGGCTGTCACTTCTCTTGTGGCAGGGCTCACCGATACATGCACTCTGCAGGGGCGTTGTAGGGTGGCCTGCTCTTCCCACCAGCATGGGTGCTGCAGCGGACTGCTGCTTCCCTCTGGGTTGATGCAATCGTCGCAGTGGGAACGCAGACATATCACCCTCACACCGTAGCTGGGCCTCAGCTGTTTCTCCCCCTTTTACCCAGACGAAGTAGGATCGGAGACGGCCAGTTGTCACACAGTGACGATGTCGAGCTCCTTCCACGGGCCATGGGAAAGTCACATCTCAGGCCCGCGCCCTCCCCTCAAGGGCCGAGGAAGCGCTGAGACGGAGGCACGTGGGGTCAGACCCGCCTCGTCGCCAATGTGGTGTCGTGGGCCCTGGGCCCACATGCTAGCGAATAACTGACGCAGACACCGTGGGTATCATTATGCAACTGGCCACGAGCATGTGCACTCTGGTCCCTTTATTAGCCGGGTCACGTCACTTGTGACGCCGGTGATGGATGGGTGTGGGGGGTGTGTGTGCCCACTCCCATAGGGGAGTGGCTACTAACTCTGTGCCTGTCGAGACACTAGAACGTGTCTCGCAGGACACAACAAGGGCGACAGGTTGATTCCTGAGTTGGTGTTGTGTATCAATTGCCAAACTACTTTTAGATCCCTAGTGCGTAATGGAGCGTGATGGGTGTGCGTGAAGCTTCAAATCAATACTTAATAAACGATGAGGAGGTAGTCTACTTTGCTGTCACCCCACAGCAGGTGGTCCGCGTCCTGTTTTGTTGGGATTTTGCACGTTTTTTAAGTCAAATATCGGCATGGCCCTTTTTTTACATTCATGAAAATCACGTTGGGGTTGGAACTGTTTTACTTTCCAGTCATCAAACCGCCACGCGCATTTAGGGCATGCTCCCTCTGGCATCACGGGAGCCCAGCCACGCCCTAACCTGAACTAAACTGAAAACTAAAAACAAAATGATAACCGCATCTTGTTATTATTTTATTTTTGCTTTACACTGCTGCTCTTGGAGAAGAGGGGGACGCTCCTTCGCCCTAGCAGTGGAGTCCCCGCTCGTGTATATGTCACACCACAGATCTCCTGTTCAAGTTTAGTTTTAGTTTTTTGTGGTTATTATTCTGTTTATGTTTATCATTAACAAGTTGTGGTACTCAAACGAATCGCATGACTCACAAAAGCACACTCTGTAACTCGCAATTTGAAGACCAGAAAGTTGCAAAATATTGGACGTCTGAATGACGATTGTGACTTCTGAAACACTTGTATTTGTTCCTTAACATGCTACAATTATATGTAGAGAAGTTTGTACTGTTTCGACGGAAAACCTCAACAAAAAGCCCCCCCCCCCCCCGCACTGCTGTATCAAATCAAAAGCTGCTCGGCATCTGTGGTGCCAGTGGAGAAGCATGGGCCCTGATAAAGTAAGCAAGGGAAATGGACCACACCTTCCAGCTGATTTTCTCTATTCCTTAGCAGCCTCCCAGCCACCACCAGAATCATTCAGCCACCTGGCGTTTTAGACAACAGGAGTTTGCAGTCGAGGGCGTGTAGTTCTGGAGTCATCATTCACCAAGATAAAGCTGCAAAAAACATAGCAAGTACGTCTTGCACACAGGAGCCCAACTTGGCCGAAAGGGCACTACAGCGCTTTGCATGTAGGGTGACCAACTGGCATAGGTGCAAATTCAAGACGGTCAAGATAAAAATTTAGGGCAAAGGGTCAAAACTGAGGACAAAAACTTGCGACAAAACATACGTTTTACAGACATATCAGAGGAGGTCACACAATAGTATATAAGTAAATAGACAACCAAAATAAGTACAAGTCAAAATAAGTTTATATAAGGTTGAGACACTCGTGCACTTCACAGTTTTTCAGTATGCGCGCAGCTTTGCAAAGAGACATCAGGCCCTTTCTGCAACCAAGATTTGTGCAGGAGAAGGCACACCACATGCTGTCACTATAATAGGGCCCATTGTCATTCTATCTGTGATAATCGTCTGCAGTCTCAGAATGACAATGGGCCAGCCCACAGTCTTTGCAAGTTCCTGCAGGGACAGCTGCAGGCAGCCTCAGTCTAAAAATTAAAAGATAAGTGCAAGAGGCCCGAGTGGAAACTTTTAAACTCATGGGGCCTCTCGCAGGAGAACAGCATACCTTCCTGAAATTCGCCAATTTGATTTTAGTATGATGTCTGTAAGGCGTCCCTAATTTTGGGACCCCAAACTACAGACGCCTTAGAGACATCATACTAAAATAACGGACAGTCCGTGAAATTTGCGGACGGTTGGTCACCCTATTTACATGGTAAAAGAAAATGCTGATCTTGTTAAATGTATGCCTCCCAGCCATGCCCCCCAGCACCTCTAGACAGTCCCCAATCAGACCCTCAAGACCCATCCCAATCAGTTTGGTGAGTACCGCCACTTCTCTTTCCATTTATAGCACTGGGGGCAGGTAAAGGAGACGTACAAAGATTTACTCCGGCTGCCTATAATCGAGTGCCACAGTCAATCAATCAATCAATCAATCAATCAATCAATCAATCAATCAATCAATCAAATCAAACAGTGAGTGTTGCTCCTATACAGCTCACAAGTCGTCCCTGTAGAGCACTTATTAGAGCTGCGTCTGTCTTGTGCCGCCTGCCTGGGGGTGTTACTCCAAGTCTTTACTGGACAGACTCTAGTGATCACGTTTCACGGCTGGATGTATTCAGCTCATACCTTTAGGGTGCCTTCAACCCTCCTAAGGGGTTATACAGCCCCTCTGCCATCACCCCCTGTATCCAGTGCATGCTGTGGGTTGCTCCTCTCTCACACATGGTTAGATTTATAGAGATCTTCATAATCAGCCAGGAAAATAAATTCATGAAGAGGCATGCACGCGATTTCTCACTCCTCTTCCTCCCATTCCACGCATAGGCACAGAAAACTAACATGCGACAAGAGAACCACTCTGATCACTGACACACGACAACAAAACACTTCCCACGGAGGCCACACTGCAATTCAACACTCTTACAACTAAAACCTCCCCCATGGTGTAGTATGCTTCCTGTCTACTCATGCGCTCGAGTGCCTTATTAAGGGTAGGAAGAATTATGTAAATGCAAATCAATCAATCAATCATTTATAGAGCGCACTACTCACCCGCGAGGGTCTCAAGGTGCTAAGGGCAGGAGGGGGGGGGGGGGGAGCTGCTACTGTTCGAACAGCCAGGTCTTGAGAAGTTTCCTGAAGGTGAGCAGGTCCCGGGTCTGTCGCAGGTGGATGGGGAGGGTGTTCCATGTCTTGGCGGCGAGGTGGGAGAAAGATATGCAGCCGGAGCTCGTTCGGTGGATGCGGGGAACGGTGGCGAGGGCGCGGTCAGCAGAGCGAAGCCGGCGGTTGTGAGTGTAGAAGGTTAGTCGTTTGTTGAGGTATGTTGGTCCGGCTTTGTGGAGTGCTTTGTGAGCGTGGGTGAGGAGCTTGAAGGTGATGTACAACATTGCTTGCAGCATTTAGTAGACAAAACAAACCTGGAGACAATTACAATGGTGGCCTTTCAGGGCAAGACATTGCATGGAAGAGAACAGCAGCCATTGGTCTATCGTCTCACCCGCAGTCTACCATTGCAGTTTCTGATGGCGCCACAGCGACCCCATACACACTCTGAATAAATGGCGACTGGCTGCAGTGCGAAACATGTTGTACCTAGTTTATCACCTCAGTGGTTGAAGCACTACTGTGTACTTCGTTGTCATATATGACGATTTGCGTAAGATAATGTTTACTTTTGTATTTGCTGCCACGTTTGTCTCTTGTGTGTTCTCTTAGAGCACACAGTTATCTGCTAATGGGCGTTAGCTATGTGTGCTGCATGAATGATATCCACCAGTGACCCACCCAGTACTAGCTGCTTCCAGGGGAGCAGATGCAAATCAAAAGGCTAAATGGAAGAGAAGTGAAACAAGGCCTACATCCTTCCAAAAGCAACAGCAGCTGGCCGCGTTTCCTGTCCACGCGTTTTAATTCAGTACATTGACCGAAAATGCTGGCAGAGCACCCAGCTTCCACTGCGACTGCTCCCTTCCAGGGGCGGACTGAGAAGGGAGTAAGCCCGGGCTGGGTGCCACTTGAGTGGCCCTACATCCTGAGAACATGAGTGCTAGCTGTCAGGGGCCAGCGTATCTTTACAAGGCAACTGGGCGCTAGGCACTTCAGCACAAATGTGTCCAGGTAAATAGAGCTCAGTATCAGTATTTATTGGAACTAATATGCACTGCTTCAGTGAGTATTGTGTGCAAGATATGGCCAATGCACGTGCCCTGCCAACAGCGGCGGTTTCTTCATTGGGGCGCTTGGGAATTCCCCCCATTTGTATTGTTGCCCCCAGTTTACTTTCCTGAGTTAATTTTTTATTTTTATTTTATTTTAGAAGCGCATGCGTGAATGGCTTTGGTAAAGTTTCCCTTAATTACGCCTTGGGGTGAAGTGCGCATGTCGGGTGGGACAGGTGCCTTGCTCTGTCCAGTCAGATATGTGCACTTAAACAAACCCTCACCCACAGTGTGCAATGAGCTTGGGATTGCTGCCACAGCCCCCAAGTCTCCAAAGAGCATCGACAGCGCCTGACCGAGCCAATCATTGTGCTGCTCTCATGCTGTGTCCTAACCTAAAAAGCAGGGATGCTGTGCCTAGATTGGCTCAGGGGTCGAGGGGTGGGACTGAGGGCTGTGCTGCCTTTGCACACTTTCAATCAGCGTGTTTGCATTATGATGCAAAGCCGGCGCCATCCTTCTGCATCACTGACAACCTACGCCAGTCGCAGGCAGGTGGAGATGTGATCGAGGGCCTACGGCCGGGCCCCTGCAGGCCTCCTCTCCAGTACGGCCCATGCCCATGAAGCCCTACAGTCCACAACTATCCCAGCTCTCCTTCTACCAACAGCAACCCCGGCTGGGCTGCGGTTTTCCTGGGTTGTGCTACACCATGGGCTGTTCACCATAACCCGGCCAGGCCAGCAAAGAGCTCAAGTTCGGCATCGACCACATCCTCTCTGCGGAGTTCGACTCCAAAGTGAGAGACGGCAACACTCGGAGAGGTAAGTACGGCCAGTGCATCACAGCCTGGCTTTCATACGACTTTGAAAACCAGGCTCTTTCCAGACTATGAGCAGGGCCATCTTGTTTGATGTAACCATTTCAATCCTATATTCAGTGCCAGGTACTTCTTGGAGGTGATCGATTTACTCTTTAAATCACACTTCAGTCATTCAGCGTCTTTCACATAGATCTGTGTAAAAACTGAAAGTCAAACACTGCAATTTTGTTGGGACTACCCTATGTTTCATCCTTCTTAAACTGATAAACTGCTACCATTTAGTGAGGACTACAAAAACATCAGTTATTTACAGCACATCAAGGCCCAGATTTACTGAGATGTCAGGACACGCAGCACAGGAGGGGAATTTGAAAGCAGAACGGCGCCATATTTACCAAGATATGGCACAGTTCTCTCTCCTAATGCTGCTTAGCTGCCTAGGTTTGACATTTCCATAATTTCAGTGTAATTATGAGTGACATTTCAACGAATATGAGTGACACTTTCTTGTGAGCAAACTCAAACAATGAAGACGAGAGAAACCTATAAATGTCAGAATTTACACCCATTTTCCCAAGACCCTGCACTTTTTCGGGGCCCCACTCTTCTGCTGGAACATTTATTTATAAATGTTTTAGCAAGCCTGCCCTAGTTATTAATGGCAAGGATAAAACCTTGCAATACACCTAATGGCGCTAGATACTGTAGGTTTAGTGCTTGGAACCGGTAAAAACGTCTGCTATGCCTTGGTCCACACCTAAACATACCCAGCACAATCCAGCACGGCGGGGATGGCCAAGCACGAACAGATATATTTATGCCATGGCACTGAAACTAAATGTCATCCAATAACAAGTTATTTAGAGCACCTGTAAACACATATTCACACATTACTACAGTGCATAGGTCATATTCGAATTTACCAGAACACAACAAAAGTGACAAGAGGAAAACACTTTTTACTTTCTTATAGATTACTTGTCATAATTAGGTCACACATGGAAACTAGGGCCACATGTACAAAGCCTTTTTGTGGTTGCAAACAGCCCAATTCGCACAATCGGGCTGTTTGTGAACACAAAACGGCATTTTTGTATGTACCAAGGCCAAATTGCGATTCTTTTACCGAATCGCAATTTGGGATTGCGAATTGATATTTGGAAGGGGCGTGTATAGGGCATCCCTTCCTAACACTAATTTGCATTGGTATGTACAAATGTCTTGTGACCCAAATGCGGTCGCAAATCATTCTCACATTAACCACCAACTCAAAGTTGGTGGTAACCCATTCGCACATGGGATGGGGTCCGACGGACCACTGCCTAATCTTAAGAAAAGAAAACTTTTCATTTTTTTTTAAACGCACCCCGTTTTCTTTTTTTTAAAAAAACAGGCTGCATTTAAAAAAAATAAAAAAAGATTGCTTAATTTAAAAGCAAATACAGACATGGTGGTCTGCTGACCCCAGCAGGCCACCATCCCTGTGATTTTGCAATTCCCATTGGGTCGCAAACTGAGACCTACCGCATTAATATTCATGAGGCAGGTCCATTAGCCACCTAGAAGGAATCGTAAAATGTGTGAAATACACTTTAGTACATTCGTTTTTGCGATTACCAAATAGCGAATCACAAACATTCGCTATTTGGTAATTGCAAATACTAATGTTAGTACTTGCGGCCCAATGTGGACTAATTTTACTTTGCAGAATAACTTTAACCCCTTGCATTCTATTTTTGGTTAAAAAAAATTGATAAAGCAAATATACATGGAAAAATGATGTGGCATAAACCATCTATGCAGATGCCCAGTGTATAATATACTATTTATTAACATTGTTGAGGGAGGAGTATCATTATTCTCTAGAGGCTTTGCCTCTTGTGAGTCATGGTCCCTCCTCACACTAAACAATATTAATAAATTATACTCTATACAGCTCTCTCTCTCTCTCTCTCTCTATATATATATATATATATATATATATATGACACGAAGGATCCCAGCCTTTCTTCCTACCACGGGGTTGGTGCAGGCAGGCGGGCGCTGGACCCGCTTTGAAATTTGGAGAAATCCTCACATTACACGAACATAAGGAAAAGCCGCACTTAGGATGTAGGGAAACAAAGGAATTTACTGACTGAAGCATGACGGTCTTTGAGGTTGAAATGCATCAGTCATTACATGCCTTTGCTTTCTTACAACCTGAGTGCGGCTTTTCCTTATGTTCGTGTAACGTCAGGACTTCTCCACATATATATAAATATGTCTATATATATCTATATATATCTATCTATAACTAGGGACACTAGGGAACTCGCAGCACCCGTGGCATTTGAGAAAGGCTTCGCCGAAACGAGTCATGCCAGTGTTTGAAATAAACGGTTCCTGAAAGGCCCTGCTGTGTCCCCGCGTCTCCTTCAACAGAAGAGGATTTGGTTTGCAATATCTATCTATATATAGATATCTATATATCTATATATATATATATATTCACTGAAAAAACCATAGGTTTCAGGGGTGTTATAGTTAGCTGGACTTTTCACTTGTACAAAACCATTGAAATTCCCCCCTTATAGTTAGTTCAGCTAACTATAACTCGCGCGCCCGCAATGCACTGCTGATGACGTCACATATTACATCACTCATGACATGGTCAGTGACATTACTCATGACATCACTGATGACATCTCAAATGACATCACTGATGAAATCACTGATGACATCATCCAGTGAATGTGTGTTTTTCTGAAAATTAAATATGTTTTATATATGTATATCTCAAGGTCGATGGAAGAATAAATGGGTATATAAGTGTCTAAATGGATGATTTGTTTTTGAAAAATTGATTGTGTAACTGACTGATTAAGTGTATCATAGTGAATACATGGCTTAGTGAGTAATGTTTAAATATGTAAATATCTGTATCAGTCTCTCACTTTGTGTATAAGTGGCTGCATGGGTTGGTGAGTAGCTACATAGGTGTCTATATAGGTTATTAGTTGGTTTTTTGAGTATCAGTCTGAGTGTCTGCATGGTTCGGTGGGGGTATTACGTAGTGCATAGATGCATGAATGAGTGACTCACTGTTTGT
Organism: Triturus cristatus; assembly: GCF_964204655.1. NCBI lineage: Eukaryota > Metazoa > Chordata > Amphibia > Caudata > Salamandridae > Triturus > Triturus cristatus. Next base: position 608,100,062 of record NC_140583.1, read on the forward strand.
ATGTGTTGAACACAGCATGTGTGCAGGACTGTATGGGTGGATGAGTGTGTGTATGGGTGTGTTAGTGAGTGAATGACTGTCTCAATAGTCTCTTTATGAGTAACTACATATGTTTTAAACTAGTATATGTGACTATTGGTGTATATATGTGAGTATATGTGAGAGTGAGAGATTGAAAGAGTTCCTGTATGAATAAGTATGTGTTTCTATAAGTGATTGTTTAAAAGACTAAGTATGTGTAAGATTCTGTAGAAGTAAGTGTGGTGGTGTGTGTATAACTGTATATGTAAGTAAATGTATGTTTGATTCTTTATCAGCATGAGTGACTATGTGTGTGAGTAACTCTATGGATGAGTGGCATTGTGTAACAGGATGTATAGGTGTATGAGTACATATGATGAGTGAGTACATGTATGAGTGACTGTATAGGACTGTTGGTGAATGAGTGGATGTGTATGTGGATCTTAGAATTACTGAAGAGGTTGTTGTAACTGGTATTGGTATGTCCATTGTTTTGAAAATTTTAGTCTCTATTTTTGAATGTGTGTATCAAAGGTTATATTAGGGTGAGAGGAGGTCTGCCACTCTATCACAAGGATGATGTCATCAGTGATGTCATCAGTGATGTCATTTGAGATGTCATCAGTGATGTCATGAGTAATGTCACTGACCATGTCATGAGTGATGTAATATGTGACGTCATCAGCAGTGCATTGCGGGCGCGCGAGTTATAGTTAGCTGAACTAACTATAAGGGGGGAATTTCAATGGTTTTGTACAAGTGAAAAGTCCAGCTAACTATAACACCCCTGAAACCTATGGTTTTTTCAGTGAATTTCTGAGGTTTTTTAAATGCTAATTCCTAACTATAACGTGCCTGAAACCTATGGTTTTTTCTGTGAATTTCAAAGGTTTTTTAAATGCTAATTTCTAGCTATGCCTACAGAGATAGGACATGTGAAGAAAGAAGAAAAAATGCACAGAAAGAAACAAAAGAAGTGCAGAAAGAAGCAACAGAAGTCCTCAAATACGAAGATAAGTGCAGGAAGAAGGATAACGTGCAGAAAGAACAAAAAGAAGAGCAGAAAGAAGCCTTGTTGCAAAATCATCCTGTACCCTCAACTTTTTCAGACGGATACTGGTGGTAACTGAGTCTGACTAACCAGTCCTAGAGCCAGTGCTATGTTAAAAGACACTTAGAATACAGTGAAAACACCTAAATACACTAGGGAACATTATGCGTTGGGGTCCCCCTGTGATTAGCATGACCTCCTCTGTAAGCCCCTAGTATATAATAGGGCATGGGGATTAAAACTACCTCTTAAAACAGGCCACAGGGCGTTTTTGCACACGTTAACTCAGGCCCCGTCCCCTCCCTTCACCACTGTGTAAACACGCCCTGTGTCCATTCTTAGTTGGGAGATTAAGTTCATTTGAATACTGAGGATCCCTAGGGTCCAACTAGCCCACTAGGTACCTCCAGTAAGTGCCACAGAGCTGCGTTGCAGAGAGGTGTAAAAAGTGGCATGGCCTGGACCACCTCTCTGCAATGCAGCTCAGTGGCGCTTACTGGAAGCACTTGGTGGGCTAGTTAGCCCCCAGGGGCCCTCAGTATTGAAGGGAAATTATATCCCCAATTTAAAACGTGCCATAGTGCGTGTTTGCACACGTCACCTCAGGCCCCGTCCCCTCCCTTCACCACTGTGTAAACGCGCCCTGTGGCTGTTCTAAGTTGAGAGATTAAGTCCCCTTGAATCCTAAGGGTCCCTAGGGTCAAACTAGACCACTAGGTACCTCCAGTAAACGCCACAGAGCTGCGTTGCAGAGAGGTGTAAAAAGGGGCTTGGCCTCAGAACACCTGTCTGCAGCGCAGCTCCCTGGCGCATACTGGAGATGCCTGTTGGGGGCGCGTTTGCAGAGTGCTGCACGGAGGGGGCATGGCCTCCGGCACGATGCCAGGCTTTTATTTATTTTAATTCTTTAAGAAGGGGGGCTGTGTGGTTCCACTTCTTATTCTAATTTATTGGCCCTGATGACCCAATCCCCCAGGGCCTGTCTCCTAATTATATTTTTTTGACACCAATCCCCAGGGCCGGCCACTGTTTTTTATTATTTTAAAAAAATATATATTTATAGACACACCTAGGACATGCTGGACAAACCGTACGTACCTATCACCATGACGATTTGCGTGATATTCATTAAAAGGCAATGAATCCACGTGGAATGTATTTACACCACTAGTGAAGCTCTGACATGTCTGATGCCCTACCGTGCCTAATCCCGGTAGACACCCATGTCGTTTATTTATACAAACATGGGTAGCTATTGACGGGCACATTTAATACACATGCACACCAAGCTATTCAAAGGGGATTCGACAAAAATTCGACCAAAACTATGCAAGAAACCCCCCTCACGGTTAATAAAACACACATCCACTGCCGGATGTGTAATACTTTTTATTTTACTCTCTGGAAAGGGGACGAACATCACTTGAGAGTCACAGCGCGCTCCTGACAGAGCTGAATGCTGTGTTACATCCACCATTGCCTGCCGAGTGCCACACACCACTGTGTTGTATTCCACTAGCTAGTGCATATGCTATGACACTCTCTAGCCCATGTGCACTGTAACACCACCCCTTGAATATGTCATGCCACACTTGTCTTCGCACGGGTTATATTGCCCCATCTAACGTGCCTTCCTCGATGCCTATGTTATAACGCACAGTGCTATGCCATACATATTACAATCTGGGATCCATATCTTTGTCACAGTGCATATGCAACGTTACACTCCCCAGCACATATTTTATATTACAACTTTAGAGACTAGTTAGGTTACACAACACTGCCCTGTGCATATTACACTCCAATGCGCATATCGCATAGCACGCGCTAGTGCCTGTGCTATCTCGCGCTCTCCAATGAATCTGTCATTGCGCACAATGTATTGCATATTATATTTCACACCCGGTTCATCTTATATCACACTTTTTGGTGCATAGTTTATACCATACACTATATCTAGTTTTCATTTTCAATCGTGCTCTCAGGACTATGTTCTATATAACACTGTGTTCACCTACCCTTTTCACGGGCATTACATTTTGTGATAGGGGGTGGAGGGTCAGGGGGTGTTTCTGCCAAGTGAGCCCGGAGTCACAGTCACAAACGTCCTCTTCTTCCTGAATAAAAGTGAGATTATGCTGCATACTTGTTCATATTTTAAGTAGTTCGCACAGACACAATGTTTTAAAAACAATAAAGTTCCTAATACCCGCCTTCTCTGAACAGTTAGCTTGCTGCCCCATCCCCCTCCTCCCTATCCTCTGTTGTGTGAATCCATGGACTAGCCTCCTCCCTCCTGCCATGCATGGTCTGATGTGCTGCCACTGCCCTCAATTTAGTATGATGTACCAGTCCACTCCTCCTGCCCTCCATTGCCCAATTCTATGCCCCATCATTGACCTCTTGCTTAAACTCTGTGGTTAGCTTGCTGCCCCTATTCTCCTTCCCCCTGCCCTCCGATGTCTTTGTGCATGCCCCTGCTCCATCCTTTTTGCCCACCATGTCCCATGGACCTGCCACTCCTATCTACTCTGAGTGTTCTGTTGAGCTGCCACTCCCCTCCCACCTGCCTAGCATTGTCAGATGACTGTAACCTGTCCCTGCCACCTCCACCCTGCCTGTCCACATGCCATGCCCCTAATCTCTTCCTCCTGTCCTACATGGTCCATTGTACTGCCACACCCTTCTGCCCTCCCTGGTCTGTTGTGCTGCAACGGCTCCTCCTGCCTGCCCCGTGTGGTCTGTTGTGAGGTCCCTTCCCCTGAACTTTCTTGTCTGTGCACAGGTCCTGACCCTCCCTTCTATCCTCCATCGTCCTTTGTGCATGCCCCTGCACCCTCCTTCTTGCCCATCATAGCCATTGTGCTGCCACTAACCCTCCCACTTGCCATGCATGGTCTTCTGTGCTGCCATGGCCCCTCCCACCTTTCCTGTGTGGTCAGTTAGCTGCCCCTGACCCCCTCCCACCTTACCTCCATGGTCTGTGTGTATGCCATCACAGTTTCACTGTTGCTCTTCATGGTGTGTCTTGCTTCTAGTGCCCATCCTGCCTGACCTCCATGGCTATCTTTCTGCTCCTGCCCTGCCCCCTTGCCCCCAGCCCTCCGTTTACATGTGCAGACCCCTACTCCCTCCCTCCTGGCTTGTCTGTTCCATTGTAACGCCCCTGATCCGTCCCTCCTGCCCTTTATGGTCTGTTATGCTGCAGCTTTCTCTCCTGTCTGTCCATTATGGTCAGCTAGCTACCATTGCCTCTTGCCCCTCTGTTCTCTGTTGTCCATGTGCATGGTCCTGTCCCCTCCCTCTTGGTTTCTATGGATTGTTGTGCTGCACTCCCGTCCTGCATGCCCTGTGTGGTGTATTGTGCTGCTGCAAACCCTGATGCCTGCCCTGCAGGGTCAGTTTGGTGCACCTCTCCATGTCCCTCCTGTCCTCTATTATCCAAGTCCATGTCCCTATCCCATTTCCTTCCATGATCCAATGTACCATACTTGCGAACATTTTGAACTTGGTAAGAGGGAGATTTTGAAAAAAAACTGGGGTATTGATTTTCCCCTTTGAGTTACATTGAAAAAGAGGATATTGTAGACAGGAGACAGATCAAATAAAGCCCATTTGAGCTTAAAAACATTGGACGTTTCCTGGCTGAATCGGGTCTGTTGGCATGTATGGTTGTACTACCATTGCCTCTTCCTTCTGCCCACAATGGTCTATTACATTGCCACAGCCTTGAAGGAGGGTAGATTTTGTATCACAGGGGGCCCCTGGCCCGTTCTGTCCACACCTGAAGTATGAGACCCTTGTCCTTGCCCTGCCAGCCGCATTTGTAGGCCGTATTAAATTGACCAGCGGGTCCTGTGTTGCTATATAATTATCCTGAGACATCCTTACCACTCAGCCAGCATAAAACCCCTGTGTAGGCCCTTCTGTTCAATATGTAGGCCTCTTTGTTAAATTGACCATAGCTCTGCAATTGTAGTGTATAGCTGTCTGAAGGCAGGTTTGCGAGGCCTTCTGCTCCAAACTAGTAGCCCCCACCCTACCCGAGTGCTCCATGCTCGGTATCAAAGTTCAACATCCCCCTGAAGCTGTCGACATACAGTAGGCTGCATCCTGGACTGGTACTTGCTTCCTGGGCAGGTGTCCCGCTTTTAAGACAGTGGCAACCGCAGAGCGTCAAGTTAGGAGAACTGAGGAGATTTTATACATGAATATATTGAATTCCCGTACAATACCCATTATTTTATGCTTGCTCTATGGAACTCACGATAAGCGATTGGCCTGAGAGACTGACCTTTTCACCCAGTCCATTGTCAGCATTAAGTGGGTAAATGACGAAATGTCTGGTAAAATCTGCAGACAAAGCTTTTGGGTAGCATACGTAGGTAGATGTAGCGTGCAAAGGAGCCCACAAAATGATATAAAAAGGGAGCACCCACAGATATCGACGGACTACCTCGCCGTCTGTATGTAGGTTAACAGGCTGTGCAGGTTTTCCCCTTGTCTTCCTTTACTTAAAATGTCTTGCTCTGCTTTGCTTGAAGTATCTTATTCTATTTTACCTATATGAAATGTCATGTTATGTTTAACCATTGTTCTCTTTACTTTTGCATTTAAAAGTTTTGTATTGTAATTGCAGGAATGCTTGCTCTAAGAGTAAACGTGAGTGTTCCTAGGTAACATTTTCCTTGGTGTAACTTGTTTCTCATGATGCATTTATAGATGTGTTTTCTCTCTCTCTCTGTCAGTACATTAATTGAGGTACAGAGAATATCATGACAGCTGTATGATTATCTGGATTCTGTATTTTGTACTTTATGTCTCTATTCTGCGGTTTCTTTGAAGTTGCATCTTCTCATTAAACTGCCATTGTATTCTGCCTCCAATTCCATGTCTCATATGTCTGTTTTCTTCATTTTTGGAGCAAGCGTTCCTAGGCACCCCGGCTCAAATTAAGGTGCCCATTTTGTCCCTGACTCACTCTCCTGCTCAGTTCTGTGGTGGCTCCCGGGGCTCTGGGGACCGCCCCTAGCTTCCTTGACCCGTAATAGATCTTCCCTCCAACAGCCTCTCTTGCAAGTCCTGTATTGTTGGTTTGTTGCCCCTGCCCCCCTTTCCACTGCCCTCCATAGTCTGTTGTGCTTCCACGGCCCTTCCTGCCTGCTCAGTGTGGTTAAATTGTTGCCTTTGCACACTCCTACCTGCCTTCAATTTTCAGAGTCCGTGCCCCTGGCCTCTGCCTCTCAACAGTATCCTAATGAACAACTAGATTGCTAACATTCTATATTTATTACAAAAGTGTGGAACGCCTGACATCATCTTGATGTAATCAAAACTGTAATACCTAGAGCATTTCCTTTAGAAATTACATATATGAGAGGGTCTTATTGGCATCAAAATTATGGTTAGTGCTCTAAAAGACTAAAATAAGGACATATTTTCTGAGTTTTCAAATAGCGACAAAGCACTTTTAAATTATTTGTTATCTTTATGTTTTTTTATCCAGTTGACCACTTGATTAAATGTTGCACTTAGGGGAGAGGATGTGGTGTTACTTCCAGAACTGCAAACTTTGCAACTGGGGAACCAGGTTGAAGTTTCTGCTTCAGCTCGACATTCTGTGATTCTGGTCAAATCTCTTAGTCTCCCCATGTCTACAACCAAAATGAATTTGTTATTGTGTGATGTAACCAATGCTCATGTAAAGCACTCCAATACCTGACAAGTCTGCACTATATAACACTGCAAAAACACAAAATAATAAATGTTTTGCACACTTCTGTCATTGGGCTATATTTGGGCCACATCTGGGTGATTTTGGGCTACATTTGGGCTCTTTTGTCTCCGGTGGCCATCTTGGGAGATTTATTTGTTATGAAGTTTCCTAATTTCCTCAAGTACTGCAGTCTCCTCAGTAGGAAATGCTTTCAGTTTTCTACTTTGATTCCATCATGAAGGTATTCAGATATGTCACACGTTTGCCATAAATTCTGAATGTTAGCACTCTAATTGCTCATTAGATCACTGTAGTAAAACTACTGTTCACCATGGAAGTCTGCTCCTGGTATTAAAAGTGCATGTTTCAGTCTGCATGTCAGAATTTTTTAATGAAATAGAAGAGGATTTGAGAAGTCACTCAAAATGTGCCCTCATTTTCTTTCTTCAGCATTAATCATAATTTCTATGGCAAAATGAACCCCCTCATTGTGTTCCTTTTTAAATTAAATGTTTTAAGTGTTACCAGTTTATTCCAATCAAGATGGCTTCAGGTGTGCCATACTTTTGTCATAATGAAGACAGTAAGCGCTCTAGTTGTTTTTAAGAACATTCTGGGACATTCTGTCATTGGGCTATACTTGGGCTACATCTGGGTGATATTTGGGCTACATTTGGGCTCTTTTGTCTTTGGTGGCCATCTTGGGAGACTTATTTGTTATGAAGTTTCCTAATTTCCTCATTTACTGCAGTCTCCTCAGTAGGAAATACTTTCAGTTTTTTACTTTGATTCCATCAAGAAGGCATTCAGATGTCACACATTTGCCATAAATTCAGAATGTTAGCACTCTTTTTGCTCATTAGATCACTGTAGTAAAGCTACTGCTCACCAGGGAAAACTGCTGCTGGTATTGAAAGTGCATGTTTCAGTCTGCATGTCAGAGTTTTTTAATGAAATAGAAGAGGATTTGAGAAGTCACTCAAAATGTGCCCTAATTTTTCTTTCTGCAGCACTAATCATACTTTTTATGGAAAAATGAACCCCCTCATTTTGTTCCTTTTTAAATTAAATGTTTTAAGAGTTACCACTTTAATCCAAGCAAGATGGCTTCAGGTGTGCCATACGTTTATCATAAGTAGGACTGTTAGCGCTCTAGTAGTTCTTTGGAACACTCTGGGAAGCTGCAGTAGAACACAAAGGAATCAACTGACAGTCTCTGCCCTTGTTGGATGTACATGTTTTACTGAGAATGTCAGACTTCATTCTCACATGACTGAGAAAGATAATGTGAATTTACAGAAAATAAGCTCTCAGTTTAGCTTATAGATCACCTTCCAAACCTCTGTGGTAAAAGCATGAGAAAATATTTTTCTCTCAATCATGATATCCCAGCAGAAGGCTTTTTCACATGGTGAAATCACCTTAGAACATACCACAATTCCTAAAATGAGTATGGTACCATCAACAAATGACTTATAATGTAACTAAAGTCTTAAAACCTTCTATTAACTGCAATGCTTTTTAATGAGGTGCTATCATGTATATTGGTCCCAAGATGGCTGCCAACACTTCTTGGATGAAGTGCTGACAGCCAATCAGATCTCAGGATGAGATGTGTGGTTAGGCTCCGCCCACATATATATATGCTTTTAAATGCTATTTTCTCAGGAAATACTGAACCGATTTACACCAGACCTGCAAAAGGCACTTCCTTGACCTTATGGCTACCTCTCTGCCAAATTTCAAGTAATTCTGTTCAGCCGTTCGGGCTGTAGCTGTGTCTAAAGGTCCTATGGAAAAATGCATGGGAAAAACGCGTTTTGGGACCCCCCTTTTATCTCAGCCCCCGCTTGACGAATCCCCCCGAGACTTTCAGGGTAGGAGCGGAGCGTAGCGCCCCACCTATTTTGAAAATTTCGCGAGGATTCGTCGACCGGCGCCAAAGTTATTCCAAATAGAATGTTGCGGATTTCCTATGGAAACAGGGTCCTAACTATAACTATCTACTGGCGACCGCCAGTAGATAATATATATATATATATATATATATATATATATATATATATAGAGAGAGAGAGAGATATAGATATCTATATATATATATATATATATATATATATATATATATATATATTATCTACTGGCGGTCGCCAGTAGATAGTTATAGTTAGGACCGTGTTTCCATAGGAAATCCGCAACATTCTATTTTGAATAACTTTGGTGCCGATTGACGAATCCTCGCGAAATTTTCAAAATAGGTGGGGCACTCCGCTCCGCTCCGCTCCTTCCCTGAAAGTCTCGGGGGGATTCGTCAAGCGGGGGCAGAGAAAAAGGGGGGGTCCCAAAACACGTTTTCCCCATGCATTTTTCCATAGGACCTTTAGTCCAAGCTGCAGCCCGAACGGCTGAACAGAATTACTTGAAATTTGTCAGAGAGGTAGTCCTCAGGTCAGGGATGTGCCTTTTGCAGATCTGGTGTAAATCTGTTCAGTATTTCCTGTGAAAATAGCATTTAAATCAATATATATATCTATGGGCGCGCTCCGAGCGCGTACCGTAAGCTTACCGTACGCGCACGCTGCCGTGCGCGAGCGCGATTCTGATTGGTTGTTAGATCTTAGTAAACATTCGAATCGGTCGAAACCAGGAAGTGTCGGCTGCCATTTTGTCTCTCGCAGTCTGAGGGGGTGAAAAACAAAGGTGGATAACGTGAAAAGGGGGCAGGCTGGACAGTTCCTGACCCCCTAGCCTTGATCAGGGGGTCCCAGAAGGACCCCCAAGGGCAAAAATGTATTTACATTTTTTTACGAAAAATCGCCGAAGGCGCGTAGCGTACGCGCACGGTAGGAACGGAAAAATTCCGCGAACTACGTAACGTGGGCGCGCGGTGCGCGAAGCGCACCGTGCGCGCACGGTACGCGCACGGTGAAAAAACTTTAAATAAATAAATAAATAAATACATAAATTAGCATTTAAAAAACCGTACAAATTCACTGAAAAAACCATAGGTTTCACACACGTTATAGTTAGGAATTAGCATTTAAAAAACCTTGCAAATTCACTTAAAAAACCATAGGTTTCACACATGTTATAGTTAGCTGGGCATTTCACTCATGAAAAACCAATGAAATTCCCCCGTTATAGTTAGGTCAGATAACTATATCTCGCGCGCCCGCAATCCAGTGCTCATGACGTCACATATTACATCACTCATGACATGGTCAGTGGCATTACTCATAACATCACCGATGACATCATCCTTGTGATAGAGTGGCGGTCGCGCGAGTTATAGTTATCTGACCTAACTATAACGGGGGAATTTCATTGGTTTTTCATGAGTGAAATGCCCAGCTAACTAGAACATGTGTGAAACCTATGGTTTTTTAAGTGAATTTGCAAGGTTTTTTAAATGCTAATTCCTAACTATAACGTGTGTGAAACCTATGGTTTTTTCAGTGAATATATATATTGTGCGCGCCTCGCCTTTTTTTACACAGTAACATTTGTTTTTTTCTCCCTTGTGGGTCCTTTAATTTATTTAATAAATGTGATTGTTACTTCTTTATTTTTATTTATTTATTTTTTTCCCGTGCGCGTACGGTAAGCTTACCGTACGCGCACTCCGCGATTTTTTTTAAAAATTATTAAATGTATTTTTCGTACTTTTGGGTCCTTCTTGGACCCCCTGACAAACACTAGGGGGTCTGCAACTCTCTTCGTTGCCCCCTTTTCACGTTCCCCACCTTTGTTTCTCAGTGCGAGAGACAGAAAATGGCGGCCGACACTTCCTGATTTCGACCGATTCGAATGTTTACAGTCATGTAACCACCAAGCGCGCTTACAGATATATATATTGATTTAAATGCTATTTTCTCAGGACCTACTGAACAGATTTACACCAGACCTACAAAAGGCACATCCTTGACCTGAGGACTACCTCTCTGCCAAATTTCAAGTAATTCTGTTCAGCCGTTCGGGCTGTAGCTCGGACTAAAGGTCCTATGGGAAAATGCATGGGGAAAAGGCGTTTTGGGACCCCCCCTTTTTTCTCAGCCCCCGCTTGACGAATCCCCCCGAGACTTTCAGGGTAGGAGCGGAGCGTAGCGCCCCATTAGTTTTGAAAATTTCGCGAGGATTCGTCGACCGGCGCCAAAGTTATTCCAAATAGAATGTTGCGGATTTCCTATGGAAACACGGTCCTAACTATAACTATCTACTGGCGACCGCCAGAAGATAATATATATATATATATATATATATATATATATATATATATATATATATAGATAGATAGATATACATGTGTCTGTGTGTGTGTATGTGTTCATCTACTGTTCCCATTCCAGGAAAATGTTTCACAGTAGAGTAAGATGATGTTCTTAAGAGTTTTTCTGGCTAATTGAATTCTGGTAATTAGCCCAGATACCATTTCCCAATAACAGTTTAAGTGCTAATCTTCTAAGGGCAGACATTTTGAAATTTACAATTTTTCACAATAGAATTACATTCATATTTAAGATATTTTAAAATTCCATGCATGATTCATACATGTAGACCTTTGGAACAGCATCAATCCGATTCTAATCTATTCAGGACAGAGCAGAGAAAGTCGTAGAGAGAAGAAAAGAAGGAATGAGGGAAGTGAGCTGAGAGTCAACAAATGGTAGGTAAGGATTTTTATGTAAACTGTGCTTCACTATACGCACGTTTTTGAATAAATAGCAGACCTAGAAGAGTTGTTTTGGACTACATATTTCAGAACTTTTTACAAAATAAAATCATCTTGCTGTTAATAATAATGTCTTTATTTTAGCAACTTCCCAAGACGGTATTATATCACATGTGGCTTGGAGAGTAGAGATAAATGAAGGACTGGAAAGTAAGAGGTTGGATTCACAGGCGTCTGAGGTCAGAGGCTGGTTGGTAGTATGCCCCCAGAGCAAGTTAATCCTCAACAAAGTGAATGATGGTCAGTCTCGCCCAAATCAGTATATACCCATCAGTGTCACCCTGATAACAGCATTTAAGAATCAAAGATCAAATTTAGTGAGGTTTTGCTTGGGTGCTTGTGTGACAAAGTGTGTCAACGGGCACTGCAATTACTGTACATTACAAACGCTTTTGTAAACTTGGGTCTCGAGTTTAATGAACACTCATTGGTGAACTGAGTGCTCTGGACACAAGGTGTAATATGACATTCAATTTAGTTACTCTAGGATGAATCCCACTGGTTAAGGTAAAAAGCACTGCGTCACTTTAAAGAAACAATTAATATTAATTTTAATTAAATTATGCAAGGAAAGACACAGCTCTGTTATTGTTGTCCTTTACATGCAGTGTTTAAAGGTGTATTTTGTATTTTTTTTATTAATCTCCCTTTTGCAAGCAGTATTTAGAGGTACTTATTGCATCTATAGATTGCTTACGTAAAAATACTAAATAATTCAAGAAAATTTAAAATGCTTGTTTTGCAATGTCATACCTTTAGACGGAAAAAACTTTTTGGCTCTAGTAAAACCTAAAAATTATTATGTTGCTATTTTGTCAGAGCGAATTACATTTCCATTTATTACACTGTGCATTGTTTTATTGTATGATATTCAACCTATGTAGCCCAGGTGACTCTAGTAGCCAATAAAGTGAGTACAGGAGAATGTGCCAAGTCACACCTTCAAGAACCTGTCACATACAGTTCTCAGGCTTCTCTAAACCACGGCATGGGGACAGTGGCAGCTCATCCGCTAAGGCGGAGGAGTGTCGCCCCACTGCTTCTAACCAGTGCGATGTAGAAACATTCAATTATAATAACTTTGAGATATTATCATTTTATGCATGTGCTGCTTTGCGGGTGCTCTGCTCTGCTCTCAGAGCAGGGCAGGGGAGGAGTGGTTTGGCTACTCCTAAGTGCACATGACTGTTTGGCCGGCCCTCTTGGGCCGCCCTAAACAGTCATACACACTTTCTCTGTTCTTCATGCAGACTGCATTACAGCCTGCATGGAGAACATACCCTGGCCCCCTTCCCTGGCTGAGCGAAGAACCAGGACATTCAGAGCAGTCACAATGCTTGGTCAGGGGAGCCTGGGTGCTTATCAATCACAATGCCGCACTGCAGCATTGTGATTGGTCACTGGGGCCTTGCTGTGCTTCCTGTTCCTCGAGTTCGACGAGGAGAGCAGGAGCAGAGACTCGGGACCCGCCGGCAATGTGCATTTTACATTTTTTATTTTTTTTAAAATAGCGCCCCCACTCAACCCCCCCTCCCTGTGCCTGCCACCCGGGAGCCATGCCGGCCGCCACTACGTGGGGATGGAAAAGCCAACAAGAGAACCTCCTTGTCTTGGGGTGTGCGCTCAGCTCTGATACTAGGGGTGCACCACCGATGAAAGAACTGTTGGACTGTGGTCTGTGGGTCACCACTAGGCTCCTTCAAACCCTCTGCTGTGAATCACTCGTGAGAGTTACCTTGGACCATTCCCCAGTTTTCCACTCGTAGCAGCCCGTGTGGTCTTCACACTCTTCCTCATCTCGGGGTCGAGTGGCTGCGTCACATTTTCCTTGAGAATTGGTGCAGGTGACAGTTCTCCTTTTCGTGCCTGTGCCACAGTCCACTGAGCACTGTAAAGAAAGACACTGGTAAGCGAAGGGCACACAGGCATGGGAATGATCTGACTGTGGCATGGGCACCAGCAGGCACAGGAACAAACACCATTAATAGGGGCACAGCGAGTTTTTGGCATGGACACTGACAGGCACAGAAAAGGGATACAACTAATAAGTACAAGCAAGGATACAGATATGGACACACACATGCATGGGCAGAGACAGGTACTGCCATCAGGATGCGTTAGCATGAACATGAAACATACATCAGTATGGGCACGACCAGGCATGGGCACATACAACTGCTGACAAATGGGGCAAACCCGCATAGCTAATCTATTACTATGGGCTTGATTCTGCAGAACTAAGGGCCAGATGTACAAACATTACCGAAATCGATATCCCTAATATATAAAACTCTTTTGAGTTTCATTAGCGATTCCTAGTGGATCGCAAATATACTTAATTTACACATAATAAAGAGGTAGGGCGTAATTCGGAAGCCATTAGTAAGAGCAACCATCACAGGGATGGAGGCCTGTTGTGGTCAGCAGACCACCGTGCCCGTGATTGCTTTTTAATAAAGAAATCTTTTTTTTTTTTTTTTAAATGCAGCCTGTTTTCCTTAAACAAAAATGGGATGTGTTTAAAAAGGAAAAAATAAACTTTGCAGTTCCTTTTTTAAAGAAAAATATTTGTTTAACATTCTCAAAGGGGAAGAGGGCCCCAAGAACTGCTGTCCCCTTTGCCAATAGATTACCACCAGTTTTAAAGTGGTAAAGTATTACTGCTTTGCGACCAGAATTTGGTCACAAATCATTAATATATACCATTCTGATCTTCAAAGGGAACTCAAACACAAGCAGCTAGAAAGAGATTCAGCTAACGATGTGAGCAAAACAAAAAAACTCTTCTCCAATGAGTAAAAAATGTTTTGCTATATGCCGTTATAAAATGCGAGAAAGAAATGAATTAATGGCATTAGTGACAAATGATTTTATGCAGCAGCATGGGAAGTTTTGAAGTCATATGATTTGCAACTTTGCATATATTTTTTAATTTAACCTTCACGACTTTCGAGAAGTGCAACATTTGGGGAGTTTATGAAAAATTTACAACTTCAGTTTATGTATCCCCCGTGAGCTGAGGTAAACCAGCACCTGATGGAAACCATCTTCTGTCAGAGTCCACAACCTGACATGTTCCATGAAGTGCCCACCCCCACACCATCATGTGGTTCGCTGCTCATTTTGTCTCACCTTCCTTCCCGGCTAAGAAGTGGTTAATTTGTGCCAGTAGCCATCTACCAGCATATATTTCTGGGAACTGGGACTCTGTCACCTTCTGCAATGTTGCAGTCCTCATCAGAGCAGAGGAAACAACAGATTAGTGTTTACTACGTTTTTCTTGCTCTCTTTTGGCCACGTATGCAGACGTGGCCAAAGGCTACCAGTGGTAGTGGCACTACAATTTAATTTAAGGCTTGGCTTGCCTCCCCACCAGCTCACATCACTGCCTCAGAAAATGCTTGGTGACAGGTGTATGTGTGTATTCATGCTTTCTCTCTCTCGCATTAGTTGTGAGACCTGCACAAATAATGGGTCTACATTTGTCCCTCACTGAGAACCAAACACCCCATTCTAGCGCTTGACTCTCAGAGGGTAGCGTTGCAGAGCAGACTAAGGCTTACTCAAGGGAGGTGGTGTGGGCTAGTAATCACCATTTACAGGTACATAAAAATAACACTCAATAATTGATTGTCCTGTCTGTACTTTTCTTTATAAAAAGGAAGAGTACATTTATTACACGTACTCTACTCAATACTATGCATCAATTTACAAATATACATAAGCTGATGGAAATACTTCTTGAGATTGGGTAAGCATTACCACCCCTCCCGCAGGCGGGGGCGGGTTCTAAAACCACCACTTACATGTATGAACATCATCTTGCCCCAAATGCAACAGGTTGACCATAACCTGGAGTTAGGTCCCTTCCCACTGGCACAACCCCAGTGGCAGCCCACCCTATTATTTCAACAAGCATTTATAATGGGAACACCTGCCATAGTGACACATAACCCTGACTGAGAGCATCTCATACTGACCATACAGTATACACACTTAAATCACAGTGCCTGACAGTCTGGTTGTTCAAATAATTCAGGAGCAAGAATACATGTCTATGCATCACTTGGAATGACTGGTACTTTTTATAGCTGGTAACGTGAACAATGCAAGTCAATCACAGCCCCTGAAAGGCAACAACCAGGCACCCTGGCTAGAATGCCTGGCTACATATTTCCAATTTACTTATCTTTTCACATATTGCATATGCCTTCCTGTCCCCAAAAGGAACACTATTACAAATGCACCACCTGTGCAATGACACCTTTCCACTCCTAGGGGTTGTCTCCATTTAAAACAATCCATGTTCAGCCCCTCATACCTCAGTGTAGCCCTTAACATCAGCTATCTCCTTGAAGAACAAAAGTTCCAACATTAAGTAGGCTATAAACATGAATGAACCCTTGAGGGGTTATTTTCCTTAAGTCACCAGAGACTTAGGATGGGGACTTCCACTTGTGTGCAGGCGGAGTCTGCGTTGGTCCTGCAGCTCCCCTGCACCTTGCCATTCAAATGGTGGTGACCCCATCTTTCTGAGGTCACCACATGCTGAAATCAAGCCAGATTTCTTTGCCAGCCTATCCAGGCCCTGCAAGGCATTATGGGCCGCTCTTCCCCAGAGCATGAATATCCGAGCAGCGGCTCTCCCACTGCTCTGGGGGGAGCTGCACTGCCTTTGTTGGCGGCCTAACGCCACTTCACATCTTCTCGGGGGCCCGCTTGGGCCTTTGCCCTCTGTGCACCACTTCCAGAACTCCAACCCTCCTGCTCCCATCCCAGCCTCCCTCCTCTGCCCTGCCCCATCATACCATCCCCTCTTTAACATTTCAAGGCAGCCCAGTTACGCCAGACGTGAGCGGGGAAACTTTGCCTTTGTGAAGTCGGAAATATTTATCTTCCTTTGCAAAGGCAAAGTTTATGCCCCTGTGGGCCACAGTTTTTCCTTCACTTGCCCTAAATGTATAATCATGTATCACAATCCAGCTGACATAACATGCTGCTTGAAACCTACATTGCATTACATGATATCCCCACACCCGTTGAACATATTGTGTGTGACGAGCATCCACCACATTGGAGCTGGCTCACTAAAACTCTTATTATGCCTGCTCTCCATGCGTGTATTATGGTATTTTGTGATTGAACACTTGGGGCTGTATTACACAAAGGATTGGTAAGTTCAGGGGTTGGTGCTGTGTGCACGTAGGGGGTACTCTAGTTTACAGAAGGTGCTGAAGATGCATTGGCGGTCCCCTTAGTCAACATAAGTCAGATGGGCACACATTTTTCACCCCTTATGTGTGAGGGGTACTGTTCCTCATTTGCATGTGACCATGGTCCTAATGAAATGAGGAAATGCGTTTACCTGTGCACCTTTGCCATAATACACGTAAGTGCATAGACAAAAGCAGGTACAAACTACCTCCAACATGCCTAGTGCCCTCCTCCAAGTGTGTCCCATGGGAGAGGCCAATACAAATCCCAAGTATCTCATAGAGGATATTTTTCAGGTGCTGGGGTCACTTTTAAGGATCACAGTTACAAAATCAGCGAGTTGGCATCCGCGACACACTTCTCTTGTCATTTGTTTTACCATCAACGACTGGATACATTTCAGATTCAGACCATGAACATGTAGAATGCAAAAAGATACGTAAATGGAAACATTTATAAAGGTGAGGGCAGGAGGGAAACAGAATGCCAATTGTCAATGATTCACATAGTGCAGTAGGAGCCAGTGAGCGTCCAGGGTAAGTCTGGAGACTATGGAGCTTCTCCAGAATCTGCCATAGGAAGTAAAGGGATGGTTGCACCAGCTAGTTATTTTCTAGAGTTACTTTTGATGAAGACTTGTAAATCCAGATTGCGGCAGGTGCCTTATAATTGCCTTGCACTTTGCATGGCCTCGCTTGAAAGTTTTGATGTTTCTTACTTTTGTGTGCTTGAGGTAACACCCTTGGGGGCAAGGGTATGCTCAGGCATAAGTTCTGTACTCCCTCTGCCACTTGAACCAAGCTGCATCTAATTGATGACGCTCAAATAGGCTCCGGATGCTTGTGTTTCGGTTCAGAGAGGACCTAGATTGGCAGTTCAAGCCAGACTCTATCTATTGGAGCAGCCCCGAGGCTGATTCACATATTCTTGTCTCTAATCTGGGGTGGCATGGCGGGCAAAAAAGCATGTGATGTGCTGGAATGCTGTCAATGGACTGTAGTCAGAGTATTTGCACGCATTCCCCCATCATTTTTTGTATTTTTGGCATATCTGACTACAGACAGCTAGAGCTCTCTGGAAAACCTCATGTTATTAAATCTTTAAAAAAACAGGGCAGTAAGAAGTAGCACAGACAGAAAGTAGGCTTTGGTTCCGGCTCCTTTAGACCTATTGGCATTCACGTGTTTTCCGTGGTTAACCATTGCTTTTATGGTCTGTCCCTCAAGGCAATATCATTTTCAAAATGCTTACATTGTCCCATCTGTTTTGCCATTTCTTTTTTTTGTGATAGGGACATCAAGGCGCTTTTTTTTAGTTATACTGCAAGTGTGACACATAGCATTTAATTGAGACTCCCTGTCTGTTCTTTGATGTACTTTCTTTGCTAACAGAATGACATTCTATTTGCTGATTTATGGCTTTTTTTGTTTAGTAAGCATGTGAAGCTGGATACTTACCCTGTCATAAAGACACAGTACTATTCATTATTTGTGCATGCATGTTTTTTCATTATGCTGATAAAATACTTTGTTGGATTTACAGCTTTTTTGTTCAAGTGGTAAAGATGCATGCATATGCAGGATTTTTTTTAAAGATTAAATGAAAATACCGACCAGTTGAAAAATGATCTGATATGCACTATTTTGCTGTGCATGCCTTTTAACTTTACCACTTATAATACAAATGTTACCTTTCGTCTTCGAGGGTACAGCTTAATTCTGCTAATACAATCTGTTCAGCAAAGGGGTCCTTCTCCCAGATTCTATACTGCTGTAGTCCAAGGTGTTGCTTCTTTTTTTCTTTCTAGGACGGCTGGGTGCAACACCTACAAAGTTGCCCAACTATTCCCACACACCTCCCCTAACTAAAAGCCAGACCCCTTCACTTTACCAATTCGTGTTTTAAGTTTCATACAAATTCAGCATTTCTGTATGTTTACAGTGCGCAAGGCCCTCCTATCCACCGGCATGGTGATAAAAATAACAACAGAAACAATCATGAGGTTACCTGGCATTCCTGAATTCTCAATCCTAAAGTCACATAACAGAGCTTTGCATGGAAGACTCTTATTCCTCTCTTGTCCCCATTGCTAACTGGACCACCAGAGGTGATCATACTTGCCTACTTTAGTGGCAGGCCCCCACAGAGAGCGGAGAGCACACAAATCCTACCATGTTCACATGCTGCTCTCTCCAGGCACTTGGAACTGTCAAGATGGCGGCTCTGGTGATGTTGTGGCACACCTACCAAGATATTTTACCACTGATGAAAAGTCGTTGGGGTGAGGAGGCATAGGAGCGCCGTTTGTACACTCGGAGGGGAACGAGTTCAAATGAGCCTAGGCGAAACCTGCTGAAAGCTTAAAGTTAATGCGCGACTCAGGGGCGCAGCTTCAGAAGGGGAGTTTGGGGTGTAACACTCCCCTAATAAATGCATTTTCGGATAAATAGTTGGGTCCAGGTGCTTTCACTCGGGTATTGTGAGATGTTAGTTGGATTTCACCAGGGATGTTTACATTCACACAGACAAAAATGCACACACACTCTCTCCAACTCTGTTTTGAAAGTCCTCAAAATGTTGGTTATTTCACAAAATATTGTGTTTTCTCACTTAGTACCCCTACCAATGAGAATTCCTCTCCCTTTCGACAGCCCATGAGGCCCCTCTCATGCACCCTGCTTGTCGTATAATGTATTTAAACATTATATGCCAGCCTGATTGTCGGATAATCTGAAGCTCTCTCCCGCTCCCCCAAATCTTACTGACCAGGCTACGCCCCTGTCGAGCCTCTCCCCTGAAGGGGGGGGCTCATATTCAAAACTTAACATTCTTCATTTCTGAAACCATCCCTGGATCTCAGCGCCCTCCAGCTCCATCGCTGGCGCCCTTATTGAGAACACAGAAGAGATGATGTGGCTAATGTTGCCACAGAATTGCTCACCTGTGACCATTCTGAGGCCTCCCAGATGGAGAGGCAACCATGCCCGTTGCAGCCCTGGACTGGGGGTGGCTTTGGGCCACGGCAAAAGAGGTCTCTAGTGGTGACGTAGGTGCCATTCTGTAACTGGTAGACGCAGCTGACCTCCCGGTACTGCAGGCCGGTCTCGCAGGTGGCAGAGCACCGACTCCAGTGGCCAATCAACCATCTGCAAGGCAAACATGAAAGAAAATGTGTATTGTGGAGATATATAACTAACCTCTCTAGGATGAAAACTGAAGAGATATGTGAACATTTAAATAGGCTTTTTTAATAGGAAAAAACACAAGCATGGCACTTTTATTAACCCCAATCGTCAAGCTTTTTGAAAACATAATTTTTCAAGAACAAAGCGATTTTGTTACTCTGTTGGAGCTAACGGAGCATCTTCGTAGGTTCTAGATACCTAATATCCCAGTGTTTCTGGGTGCGCGGGGAGGGGAAAATGATCATTCAATTACAGAAGTGCCCCCACATTGCTCCATTGTGGGGTTGCACTGATGAAGGAACTACGAGACACACAAAGGAGCACTCTGCAGGGGCAATACCTTTAAGGAACTGTGAAGCAAAGGTGGGAGCAGTGAGGGGGGCTGGGTAGATGCAGGAATATTGGAACATGCTGGAATGTTCAGTAGCCATGAGAGCATTTAGAAAGTGTTCAGGAGCCACAGAAGGGACGAGCAGTATAATGAGAAGGGGCTTCTGAAATTTGAAATGCGGCATGGCGGCTTTGGCACCATTCTCACAGTGGCATGGGTAGGGGCGAGGACATTGATGGTGCACCTGGATTTGGTGGGAGGATGGGTGGAACGCACAGCAGCCATGGGAGCATTGAAGATGGCCTTGGAGCCCCAAAAGCATTGAGGCAGGACAAGGAACATGGAGGAAATGCTCATGGGCACTTTCTGAAAGTACTTCACACCCTAACAAGGAAGGTCGGACTCTTGCATTCTAATTCCCAGGAACTCGTCTAAGTGTAAACCGTTTGGTGGGGCATCCCTCTGCACATCAGGCTTCTCTCGCTGGAACCTCTTCCTGCTTCATCAGGGCTGGAGACAACTTTTAGGAGGACCTGCAACCCTCCCTTCCATCTTAGCTTAGGGCCCAACTGCTATTCAACCTCACCAGAACGCGTCAGCACTGAGCTGACCGTAGACTTCATCCTCTTTCACCTAACCTCCTACCATCACCAACCATGCCTGCAATGAGCGCTGCCGCGCACAAAACCCCAAACACTTGGCGGGAGCACTTAGCAGTAAAAACAACACTTCTTACAGTTGATTTGTATATGCATTTTTATGTTCAGCATGCTGTGCATCTGTTTATATACCTTCAGCATGGGCAGACATTTTTCGAGATCACCACTCCTTCATTTCCTCAATGGAGAAGGGTCGATATTATGCCAGAAGGGAGCGTTGTAGCTGCCCCTGCTCTACCTTCTGGGTAGTTTTCCTGATAACTAAGCACTGATTTACTAACATCATCATGAAAGAAGCACCAGGACATATGATGAGGTACATCCCTGACCATTCAGGTCATCTGCTGAAGCAAAAGAGGAAGCCTCTGCGATGCTCTTAGTTTGTGACAGCTGCTTTGTTTGAATTCCTCGGACGTGTGGTTCCAGGGAAAGCTCTGGGCATAGACAATGGAGGAGGGATCCTCTCAGCAGACAGAAAGAATTGCATCTCTAGTTCTTAGGGAGTGAAAGAGTAGGAGTGGGCTAGAGAGGTAGGTTAAGTACACCTATAGTTACCAACACCCAGGACGCTTATGGATTTCAACCTATATTTGACCTTGCTTGACCAGCTTTGCTGCACCCCAGAGAAGCAGCTCTCATGCTTGTGTCTGGGCCATGCTGGACGCAAACATGAGATGGTAGAAGAGGTGTGCTTTACTCTGTGTCCACAGTTTATCATGGTGGCAGCTTACAGAACTCCTCAAGGACAATGTTTATCTGTGCAACCAAGGTCGCTTACCAACTCTTGCTGCATTTCATCGGCTCCTTTTCTAGGGATGGCTGACATCCTTGTGTGAGTGCCAGTAGATGACAAGCAGGTGTAGCCTCAGTATACTATTATTTTTATAGGCAGGGTCACGTTTCTCATTTGGGCTCATTTTCTTAACCCGTTTCCAATTATATTTTGCGAATTCCTCTGTGGGTTCAGAACTTAGCATTGGTGACATCTCCTTCCTACAGATCTGGTTACACGCATCATGTGGCCCAATCCCACAGACCTTTATATATTTCTGCCCCAGGGACTGGGGTGGATTGGTATTAAAGTAGGGCAACCAAGATACTCTGAGCTCAACTGGGAAGAGTAAAGAAGCGAAAAAGAGTTTCATCGGGTGATAACATATGACATCTAATGTATTAATTCCACAGGACAAACCACATCATAGGCAAATTTGCAGGACTTCTTCCAAGTTCTCATTTCCCTGGACAGGAGAATTATCAACGCCCCACTTTAGCAGCTTGGGCAGATGGGGTGGTTTACTACAGATCAGTTCGGATTAATATCAAACATTTAACTATTTAGTTATAGCTCACTTTAATTTGATCAGAGACAATTAGTTTCCGAACTAAAGCTGATAACTTCCACTGTAGGGGAGTAGTCTGAAGGTCACGGTGTTGTGGGGTTTGGAAACAAATGGAACAGGAGAGCCTGCGGGGTGGAAGAGTGGGAGTGATGAAGGATGGCTGGACGGAAGTATGGACGAGGAAATGGGTGGAAATGATGGACGGAGAGAATAGAAGGAGAGATGTGGATGGATGCAGAAAAGAGTGGTTGGATCTAGAGAAGGATGAATGGATGAAGAGACTGATTGGTGGGAGGATTTAAAGAAGGAAGGAAAGATGGATGAGAGAAGAAAGAGCAGAAGTATAAATGTATAGATGGATGGGTGGAGAAGGTAAGAAACAGATGGACGGAAAGAAGGAAGGATGGATGATTGAATGAAGGAAAACAAGAGCAATGAATGGATGGATTGAAGAAAAACTAAGAAAGATGGTAACAGGAGGACAGAAAAAAAAAATTAGAATTGGGAGATAAAGAGAGAGAAAGAAGGATAAAAGACTACAAGAGGGATGGAGGCAGGAAGGATAGTTCAGAATTCTCCCAGGGGGAGCTCTCCCTGAAAGACTATTGGGCTTGCTAACCTCACTCACTTGGTAACATTTTGGATTTGGTCTAAAGGGGCAGACATTTTATTGTTCTGTCATTTCCCTTGTCCCTGTATGTTGCTACATGGGCACACAGAACGTAAAGGGAAGGACCGAGAACTGACACAGGTGCAGATGGCCAAGAAATGTTTTGGTTCCAGACTGTTGTTCATTTTGAGTGACAGCATGAAGGACGAGACATTCGTGTTTGTGGTAACTAGCGATGCAGAGGTCCAGACGCCAGTGCAGCTAAATAAAGATTTAGGCATCTTCACCAACAGGATAATACCTTCCGTGTTGGGAGGAATCTCCTGGAAGCCTAGCAATCCCAAAATAGTGAAGGGTTGTGCAAGTTGGGTGGGTTCACTTCACAGAGATTAACTTCAGATTTTACGTTTTTTTTGCTGCACGTGATGCACCTCTCCACTCCATTCTCCCGGAAGTGATCATAATATGGACGAATAAAGTGCCTGTTTGACAAGGAACCTTTAATGGGAAGTAAGTCATCATAAGTTGTTCTCTTTTTTCCTATGGCCCCCTACTCTTTGGGGAGACGGGCTAGATATTTACTCCAATATAATGACACATCTCCCAGTATTCCCCTGTTTTTTTGCTGCATAGACCTGAACCTGCACACATGTTAATTAGTGGGGACCAGAATGTCTAGAACAGAAACTGTGAGAAATCAAAGTATTTGCCCAGCCATGAGACTATTTCAATAACATCAAATTCCACCGCAAAACTTTATGGCCACCACAAAACCTTTAGGGTAAACACTGTAGAGCTTGACAAAACCACATTCTTTTATCTACTGACATCTCTCAGAAGCTTAAGCCTCTTGGTATCTGAATACAACATTACTATGACTGTAACAAGTTATCTCTCATCTCGACTCATTAATGCTATATCTTGTATTAATCATGTTTGGCCACTAGGAAATCATCTAGGCGCTGATAGAGCTCGATTGTGCTCTTCCATTTTTAGGGGTGCATTTTAATCACGGGTAGGTTGCACCTGCATTTATTCTTTTGTCATGTTAACTTCAAACTATTGGAATGTGCAATGTAATAACATATAAAAGTGAAGTGATAGAGATACTTTGCGCAATGTGGAGAAATTAACATGGTAATTGTGTTCTAAATGGTGAAAATTCTAATGTTCGTTTATAAATGACTAACAAGAATTAATCAACTGTCATCTAATGCGTTGATTTAAACGTGCACAATATGGATATTCATGCCTGTGCGTGTTTAATGAAGTTCCATGGTGATTCTTATGTTAGCTGATTTTCAGTAGGTATATTTTCCCTGGCTCTCAAAAATGACTTGTTCGTAATGTTCATATGTGTGGACTCTTTTTCTTTTTCACGTTTCTGTTGCAGGTGGAGAACTTCATCTTTGTTAGTTAGAATAACGCTTTTGTTTTAGGAGTTAGGCTTATGGAGGAGAGGATACATTTGAACAACTAGTGCTGATAATATGGGACGATGTTCTTTCTTACTGGAGAAGGCCTGGGAATCAAGGTCATTAAGCCAGAGGCTAGAAGTATCGAAACTAAATGGAAAATCACCTGCGAGGAGGCGTCCAGCTGGATTAGGTGATCGGATGATGTGAAATGGGAGTGTCCTAGGATTTTGGTGTTGGAGTTAGGGACAGTGCCCCGAGGGATGGGTCAGGAGGAGATTCGATGGAGAGAGAAGGAGCATCTTAGAACGAGCTCTGTAGCTTCATGCTACTTGACCCATTCATCGTGAGTGCACTTCTTATGAAGTCTCACGTGCTGACACCTTTTCCTGCACTTGCCTGAGGAATGCTTAGTAGGGATGTCACGTTAGTGGTAAAGTAGGCACAGACTAATGCTTTTTTACTTACGAAATCTCCAATGTGAACAAATCTTGATGTGGGGGCAGTCATTGTCTGCATTCTAATCTTGTAACTTGCCATTCTTTGTATGCTTCAGAGACTGAACTTTGCCCGTAGGTTTGGCTTTGTATTAGTCCCGGTGTATTTCTACACCCTCATCTTGAGGTGTCTGTATGTCCAGTTATTTTTGGCTTTGTAATAAACTAACTAAACGTGGATTTAGAGTCTGTGATTCTTCAGAGTCATGAATTTTTGGGGCTGTGGAATTTGATGAGAAGTTATTTCTCCCCTCTACACTTCCAAGCAGGTATCAACGGTCTGTCGACCAGGGTTCAAGAGTATAACCAGAAAAGGGATCCCGACCCAATCAGAGCCATACTGCTAGATATGCTTTTCACATAATTATAATATTAGCACTTTATATAGAGTTTCATACTACATTACGTTTATTTTTTTGTTTAAATAAAAAACAAAGTTTAATAAATTCCCCTTTATTTTTCTATAGAAAGGTGGAGATCTGTGGTGGAGATCTCCACAAACAGGTGAGAATGTATACTTTACACCGACTGGTCTACACCTAGGTGCAAATCTCAGTAAAGATGATAAGCAAAAAAGTGGATTATTACTGCTAAGTATAAGAGTCTATCTACACATAAGTAGAACTACTCATGCACACTTAGCTTTGCGAATCGCATAAATGGTGTCTGATTGGGATAAGTGGCTCTCTTAAGGTCTTGCATTATTTAGTGTAGGTGCTAAATGGCAGTGGGGGGAATGCTGTGGGTCGGGGAATGCGGCAGGGCTTATCAGGTGGAGGAAGGGCCCCACCAGTCCAGGACAGGGTAATGCTGGGGGAAGCATTATCTGCTTCTCAATGGTGCTGAAAGGGGGTGGGCAGCACCTGGGCTGAGCTTACGCCCACAGACCATCTGCGACTTTTATCCGGATCCATACCCATTGAAACTAGGTCTAGTGTTTCCAGAACCAGAGTTACCGGATGTAGTATTTGCAAACCAAGTAATCCCAGATCTGGAATGACCAGGCCAATTGTAGTTGCCTATAGCGTAAGCTCCTCAAGGGATACCACGTAATGAAACTCGTAATGGCTGAATTTTAGCTCTAATTCTTGGGAATGATGTCGTGAGCCACCTGTATCTTTATTGACCTGAACAAGATAATATCTTCCATACACTGAGCATACTCAGTGGCAAAGGAACCCTAGAAATAACAAAAGTGCATTAATTTTGATATGGAGGAGTAGAGGTAGCAGATCCTCATGGGCATTTCCTCTTAGTCCTCTCTTGTTGATGCAAGCCCTAGCCTAGGTTTCACGAGCTACAAATGTTGGCAAAATAATAATTTTGTGATGGTGGAAACCTGCACTTGACCCCTTTGCTAGGGACTGGGACCCATCAGTTAGAGAATATACTGCCACTGACCACCTTCCATCTGTGTATCTGCCTTGTGCAATAGAACTCTAAATTTGCCATAAGACAACGGTGTATTGATCTAATGAACATACAAATATAGAGACATTGATCACTACATCTTACACTGAGAGGTGTAGACATATGATTACACGGACAAGCTGTCAGTGAAAGAGCCCCATACTCTGAGTTTGAGAGATAAAGATACTAGGGACCACAGGAGAGAGTCCCATAAATCCATCCCTTACACCCGTGCTTTGTGGGATTATCTGACCCACCTTATGGCACTCCAGCTGTAGGAGATCCTCCGATCTGTGGAGGACACTTCACTAGCAAAGACCAGAGAGATTTCACGTTACTCCAGGTCCTGCGAGAGTAGTTTATCCACCCTATTTTTTAATCTTTATTTCAACTCTGGGAATCGTAGTTCAGCCTTATATTATGCCAAAAGCAAATCTACAAGTACCAGAATGCAAATAATCTGACCCAGCCTGGATGACCTACTCACAATTGACATGGAGCAACACAAGAGTTGGCTAAGAGTGGAATTAGCACCAAGGGACCATGTAAGAGCTATATTAAAAATGCCTAGGATAATTACATTAGCAAATGTAGGAATGGACAGCTAATATCGAGTCATAAGACTAACTAGAAAGAATATCCTGAAAGGACAAAAAAAATAGACTGACATCTCTAGCATACGAATGAATTTGCTTTCCTGCTTGAACCTCTGATTAGATTAGAATACTACTATTAAAAAGTTAACATAAAGTGTTATGTTAAGGTTGCATTTCTGAGTAGTTCAAATAAAAAGACAATCTAAAAGGTTTATGCGTTGAAAGGTTAATTGAGTCACTTGGATTTAGAAGAAAAACGAAGCAAAGTCTGACAAGTAAACTCCAATTATATCATTTTCCTGCCAAATTCCTTGTCGATTTATAATGCTGTGCAATAAGTGTGGAATGACTGAATTTGCACTTATTCTCATTGTTATTTTCCTTGCTAAAAAATGAATAGTCAGTTGTGATATTACCGTAGATCACTTAGATCCATTCCCCTTTCAGTAGTGGGCGCCGTCTCCTCCACAGTGTGGGCCCTTTCCTGCTGCATCTCTTCCTTTTCTCACGGGGCCCCAGAACCCCTAACTTCTATCCTGGTCTTATCGCCTACATGCACCACTAATTCCTTATAGCCCTAAACTCCCTCCCTTATTTTCCCTACCACCTTCCCTGGGCATGGCATTCTTTCTCCCCACTGTTATTAGAATATCAAATGTGTTATTCCCACCCTGGAAAATGCTAAATCAACTGTCTTTCTATGTCCATCTTTGTTTGATCCTCCTTACCGTCTAGTATTCCCTCGATCTCCTGTTCCATCTCTACTAATGGTACACTCCCATTTTTGTATCAAAGCAGAATTTGAAAGAATACTATTATGACCTAATTTATTTATTTGTCGTTATTGTTACATTTTAGAGTCTGCCTCATATATTTTTTATTGGGGCGGGAGTGGGGGCGGGGGGGGGGGGGTCAATAATGGCAACTTGCAGGGGACTTTTTGTCTTCATATTTTTAACCTTTTCCCTCTAGACCTGGGATGTCATGAATAGACCATTGATATGTTTTTATTATTTCGTAAGTTTTATAGTGAATGATTGACTGTTCATCAGCTTAGTCATTCACCATCTAAAGCTTTAATCAGCGTGTCTTCTCACACCTTGAATCAAGTTAAAGATTCAGCAGGATAACACATCAATTGTGTCCCACTCTATGATATATTGCTTAGACCTTTAAAAGCTAAATCCTGCAAGCAGTCTGGTACCAATCAGCAGCTTATTAAGAATGTAGAGAATCTATTGGTTCTTATATTTGTTATGAGCACTTTAGGGAAATGATACGGTTAATTATAATAAAGTCTATGGTCTATTCCTTTTTTGGTTTAGCTCGACACTGTAACTGTCTGCAAAGTCTACTCTTAATAATATACAAAGAACAGGCGATGGGGCAGCTGTGTTCAACCACTAACGTGCATTGTCCAGCCTCTTTCAGCCACAACTTTGAGGTACTTTCAATTACATACTTGGCCCGCCCAAAGGAGTATGCATCCCTCTCATGCGGTTGGATGTTTGCTATACCATACTGCCTTGGTTCCATTGCACTGCATGAGGGATCATTTTACATTTGATAACTACAAATCTTTATCCCATACATGTACCATGAAGAAAAAGCAGTCCTCTATTTTTATTTGTTTCACTGGAAGACATATCAGTTTAGTTTATGGCAATACAAAGGAGTCGCCATGGATGCCCAAGGGCACGTCCTCTGATGGTTTGAATTAGAGAAAGAGCTCGTTGGCATCCTTAGCAACAAAATTCAGCTGCCATGCCACACTTAAAAATCAATACAAATTTTGCATGCCAGGCAGCTTTGGCATAGCTAATAGGTCTGACTTGTATATGAAAATGCTTTTCCAACGTTTGAAATATTATTGGATATCTACTTTGTGAAATGTAATAAAACTTGCAAAAACCTAACAGGTAAGCTCTAGACCACAGTTTCTTTGTTGATATCTGTGAGGGTCAGACATTGGCGTGGCACATGACGTCCACTCCCCAGCCCTCCAGGGATACAGTCCTGGCAGACATATGCCCATATCCTGTGCACTAGATTGTCTGCACAAGGCACACGCCTCTCTGTTGCTCGCTGCGGATTTGATTTTTTGCAGCTGTGGCTCAGGGTAGCCCCGAGCCAAACAAAGCAAACAGCACGCGCCTGCCCCCAGCATCCTATCTGCTGATATCTCTGCTGTTAGATTGCTGCACAATGGAACAGATGCTGGGTGAGGTCTGTGGGGTGGGACAGTAGGCTTTTTCCTATTAACCAGGGAGGACCCTGCAACACTGTGCCAAAAGCAATGTGGTACCTTCAACCTGCGCACTTTTTATGGGCTTTAAAACACCACACTGCATTGAATACTGTAAACGAATCTGTACAGCACTGCCCGTAAAAAGAAGAACCATGATGCAAATCAACCGAAATCATGCAGCCCGGCTCACGCCAGGTTCGACATGCATGAACCCCATGTGTCTGGCAATAATAGCCCTCCATTGACTACCCTTCAAGAATAGGGTCCAATGCAAGGCTCCCTTCCTCCGTACAAGGCCCTGCATGCCAAGGGAGAAGCCAGAAAATAAAATACCCCCACCCTTACCCAAACATAGCAATAAATGTGCTAGTAAAGTGAGCGAGCACAACCTTTGCTATGAAGTGTCATGGGAATTGTAACCATGGGAAAGGTCTGCAGAAGATGGTGCAAAAAGATGTCCATTATAGCATGTTTTTAAAGGGATTTGGCCGAAAACTACACATTTATCAAGATAGACCTATTTCTCTCATTCATCCTTTCCATCGCCTTTCTTTCTTTTCATGCCTCTTTTATTCTTTTTTTCCATCATCTTTTATTTGTTTTTATGTGTGTTTCATTCTTTTTTCCTTCTGTCTATTCTTCCCTCATTCCATTAGTCCTTTTTTCTAGCTTTCAATCCATCATCGGTCAGTTTATTCTTATGTTCCTCCTGGCATTCTTTCACACCGTCTTTGCATATTTTATTTTTGTATTCCTTATATAAATTAATTATTTCTCTTCTTTCCTTCAATCACCGATCCTTTCAGCTCACATTTCTTCTTTATTTCATTATATTTGTCTGTTTTCCTTCTTTCTCTTTTTTCATTTTTTTCTTTTTTATGTCATTGATCTTTCCTTTTCTTCTTTCCACCATCAATCTTTCTTTTCTTTTCGTACACCTTTTTTCCTTATTTCCTGTGTTCATGTGTAACCTTTTTACTGCATGCCTCCTTTTTTCTTTAATCCTTATGTGCATTTCATTTGCTTTCTCTTGCGCTGTTTCACTTTAGTGGCCTCTTTTTTCTTTGAAATTTTAATAGTTTGTCTTTCTCTCTATCCCTGTTTTAGACTGGTTTTAGGTTTTCTTTTGGTCCCCACCACACAGCTGTGTTATTATAGTTTATTCTAGCAGAATTTATTAGTTTTAACTTCTGACTTGCTGTTGACCTGCGAGCCAAAGTTAAATGTTAAGAAGGGCCATACTACTATTTCATCTGCCTCAGTTGCACCCCCGCTTAAGCTTTATAGCGGGTGGTTTACTAGCCCTTGCTTCATGCTCATGAGCCCAAAAACCTCCTCAGTTAGATTTATTTATTTATTTATTTGCATTTGTACTGCGCATCGGCTACCCAAAAGGGTTTCCCGGCGCATAAGATGTGGTGTGGTGACAGACACTGACGCAGGCCTTGCTGCCAGTCTAGAATATGAACATCAGGGTAAAACAATTTGCATATAAATCGTGCCAATTTCAATCTACTGAAGAGAATGACAGGCGCCTGAGGCCTCTCATTTTTTATTGTCTCAATGTGAGGTATTATGAGGACACATTTGCTCATTTTTCCATATGGCAGAGCATCTTCAGGAGGTGACCCCTGTGTGACAGCACCCCGAAAGTATAGAGAAAACCGATGTATGTCAATATGATCATTATACTGCTTGGTGTACTTTCTATATTTAATTAAAGTTTGAAAGAAAGGACATATGGCGAGTACCGTCCTATTACCTCATTGCCAGTGGTTGATTCAGCAGGGGATTTCTATGTAAAGTACACTGGGCCTGTCCTTGGTGTGCATCATCTCTGCTAAACTTGCAGACATTTGGAGATGTGTAAGAAGACTGAAGTGTCATAAGGGAAGTAGCGCTCAGTTTAAGAAAATTCAGGTGACTGGACTAGATAAAACAAGAGTAGGTCGTAGCTACGCTGCAACCTTTTTTCGGGCATAATGGTTTGTATTTATACGTCTCTGGGTCTATACTGTTTCCTCTGTCACTTGGCAGCAGGATCAGATGTCCAGGTCACTATTTTTCAATAGATGATGTAATTTCATGGGCCAATGCTTTGCAGGTATTGTGCCTATGCACTTCCAGCCAAGTTCTTCCTTGCAAGCATTTACCCCTCGAAACAAAGGCTTGCGCCTTTCTATAAAGCGGCACACATGGGAGCCACCATGCCCTGCGATCTTGTGCAGGTGGTTATAAATTGTAAAGATAGTATCCACTGTACATTGTCAGAGGTCGCACTGGTTCTTTTACCTGTCAAGCTTTTTAGCTTTAAAAGTTTAAACAAAACTGTCTAGAGTTAAGAACATTTCAATTATATTTTACTTATTATTATAATTGTTCTGCAAACTTAGTCCTCATGGTTTTAAAAAGTCAAAAGATATTTTTTCATACAGATACACTTTATCATCAATACATTTCAGAGTCTTTACAATACTTCAAAAATGTGTATCAGGAGATGAAGGGTCAAATATTTGTACTGAACTGCAAAATATAACATTGTTACTACAACAACCATATATTTCATCCTTCACATAATTTGTGTCTCCCTGTGCTTATTAAAACGAATTTGGTTCGTTAGGATTTTAGCAATATCTACAAAATAGTAAAACTCACAGGCTTTAATTTATTGTACATGATTACCTTTCTGCAGACACAGTCTCCTTTGTATTGTCACTTATTATCCAGTCTTGATGATCGTTTTGCATTTTTAATGCGTTTTCATATCACGTTCCTCTTGCCATTTTGTTCACCCCCAGTCTGATGTTATTGTTATGTTGTGTTATCCTCCCCAGATACTGAGTTTTATTTCAACATTCTTTGTTTATGGGGTTGTAATTCACGACCTCCATTTGAAAGGCTATTTTTAATTCAGCTCTCTGTTCATTTCTTTTGTTTTACGTGTTAAACGAACTTAGGGGCATATTATCAACGGCCAGCGATAATTATCACTGGCCGTGCATAGCGATAATATTATTATCGCAGGCTATCTCTGTAATTTATCGCCCTGGAAGCGCGTTATGAACAACGCGTTTCTCCAGGGCGATAAAAATTCCAGAGATAGCGAGATTATCTCCCTTTTGCAGGGAACATCGCTGGTTTTCCAGCGATATTCCCTGCAAAACGGCGATAACCTTGCTGATACGACCCACAGGGTCGTATCAGCATAATCCACCCCCTATGTTAGGGATGACTAAGCCAGGATTTTAGCAGATGTTAGATTTTGGCGAAAACATCAGTTTTCGCCAAAATCTAACGTGTGCTAAAATCATGTGGGCTGCCTTGTAAATATCGCGATGTAAACATCAGCGATATTTGCAAGGTAGTCCATCGTGGTTAAGCCCAGTAACGCCCACTTTGCATCTCATTGGAGATGCAAAGGGAGGCGTTGGGGAAAAGGGTGCTAACATGCGATTATGCATGTTAGCACCCGCTTGTAAATAGGGCGCTGGTTTTATCTCCGCTTTTTTGGCTTTGTAAGCCAAAAAAGCAGCGATAAAGCCCTTCTAAATATGCCCCTTAATCTTGTTACTACACTTATTCTCATTTCGACAGGTGGGCGTGCCATCTTCAAACTTTTTAATAAGTCATTTTCAGTGATGATTTTTGTTCTTATTGTGTATGATCAGATGTTCCATTTATTAATATACCATTCTTGATATATGTTCCATCAATCGAATTTAAATTGCCTCTTTCTTCTTACTTTATGGTTTTCACAAACGCCTTGGTTATTAGTGGCATTTGGTTGGGCATATATTTATAGCATCCAATTCATGGGTGAAGTAAATAGTACCCAATTATGTGTTTGTCCCCAGTAATGGGTATAACATGTTGATTTTGGTGCTTATGTAATTACTAATAATTTTTCCTCAGATACATTTTGGCAGGTTTGTTCTGCTATCAGTTATACGGGAAAACCTGCGGGAACAAAGGGGGTGATTACGATGGTGGGCGGACTTTGTCCGCACCGTAGCGGTGAGTGGGACCGCCCGTCAGATATGCGGCAGTCCCACCACTGCAATTAGGATGATCCTGGGCTTTCAACATTGCTGGCGGTGCTGCTGGCTGCAGCGCCGTCCGCGATGTTGAAAGTGCTTGCACCGCATTTCCCTGCACCGCGTGGCAGGCACCACGCGGTGCCTGCCACTTGGTGAATGGCAATGCCAGTGCAACAACCCCCCCCAAACATGGGGGGCCAGCAACGGGCCCCCAAACCCAATCCCCGCCAGCCTTTCCATGGCGGTGAAATGCCTCTCCAATACCAACATCCTGATATGGCAGACAGTGCCTGCTAGGCACTGCCACCATATTAGTGGCCCTGCTCCGCCCGCCAGGCAATCGTTACGATTGCCACCAGTTGAAAAGCGGCGGACAGACTTTGGGTCCGCCGCGATACCCATCAACATTCTAATATGGCGTTGGGTAAATCTCATTGTGATGACGAAAGGATCGCCACTGCCGGCCCGGCGGTGGCGATCGTTCCGCCATCGTAATGAGCCCCAAAGTGTTTGCCACCACACTCATAATTCTGGTATGTACGGTAACAGTAGTTACTGCACACACTGGAGATGCCTAGGCTACTCGTAATGAGGGACAAAGTATTTTATTACATCCTTCTTTTTACTTATATATTTTAAGAAATCGTCTTATTTTAAAGGTTAATTGTGTTGAGATTTGTTGAATTAGCCATCTGTTGATCCCATATTTTATAGACGGCACGTCAGTTTTTCTTCTTCATTCAGCCACAAGGGTGCAAGTGTAAATAATTTGTACAGAATCCTTCTTCTATATCTCAGGATTTGTTTCTGTCCCTTCCTCTATATAGGAGTTTCACTCCATCTGTTATCTGAAATGTAATTTGATATACTGTAAGAATCCTTTTTTTTGTAATGTCTGGCCACTGACAATTTGTCATCATTTATGTGTACTTTTGATTCCACCTTTTTTCCATATGAACATTTTTAAGCTGTAAAACTCAAAAACTCGAATCTAGTGTTAAATTGGCGATATAACCATGTTTTTCTACTAGGTATACTTGAGTCCCACTTCCCAACCAATATCTTCTGGGTTGATCAAACCTTTAGATTTTTATAAATAAAGATGTGCAAGCCATGTTCTGGTTGATTAATGTTTTGACTTACCAATAGCTAGTCTTTTGTCCCTGCCTTGATACAGATTCTTTGGTTACCAGTCAGGGAATGTACATGATTTAATATGTTGATGCCAACACACAGGCCTATCCCTGTGTATGTGGGGCCATATGACCTGGAAGGGTGCACCAAGCATGGCCTTACAGTGTCCTGGGTATTGCAAATAAAGCGGTGGCGGCAACATACCATGTTTTTAGAGACAGCAGTACTACTGACTATCAACATCAATAATATGGACCTACAATA
Source organism: Triturus cristatus (assembly GCF_964204655.1). Taxonomy (NCBI): domain Eukaryota; kingdom Metazoa; phylum Chordata; class Amphibia; order Caudata; family Salamandridae; genus Triturus; species Triturus cristatus. Next base: position 608,134,519 of record NC_140583.1, read on the forward strand.
ATATCACTATCAAAATATAGGTTGCCAATATATCGTCAAGTCTATACTTTTAATTAAAAATAACAAAAATATTCAATCCAAAATTTCTTAATTCAAAAATATCTAAAGTAAAAAACATTTAAAATAAAAAATAGATTACAACAATATAGAGTTTTCAAATTAACAACCATATTGAAAGCCAAACATTTTGAAAAATATATATATATATTTTAAGAAATAGTGCTAATATAATAAAATATATATATATATGCATACAATAATGATTTCTGAACTGTGACTCTCGCACGATTGTTGTCATACCATGTTATTATCCCTGGTGTTTTTAATACTTTTTATTCGATGAGGCGGCCCTTGGTTTTCTATTATGAGAACGTTGCATCTGGCACTTTTTAACTCCCTGGATTCCTATATGTGTTTTTTATTGTATGATCCATGCACAAGATTGTTGCACTAGTCACTTTACAATTTTTTGAGTTTCTTTGTATGTTTGATGATGTTGCTTGAGTTGTGGATCCACACATATAATTTTCCATTGTATGACCCATTCACAAGAATGTTGCATTAGTCACTTTACAACTGTCTGACCTTCCTTGCTTGTAAATCGGATGACACTATTTGAATTGTGATTCCCCATATGGTTGTTGTCATATTTCTTTTATACTTGTCTGTTTTTAGCTTCTTAGCTTGATGTGTTGTGGCACGCTGTGATTTTTAAGCATGGTTATATTGTATTTTTTATCGCTGTATATGACTGAAATAAAGTAAAGAGTAGTGTTTATATATATCTATATATATATTTTATATATATAAATATAATTCATTGGACATTTAAACAAAATGCACGTTTAAATTTGTAAAATGTATTTTATATAGTTAAATTAAATTATCTTGGAAGTACTTATTATAAGCGAGGATAAACTTACTACCCCCATTCCGACTTAAGCAGCATAGGGGAACATGTGGACTGTGGGGGATGAGATATTCTATTAGCACTTTAAACTAAGCAACACCGGGGAACATGTTGGTCTTTGAGGGATCAGATTTACTAATCCCACTACAGACTAAGGAACACTCGTTAAAGTGTTTTCCCCATGAGACAGAGTAGGATCACATTTACTATTCCCAATTGAAAGTAATCAACATTGGGAAACTGTTGGGATGGGGTTGGAATGTGTTGTGGAATTTGTAGAACGTAGGGTGGAAGGGTTCTGGGACGGAGAGTTCTAGGACTGGCGGTTGGTGGTAAAATGAACTGTGGATGCGATGTGCTGGTGTTTTTATACCGAGCTTAAGACTGAATAAAAGTACTCACTGAGTATTGGAAGAGTCGTCTTCTTTTCAGTGGCGATGAGCGAGAACCATTTCCACCAGCTTTCCACATCCTCAGTGTACACTAGTGTGCTGCGTCATTCCTGAAAGCTGCTTTCTATCGTTTGATGGACTGTGGTGCTGCATGTAATCGCCGTTATCGAACTGCCATTGGGGGGCTTCCGCCCTTGTTCACGGGCAGGTGAGCACTATCCGACCCGAGGGCTTCCGCAGTTGTTCATGGGCAGGTGAACTCCATCTAACTCGTCAGCCATCTACCCCCTTCTGGTCAGCGCCGCCACCCAGATTTCAAACGAACTCTTTCTCACCGTGGCCACAGTTTCCGCTGTTTCCCCTGGGGCAGAGTGTATTCAAAGTACATGTTCAGTGAGCCCTGTTTCTCCGCGTTTTTTTTTCTTGGTGACATCAATGTGGCCACCATCGGCATCTCAGCTGATCTTTGTTTCTTCCCTGGTCAGAGCGGCGGCCAACTTAAGGTCAGGCTAAACGTGTGATAAATTAAGTAAGTGGCACACAACAACCTAGTGGACATTGTGAATATAGCGGCCATTTTTGAAGGTTTCATGGCTGTTTTGTGAATATTGCATTTGTCCAACATTATTTCTATCAACATTTTGTTTCTAAAATGGAAAGTGTGTGTGCACCGTCATCATGTTTGTCTGTGCCTGGCAGCCCTTCCTAGTGTTGGACACAGTGGAAGGAAGCTTTTGAAGCGTATCTAGATGCTATCGATGGTGACACCTTTACCAACAAAAAGAAGAAAGCTTTACTGATTCATAATTTAGGTCTTGAGGGCAGGTCTATCTTAAAGACACTACCGCTACTTGAGGTTAAAATACAAATACTGCAAGAAGCAGCTTCTGGGGAGCTGGCCGCAGTTGATGTAGTGGGTGATTATGCCTCTGTAGTGAAAACTCTGGACAAAAGATTTTCTCCATCTAGAAACGTTGTATTAGAATGACATACATCTTTACCAAGAGCACAATGTCAAGGGGAGTCGATTGATGACTTAGAGTCAGCTTTGCGCCAGCTGGACATTACCTGTAATTAAAGAGATTTTAAGGATGAGATCATTTGTGATCAGTAAATTGTGAAAACTCATAACAAATGGATCCAGGTAAGATTGTTGTCCATAGATGACCCATGTTTGGAAACTACTATCACCATTGCCAGGGCTGTGGAAAATTTAGATGCGTACTTCAAAGAATTAGCAAATCAAGGGGATTCCGGTTTGGCTATGGGAGTTAATGCGGTGTCAGGGCAAGAACGTAAGGACGTGAAAAAATTCAATCTTGGACAGAAATAGGGAAAGAAGTTGGAAAGCAAGAAGTATCGAAATTACACTATTGTTTTTTCAGATGTGGGAGTTACAACCATGTGGCTTCTGCCAAGAATTGTCCTGGTTTATCTGTTAGGTGTTTCAAATGCAATCATAAAGGGCATTTTGTGAGAATGTGCAGAAACACTTGCAAAACAGTGATAGCTCAGATTTGATGAATCTGCATTCGAAAGCGAAGATGATGATATTCTAACGATAGTGTCTCAAGGTAGTAGTGCATGAGTTTCTGGTGAGTGTTTGGATGGTGAGGATGATTCGATGGTTGGAGAGTTAAATCTGGTTCGTAGAAAACCTCTTTTTTGTGATGTACAGATTAATGAAGTCAATGTGTGTCTCATGGCTGATTCATGATCACCTTTCAAATTAATTAGTCCTGAAGTTTTTGCGATATTCAAACCTCAAGAGCTTCAACCATCCAAAGTGAAAATGTGTGCCTATGGTGGTAAGAAGAGTGAGGTTGAAGGTCAATTTGATGTCTTCTTGAGTTTGTAGGAAAGATTTCACAAGGGATTGTGTTTGTGGCCAAGGAAGGTTCAAACTTACTGGGGTGGCATGTTCAAGGTGAATTCGATATAATTCTGGATCCTAATCACCCTCGTTGTTTGAGGTCTAGGTCGGAAAACTTCCCGAAGTATTTGAATGTGTCTGTTTCCTGTGAGTAGAGAGCCAAGAGCTTGGGAAATTGTCAGGGTTCAAGCATAAAATAATATTAGGATAGGGGTCAATTCCTGTTGGACCAAAATTACGCACTGTGCCTTTGTCATTAAGAGATGACCTGCGCAAGGAACTTGATAAATTATGTACTCTTGATGTAATTGAGCCCATTGAAAGTTCGGACTGGCTTTCCCCTGTGGTTTTAGCACGTAAAGGGGATAAATCTTTGTGTTTATGTTTTGAACTCTGTGAACTTAATTGCAGCATTTGGGTGGATAGGGAACCTCTGACTAACATTGGTGAGATGCTAAGTACCTTGGAGTGGGCGTCAGTGTTCACCACTATGGACATGTCTGCTTCGTACCACCAAATAGTCTTGTGTCCAGGCATTTAACTTCATTTGTCACTCCTGAAGGCGCCTTTAGGTATAAGCGCATGCCATTTGGGTTTGTATTTGCCTCCTCTGTTTTCAAAGGCTCGTGAAGCAGATTTTCAAGGGTTGTGAGGGCGTTCGTTACTTTCAGGACGACATTTTGATTTTTGGTCTGAATTTGCAACAGTACAATGAGTGTTTGAACAAGGTTCTAGGTATATTGCAGGAAAAGGGAGTGATTCTGCGGGAAGACAAATGCAAGTTCAAACAACCAAGAGTTGACTATTTAGGCCACTATATATCTGAGGATGGCATAAGTCCCAAGATGAAGCTGATAAAAGCTGTGGAGGAATCGCCTATTCCTGGTAACAAAGACCAGCTAAGATCCTTCTTAGGCTTAGCTGAATATTATTGTAAGTTCGTACCCCAGTTCGCTGACAAAACTAACTCAATGAGAATTTTGTTGAAAAAAGAACAAATGTATGTGTGGGACGATGAGTGTCAAGAGGCTTTTGACAAGGTATGGTCAGACATGGTGTCAGCATGTCCTTTGAAATTGTTTGACACCAGGGATAGTAGCATTATAGTTACTGATGCGAGCAATTTCGGGCTTGGTGCAGTACTCATGCAGAAGAGGGGTAATGGCAAGGAAGAAGTAATTGCTTTTGCCTTCCGAGCTCTCAGAGGAGCTGGGCATACATATTCCACCATTGAGAAGGAAGCCTTAGCGTTGTGATGGGGAACTCAGCATTTCCCCACATACGTAGGGGTTTTTTCTTTTTTGTTAGGAACAGACTACAAGCCATTGGTTGAACTGTTCAACATAAAAAGTGGTAATAATGCCACTCCTAGGATTACTAAGTGGAAATATCTGTTACAAGAATTCAAGTACGACATTGAATATGTTACCGGCAAAATGAATATCCTAGCGGATTTTTTATTCTGCATGCCATTGGATGATTTGAATGGGTGTGCGGAAGGGAACATGGATGGGGGCGATGATGTGATGTGTTTAGCCAATCCCATCAAAAATGTGTTGCAAGGTACGCTGGATGAGAGTGAGTGGAGGACAGAGTTGGGTATGGATCCCGTGTTGTGCGAGGTCATGAGATGGTTTGCGCAAGGATGACCCAATTTGAAGTCTTTGGATGAAACTGCCATGCCATATGGGCAAGCTGCGTGTGAGTTGATGTGTGAAGATGGAGTCTTGAGGAGACTTAGACAGTTAGTAGCTCCGGTGAGTTTGAGCGGAAAGATTTTAATATTGGCCCATCAGGGCTACTGTGGCATAAGGGCAATGAAACAGAGTATGTGAAGACTTCTGTTGGCCTGGCGTGGATAGAGCGGTGGAGAGCCATGTGAGTGATTGTGGTCCCTGTGTTGTGAGCAATAAGTCACAAGTGACTCATCCTTCCCCCATTGGCCCGGTTAATTCTCCTTTGGTTCCATGGACAAGGGTGGCCTTGGAAATTGCGGGTCCCATTAATGTTTTAGGTGACAGGTCCAAATTTGCGATTGTTCTCATCGACTACATGTTAAAATGGCCTGAAATGGGTTTTGTAAACAGCATTACTTTGGATGCCATTATACAATTTTTACGCGAGCTTTTCAAGAGGGAAGGTTTTCCAGCATTTCTGGCATTGCAGGGTACCAAGCACACAAAGACATCCTTGTATCATCCTAGGAGCAATGGTCTGGTTGAACGTTTTAATCGTAAGTTGAAGGACCATTTGCCATTAGCATATGTCAATAATTTGGATTGGAAATCAGTTGTGGACGATATGCTGTGGGCATAAGAAAGACTCCTAATTATTCCACTGGAGTTTCCACTTTTGTTCTTCTTAGAGGTAGAGTTCCGGGTTCTAAATTGAAACGTGAGTGGATGAACCGGAATGATGCTGATGATGCTGGATTGAGGGGTGTGGTGGACATAAGAAAGAAGGTACAAAGCAAGTATGGGAGTGTAAATATTGGGCGTGTTCTCAGTGATTTATGTGCGGGAACGTGGGTTAGAATCAAGAAACCTGGTCATGTTCCCAAGGGTGTTTCAAAATTCTCCGCCCCTAAATTGGTGGTTAAGGTTTCTCAGAGTTCTGTTCAAACCAATGATGGCAAAGTGTGGAACAGACAGGATTTCGATTATTCCTGTGACTAAAGTTGATCTTGTGCGATCCCATTTTGAGAAAACGTTGGGGGGCATTCAATCAATCAATCAATCAACCAATTAGGGAATTGTGAAGCGTGCTACTCACCCGTGAGGGTCTCAAGGCGCTGGGCGGGGGGAGGGGAGTTCCGCTGAACTGTTTAGCTAAAGAGCCAGGTCTTGAGGGTCTTCTAGAAGGTGCTTGGGGAGGGGGCGCGCTTGATGTCTGCCGGTAGTTTGTTCCAGGTCTTGGCTGCAATGTGAGAGAAGGATCTTCCACCTGCTCTGGCTCTGTAGATGCGGGGGGTTTCAGCCAGTGCGAGGTTGGCAGATCGGAGGTTTCTTTTGGGTGCTTGGAAGTTGATTCTGTCATTGAGGTATTTGGGTCCGTTGTTGTGTAGGCATTTGTAGGTGTGAGTGAGGATTTTGAAGGTGACTCTTTCCTCCACGGGAGGCCAGTGAAGACTTCGTAGGTGGTGGCTGATGTGTTCGTGCCGGGGGATGCCTTGGACGAGTCTGGCGGCGGTGTTCTGTATTGTCTGGAGTTTGCGGAGCAGGGACTTGTTGATGCCGGCGTAGAGTGCGTTTCCGTAGTCCAGTCTGCTGGTGATGAGTGCGTGGGTGACTGTCTTCGTTGACTTCGGGGGATCCATTTGAAGGTCTTGTGGAGGATGCAGAGGGTGTTGAAGCAGCTGAAGGTGATGGCGTTGACCTGACGGTTCATGGTGAGTGCTGAGTCGAGTATGAAGCTGGGTGTCGTCAGCGTAGGATACTATGTTGAGGACGTGTTGTCAGACGATGGCTGCGAGGGGGGTCATGTAGTTGTTGAAGAGGGTCGGGCTCAGTGATGACCCCTGTGGGACTCTGCAGGTGATTTTTGGTGGGATCGGAGAGAAAGGATGGCAGCCTGAACCTTTGGCTTCTTCCAGTGAGGAATGATTGGATCCAGCCCAGTGCTGTCCTTTGTATGCCGGCGTCATGTCTGGCTACCCGTGTGTGGTGGAAGATGCTGTCGAAGGCTGCAGATAGGTCGAGTAGGATGAGGGCTGCGGAGTGGCCTTTGTCCAGGAGGGTGAGGATGTCGTCTGTGGCGGTCTCGGTGCTGTGGTTGCCACGGAATACGGATTGGGACGGGTCGAGGATGGCGTTCTCTTCAATAAATTGTGTCAGCTCCCTGTTTACTGTTTTCTCTGAGACTTTGGCTGCGAAGGGGAGTTGCGAGATGGGCTGGAAGTTCTTGAGGTCGGTGGGGTCCGCTGTGGGCTTCTTGAGCAGGCATTGGATCGAGTGAGCCGCCCATTATCAGAGCCAGTAGTGTGCGGGCCTAGCCTGTGTGGCAAAAGGATTATGTGGTTGGGAGGTGTTCTTTCCAAGTATGAGGGCTCTCCGGGTCTCGTTCAATGGAAGGAACCTGGGAGCGCTAAATGAGAGGAGCCGGGACGCTGGATAAGGGATCCCGGGACACGTGCTAGGTTAAACGCACTCCGGGTAGTGTGCAAAGAAAGCCTTGGGGCGCCAGGTAAAAGTGACCGAGAACAGAGCAGAGCTCAGGGTGCAGGAAGGGGGGGCGGGGATCACTTACCATTCCACGTGAGCGAGGTATGCAGTCACGTATGTCCAGCAGACAGGCAGAAGGCTCTGCCGAGGCGGCCCGTTTTTATTGAGGGAGCCACTTCCTGGATGGGGCCATTGAGATCATGGGAAATGTAGTTCCGCAGTACTGCTGTGCCGGGATTCGTGGTTCCGGAGGTCCAGCGGCCCGTGCTGGGGGAGTCACTGCCTGGGTGAGGTCCTGAGGTAAGCAATGCCGCTGTGTTGGAGAAAAGTAGTCCAGCTACCCGTGAGTCGGCTGTAGAGATGGAGAAGGGGGGATCCTGGCAAAAGTGGATCCTCTGGGAAAACCCGATGAGGGCGTGAATGCACAGGAAGACAGGGGCTGACTTACTCTTCATGGGTAGCTGGACTACTTTTCTCCAACATAGCGGCATTGCTTTTCTCAGGACCTCACCCAGGCTGTGACTCCCCCAGTACGGGCCGCTGGACCTCCGGAACCACGATTCCCAACATAGCGGTACTGCGGAACTACATTTCCCATGATCCCTATGGCCCCATCCAGGAAGTGGCTCCCTCGATAAACATGGGCCGCCTCGGCAGAGCCTTCTGCCTGCCTGCTGGACATACGTGACTGCATACCTCACTCACATGGAGCAGTAAGTGATCCCCGCCCCCCCCTTCCTGCACCCTGAGCTCTGCTCTGTACCCGGTGCCCCAAAGCTTTCTTTGCACGCTACGCAGCGTGCGTTTAACCTAGCACGGGTCCAGGGATCCCTTATCCAGCGGCCCCTGCTCCTCGCATTTTGCGCTCCGAGGTTCCTTTCATTGAACGAGACCCGGAGAGCCCTCCAGCCTGGGTCCCGCTTTCCTGTCCCCCAGCACTCAAAGCACTGAGTCTCCCTCCTTTGGTAGAGACTCGCCGAGCACCCTCACAGCCCGGTCTCGGCTCCTACCAGCCCCGACTTCCTGCACTTAATGCTCCTTCCAACATTGGAGACGCATTCAGCCACCTCCCAACAGGAGGCCCCCACTGCCTGACCTCAGTGTTTCGGGCATATTTCACTTTCCGTAGCCCCAACGGTCAGGGGCACGACCTCTGCTATTTTGGGTGATGGCGCCAGTTCACCATCCACTGATCCCTAGACAGGAGCACTTCTCCTGTGTCTCTGTTTATATCACACGCCATGTTTCATGCGCATCTTGCTACTCCGGCCTGCTGGCACTGGCCATAGACTCTACGGCCATTTAATTGGCTTGTCCCCTTGGGCTATTTCACCCTTGACACCATCCATGACGGTGTTCATCCCTACCGCTGCTCTTTCCCAGCTCCATATGGGATTTACCCCCATGACTCAGTCACTAATGGCCACTGACCACATCACCTAGACACAGGGAACAACAAATTAGCGCTAAGTGCTACTTTGTACATGCTGCTTTACCCACCCATGCAGCTGGTTGTCTCTCCACATCTGTGCTCGTCAACTGTAACATGTACCCCCTCCACCCCTCTATTCCTTCTTTCTTACCTGTTTTTCTTCCTCGTTTGGATCCTACCACCACCACCTTTCTCTACCAGATTGGTAGGTGTATGTACCTTTGGTTAAATGTCCCAGGACAGATGGGGCTAGCGCCCTAACTTCTGTAGGTGAGTGTTGCATCCTTGTACACTATTTGAGTACAATTAGTGTTATTGTCTTATGCTTCCTATTGACCATAATGACTGTCTGTTGGGTTTGGACCCAACCATGTTATACATGCTTTCTGACTGTTATATGAAACCATGCAAATGTTGTTTTTCTGTCTAACCACAGGTCCTACTGGTGAACCTACTGAACAACAAGACCTGTGATTCAGTATTATACACCGCCATTTCTATCTTTCACACATGTATTTGTTCATTTACTCACTGTTTGCAGTAGCTGTTTTGTTGATCCTGATGAAGGCCATGACACTTTGATAGGTCCCAAGGCTGAAACATGTTGATCACACTTTAATGTAACTGTCTTTAATTCCGACAGTTCCATTATCAGATTTGCTGTTTTTAATCCTTACACTGGGTAGCTGAATACATTTGTCGATAGCTAACCCGGTAGCCAGTTTTAATCCACATTTACATGAGCACTGCACTTCTCTCATTACACACCATGCTCACATAGGGTTTTAGGAAAACCCGCCTGACTCATTGAAAACATCCCTGAGCTCCTCCCTCGCAGCGAGGAGGTTTTAGCCCACGTCAAGGCTAGGGGCCTCATTAGGATGGTGGGCGGACCTGAGTCCGGCCGCCATCCCTGCGGTGTGTGGACTGGCCACCAGACATGCGGCGGTCCCGCGCCGCGAATTAGGATGCGACCGCCACCTTGGCAGTCGCATTCTGCAATTTAACGTTGCAGCAGGTGCTGCTGACAGCAGCACCCGCCGCGATGTTAAAATCGCATGTCTGGCATTTCACTGCACCACATGGCAGGCACCACACGGTGCCTACCACCTGGTGCAGCGAAATGTAGGGGGGTACCATAGGTACCCCACAAGTGCACCCCACCTCCCCCAGACACAATGGGGGCCCGCAATAGGCCCCTAGACCCAATCCCCGCCAGCCTTTCATTTCCCACATCCTAATATGGCGGATGGTGCCTGCTAGGCACCGCCACCATATTAATGGCCCTGCTCTGCCCACCAGGCAATCGTTACGATTGCCACTGGCAGTAAAGCGGGGGCTGGACTTTGCGTCCGCCGCGATACCCACCGCCATCCTAATATGGATGTGGGTAAATCTCATTGTGATGGCGGAATAATCGCCACCGCCGGCCACGCGGTGGCGATCATTCCGCCATCGTAATGAGCCCCTAGGTTCTTGACACGAGGAGGCACCCCTATGATGAAGCATGACACCTTTGGTGTGTGAGGGGAACCGTCCTTAAAAAGGGATCCCCCCCTCTCAGCTAGGTTGATACATTTATCCTCCTGTTCTGGACCCGTGGGTTGTTTTGTGATAAATATTCAGAGGGGTCCACCTTTTGTGAATTCTGCATGAGTGCTCTCTATGAATGAGAGAACTCCCAGAAACATATCTCGATCCTAGTTTTTTTAAATAGCCTTAGAGATTATTTGTCAGTACCTGCAAACCCTGAACTTTAGTGAAGTGGGTACGAGGTTTGCTCAACTTTAGATATTTTTGCTAAAGTAATTAATCTGAAACTATAACTGAGGTATCCTGGGTCAGTAGTTAACAACTGATCCACCGGATGACAGGCCCATCCACAGAAGCATATACCAACATGTCATGTTAATATTATATAACTTGTGATACAGTATGTCGAAGCTCATTAAATCCAATTGTGCTTGAAGAGACCTAACCTCCTCTAAAAGTAGGTTTGTTCTTAGAAAGAACTGCAAGGCAGAGGGCCTCATTATGATGGCGGTCAGATAGGCGTCCGACCGCAATTGTTTCGGGCATGAGACCATCCGACAAGGAGTCGGCAGTCCCAACAGCCCGATTATGATGGCGGTCGTTAAATGCTTTTTACAATTGAGCAGTGTGCAGCAGCCTAGGGAAAGGGCCGCTGCACAAGCTGCAACTGTAAAAAGCATTTTGAAAATATCCATGCACTGTGTGCCAGGCACCATGTGCATGCATCGTGTACCAGGCACCATGTGGTGCCTGGCACACGGTACATAGATGCTTGGGGGGGCACCACATGTGACCCCCTGGCCACACAGCAGAGGCCTACGGCGGTGGGGCCCTGCTAGGGGCCGTCAAAGTCCCTTTCTGACAGCCCTTTCCATGGTGGTCGGACCGCCATGAAAAGGCTGTTGGGAACGGACATTCTAATCCCTACGGTGGTGCCTCCGCACGCACTGCCTACATTGTAGGGATTAGGCTCCGACTGCCGCCCTGACGGGCTCCTTGAGCCTGTCGGAGGTGATGGTCTTTCCTCCCGCCCGCTGCACTCTGGCTGCCAGTATCATAATCCGACGGTCAGACCACTGCCCTGGATGTCGGGTGGACCGCCACCGACGGCCTGTCAGTAGCGGTCTGCCCAACATCATACTGCTTGCTAGTCCGTAGACAGACCCGGACTGGCCGTAGCGGGCACCGGGCAATCCCCCGGTGCGCCGCACGGGTGGGGGACGGTTTTGGGCCCCTGGGGGCCGTTTTTGTTGCAGGGCCGCTTTTGCAGCGTAGCTGCAAAATAGGCCCTGTAGCCAAATCGGCTGAAAACCGGCCCTGGCAAAGAGCTTGGTGGCACCCCCAAGCCCCGGGGGTGGGGAGGGGGGGCCGGCCGAGCACTTTGCCAGGGCCGGTTTTGGTTCCCAGTCCGGCCCTGTCCGTAGAGGGTGTGAAATTGATTTCCGGTAGCATGTGACTGCTTGTGCATGTAGTGTTGGATTTCTGTCTGTAGTGTGAGGTAGCTACTTTGTGAAGGGTGTGAGTGTGATGTTATTAGTGCGGGACTGCTAGTCTCTGATGAGTGTCAGATGGCTGTTGATAGAGTTTGCCTGCTGGTGGGTGAGGGTGCTATTGGAACAATCTCAGGTGACGAATCATATCTGAAATATGCACAGACTGAAACAGCAGCTGGATCCAGCTTATCATCTTGCCACTGCTGCTGCCAGTAGGAAGAAGGCAGGATACGATGAGACGGTAAGGGAACAAAACCTACTCGTTGGGGACAGAGAACTTGTCCATTAGTTGAGGCTTCGCTGGAGATGAATATGGCATCAAAGGACACAAGCAGTTATCAGAAAATATGTGGTGTAAAGGAAAATGCCCGACATCCCAGTTTACAGAGTGTGCCAACCAGAGAATAGCAGACATTTATATGTCTACAGAGAAATCATCCACTCCCAAAAGGTCAAATACCATAGTTACAAACAACAAAGAAACGACCACTGAGTGCTCATGGGAACAAACCCAAGGCATGCTGTCTGTAACATAAACAATGTGCAGGAGACTCATGCCACAAAATACAGCATGCGTTGCTGCAAAACCCCACATTTCAAGGAATAGAGAAATAGACTGTACACGCGTGTGCCTTGAGCTCACCAGTTTCAGATAACAGATCAGGCGCTTTCTCCCACTGGGGCACACTATGCTACGGCCATCTGCAGTAAGCCGGCAGAATTCTAATAACGAATATAACAAAAATGAAGCTCACTGAAATCAGTACAACCTACACAGTTTTTTATTAAAACAAGCCTAATTATTAAATGCCTATTTTGGAACTGCAGTTACAACAGAGGCAAACACACCAAAATAACACATGAAGATATCATGCCTTGTGTAATTGAAAAAATTGTGGGGGAGATTATATTTTTTTATTTTTGGGGTCGTGACTCGTGGACAAAAAGAATGAAATAACCAACAGATCTGACAGAGAGGTGGAGAGGGGTTAAATTGACCCGCATGATATTCCCCTAGTCAGCCACAAGAGGTCTCTGTTGCGCCGATGTAGCTGAGAAGCCCTCGCCGGTAACTCGTGCCCAAACGAAGCTGGCAGCGACATATAACTGCGATAATGTCTGCAAAATCATTAGAATGCAAGTCTGTTTCTTTAGTTTAGTTTTTAAGAGAGGATCTGTCCCGGAGACTAATATATGAGGCAGCCATGAGAACACATTTATGTATTTTTAAGGAGAAATGTTAGATGGGTCATTAAGCACGGTACTTTAAACCGTGGGCCTGGTCACCTAATGACCCTTTCTACAAAGAAAAGAAAAGGCTGCCCCAAAGGACTGCTTTCAAACGATCCATGCCACTTTTAAAAGGTACAGGCAAAGATGTTGCGGAAAAGTGATGAAGGAAGCGGTGATTTCCCCATTGTACATAGATGCTGATAAAAGTGATGTAGGAGACATGGAATGTGCCATTGTGCCTTGACGCTGACAGACTGTGATGTGGCAGGCAGAGACTGACACCCTGTATAATCATGATGACTGACTGTGGTACTGCAGGCATGGAATGTTCCGTTGTACTGTGATGGCAACAGAACGCGAGGCTGCAGCCGTGGAATGCCCCATTGTACTTTGAAGCCCACATATTGTGATGTGGCGGGCAAATGCATTTAGCTACGTGTTTTTCGACTGCGTAGGCCAGGCCTCAAGGGAGCACCGCACAAAAATTAGAATTTGCAGTGTACGTTAAAATAGTTGCAGTGAAGAAACATTTACGTGTGCAGTACATACATTGCATTTGGGGGGAGTTCAAACAAATAATAAACTTTTGACATATGGATAAACACACATTTCTCATTTCCAGTGTGTGAATATGCATATATTTCCATGGTTAACGTTTTTATTAATCAGCAAAGATGATATATTGCCTAATTTCCACAATTACTTCAAATGGCTGATTCCATAATAAGCAATCATTTCCCAGTTTCCACAATGCCCAAGGAAGCACATGCAATATCGCCCGTTCCCACCGTGCCCCAGTCAGCACACATTGTCCTGTTCGTATATTGCTTCAGTAAGCATACATTTCAACGAGCAATAGGTCCCACTGATGAGTATTTCTTCAGACTAAGGGGGTCATAATTATAGCGGGCGGTGGCGATCCGCCCGCCAAAATCTCCCGCCCACATTACTTCCCCCCGCCACATTAAGATGGCGGGGAGGACCCCAGCGGATGGGAAGACCGTCCGCCCGTTTTCCGCCGGGAGGCAATCCGTCCGATTGCCTACCAGGCAGAAAGGCCCAGGAATATGGTGGCGGTGCCATATTATCATCGTGGCGGGGATTGGCCTTTCCATGGCGGAGACTCTGCCATGGAAAGGCATGCAGTTTTGTCTTTGGGGGCCCGTTGCGGGACCCCTGGGTGTTTGGGGGTGGGAGGTGCACGGTGCCTGCCACGTTGTGCATGCAAATGCACAACATGCATTTCTGACATTGCGGAGGGTGCTGCTGAAAGCACCGCCTGCCGCAATGTCAGGAATGCGGAATGCGCCCGGCAGTATGGCGGGGGCATCCTAATGCCTAATGTGGGACCGCCGCATACATAGCTGGCGGCCCCATTTCCTGTTCCTATGGCGGGCAGACAAAGTCCGCCCGCCATACTAATGAGCCCCTAAGTTCAAGACTGGGGAGACTATGATCAAATTACTGATTATCCACCTGTGAGTATCTGAGGGGCTATTCTAGTCTAGAGATTGATAATAAACACACGACAGTAAAGTCAAAGAAAAAAAATGCAAAAAAGGAATAAAAATACCAAATCTAATTTTGTGACTAATAACGTCCGCATATTGGGGCTAATGAAGTAAAGAAATAAACATAAAAAAATAAAAATGCCATTTGACGTCGCTGCTTGCAGGCAGTAGAATGTGGAAGGTGAGTGCGATGTTAGAATGTGGGGAAGGTAAAGGTTCTGGGGTGGACGGTTGGCAGGCGATGCTGAGGTGGAGTTGGTGCTGCTTGCAGGCAGTAGAATGTGGAAGGGGAGTGTGATGTAGTTAGAATGTGGGAAAGGTAAATGTTCTGGGGGTGGACGGTTGGGAGGCGATGCTGAGGTAGAGTTGGTGCTGCCTGCAGGCAGTAGAATGTGGAAGGTGAGTGTGATGTAGTTAGAATGTGGGGAAGGTAAAGGTTCTGGGGTGGACAGTTGGGATGCGATGCTGAGGTGGGGTTGGTGCTGCTTACAGGCAGTGGAATGTGGAAGGTGAGTGTGATGTAGTTAGAATGCGGGGAAGGTAAAGGTTCTGGGGGTGGACAGGTGGGATGCGATGCTGAGGTGGAGTTGGTGTTGCTTGCAGGCAGTAGAATGTGGAAGGTGAGTGTGATGTACTTAGAATGCTGGGAAGATAAGGGTTCTGAGGGTGGACGGTTGGGATGCGATGCTGAGGTGGAGTTGGTTCTGCCTGAAGGCAGTAGAATGTGGAAGGTGAGTGTGAAGTTAGAATGCAGGGAAGGCAAAGGTTCTGGGGGTGGGCGCTTGGAAGGCGATGCTGAGGTGGAGTTGGTGCTGCCTGCAGGCAGTAGAATGTGGAAGGTGAGTGTGATGTAGTTAGAATGCAGGGAAGGTAAAGGTTCTGGGGTAGACGGTTGGGAGGTGATGCTGATGTGGAGTTGGTGCTGCCTGCAGGCAGTAGAATGTGGAAGGTGAGTGTGATGTTAGAATGCGGGGAAGGTAAATGTGTTGGGGTGGACACTTGAGAGGCGATGCTGAGGTAGAGTTGGTGCTGCTTGCAGGCAGTAGAATGTGGAAGGTGAGTGCGATGTTAGAATGTGGGGAAGGTAAAGGTTCTGGGGTGGACGGTTGGCAGGCGATGCTGAGGTGGAGTTGGTGCTGCTTGCAGGCAGTAGAATGTGGAAGGTGAGTGTGATGTAGTTAGAATGTGGGAAAGGTAAATGTTCTGGGGGTGGTCGCTTGGGAGGCGATGCTGAGGTAGAGTTGGTGCTGCCTGCAGGCAGTAGAATGTGGAAGGCGAGTGTGATGTAGTTAGAATGCATGGAAGGTAAAGGTTCTGGGGTGGACGGTTGGGAGGTGATGCTGATGTGGAGTTGGTGCTGCTTGCAGGCAGTAGAATGTGGAAGGTGAGTGTGATGTAGTTAGAATGCGGGGAAGGTAAATGTTCTGGGGGTGGACGGGTGGGATGCGATGCTGAGGTATAGTTGGTGCAGCTTGCAGGCAGTAGAATGTGGAAGGTGAGTGTGATGTTAGAATGTGGGGAAGGTAAAGGTTCTGGGGTGGACGGTTGGGAGGCCATGCTGAGGTGGAGTTGGTGCTGCTTGCAGGCAGTAGACTGTGGAAGGTGAGTGTGATGTAGTTAGAATGCACGGAAGGTAAAGGTTCTGGGGTGGATGGTTGGGAGGCGATGCTGAGGTGGAGTTGGTGCTGCTTGGAGGCAGTAGAATAAGGAATGTGAGTGTGATGTAGTTAGACTGTGGGGAAAGTAAAGGTTCTGGGGGTGGATGATTGGGATGCAATGCTGAGGTGGAGTTTGGTGCTGCTTCCAGACAGTAGAATGTGGAATGTGAGTGTGATGTAGTTAGAACTCAGAGAGTCCGCCTCCCCCCATTCCGGTCCGAGGCCTCCGAGATCATCTGCGGCGTCCCACAGGGATCCTCCCTCAGCCCGACGCTGTTCAACGTCTACATGGCACCACTAGCACGCATTGCCCGACAGCCCGACCTCAACATAATCTCCTACGCCGACGACACGCAGCTGATCCTCTCCCTCACCAAGGACCCCCTCACCACCAAATCCAACATCCACCAGGGAATGAAGGCTGTCGCCGACTGGATGAAGGAGAGCCGACTTAAGCTGAACTCAGACAAGACAGAGATCCTCATCCTCGGGTCCAACCCCTCAGCATGGGACGACTCATGGTGGCCCGCATCACTGGGCACCCCCCCGGCCCCTACCTACCACGCACGCAACCTAGGAGTCATCCTCGACTCAAAACTCACCATGACCAAGCAAGTCAACGCAGTCTCCTCCACCTGCTTCAACACCCTCTGCAAGATCTACAGATGGATCCCGACAAACACGAGGAAAACAGTCTCCCAGGCCCTAGTCAGCAGCAGACTCGACTAAGGAAACACCCTCTACGCCGGAGCCTTGTCCAAGCTCATCAACAGACTACAAAGAATCCAGAACGCCTCTGCACGCCTGATCCTCGACGTCCCGCGCCGCGACCACATCACCCCCCACCTGAGGAACCTGCACTGGCTCCCCGTCGACAGGAGAATCTCCTTCAAGCTCCTGATCCACGCACACAAGGCACTCAACAAAACCGGCCCAGCCTATCTCAACAGTTGACTCTCCTTCTACGTACCCAACAGGAAACTCCGCTCCGCTGACCACGCCCTGGCCACGGTCCCGCGCATCCGTAGAACCACTTCCGGAGGCAGGTCCTTCTCCCACCGCGCCGCCAAGACCTGGAACACCCTCCCCCTCTACCTAAGACAAACCGAAGACCTGCTGACCTTAAGGAGACAACTCAAGACCTGGCTTTTCGACCAGTAGCAGCGGCACCCCCCCCCCCCCCCCCCCAGCGCCTTGAAACCCTTACGGGTAAGTAGTGCGCTTTACAAATTAACTGATTGATTGATTGATTGATTGATTAGAATGTTGGGAAGGTAAAGGTCCTGGTGTGGAGGGTTGGGGGGATGCGGAGGTGCAGGCGCGGCCGGTACAGGGAAGAGTGGTGGGGTGATGCGGGGGCGGGGGTGAAGTCGACAGACGACGGGATAGGAACAATAAAATAAATTAATTAATTAATAAATAAAACCACTTACCTTGCACTCGCCGCGTGCAAGATAAGTAGTTTTGTTTATTTATTTTTCCTATCCCATCATCTGTTGACTTCCCCCTGCCCCACTGCTCTTACCTGTACCGGCATCGCCTGCTGAGGGGGAGTTGGTACTGCATGTTTGTCATCCTCCCTGTAACGGAGCTGATGTTAAAGGGGCTTGTGGGTACCACACAAAGACTGTATCATTCTTACAATTTAGGGATGATCTCAACTCTGTGAGAACCATCGCATGCAGAAGAAGTTTGAGATAGCTTTCTTTTGGGAAGTGTCTTCAAGCATTAACCGCGTGGGAGTTGGCGTGTTTAAAAGGCACAGGAGTAAGGCCTGGTGTACAGAGGATTTGCGGTACCTGTGTCTGGGCGTAGAGGCTACGTGTCACTCCTCTGACCTAGCAGTACAGAAGCGACTGCCATAACGGTGTAACAGTTAACTCGTGAGCGCTGTCACTATAGCAGCAGACAAGCGCACTTGCAAGTACTGACCACTCTGTGTCTCAGGCTACGTGGAGAAGAGGATTACAGTTGCTCTGGAATTCAAAGAAGAAATTGTGTATGGCGTGGAAGTCCGCGTTTGAGGAGGACGCCCACTGAACTGTGTCTGTCATAGTGTGCGTCATACGCTTGGATGATCACATTGACGCGGATGTCGGAGGGCATCTTGAATTGGTCAGGAAGCATATGACAGCCACGGCATGGAGGGAGGACGTAGTAGTAACGGCGATACGCATGCCTTATGGAGCAGTTCGAGTGCATTCTTGGATGCGTGTGGTGACCGGTTGTGTCAGAGATGATACGCACACCTAGGGGTGATATTTGTATTTATTAGGTGTGTTCACATTGGCGATGCGCACACCATATGAAACAGAAAGAGGGGAAAAACGGTGATGCGCACACCAGTAAGTACTCTTTAGATATTCTACAACGGGGATACGCACACTGGATTGTTTTGACTGTATAACTACTAGTGGGAATAAGTAACATTCACAAGTGTAATCGTTTCTGCTTAGCTGAACAGTGAACACTTGAGGATTAGAGAGCAGAATTAGTACAGTTGGATTTATTGCTGGTTGGCACTCATTTTTTCAAATTATTTGTATAGCGACTAAGAGTTAGTTTTAGCCATGTGTGCAGCACAAACGTTCACTTTGACCCCATCAAGACCATTTTTGCCAGAACCAAGAGAACTACGCATGAAGTGGTAAGAGTGGAAGGATTATTTTTCTAATTATATGTCTACTATAGGTAATGAAACACTAACACCTGAAACAAGAAAAGGTATTTTGTAGCACTCATTGGGTCCAGAAGGCATCATGCAGTATAACCAGATGAAAAGAAGCAGAGAAGTGCTGATAGGGGTGATGTATTTGTTAATGCACTGGATGATTTAGAAAAGTATTATTAGCCTACTATTTGCCTAGTGATCAATCGGTACAAGTTTTTTTTACCGTAAGCAGGAGCAAAAGGAGACAATAGATGACAATGTTTCAGCACTAAGATGCTACAGATGTGGTAGTCAACAGCATTTAGCCAGAAATGTATGGCTAGAGACCAAAAGTGCTCCATTTGTGGTGTATTAGGTCATTATGAAAGGACATGTAGACATAGAGACCGGAGGGGAAAGGTCCAGTGTGTGTCAGATTTCCAAAAGGAGTTAAAGTCTGATGAGGATCAGTCTGGGGGGATGATTGTATCCTAAATTGTCAATGATGCAATCTGGGATGTGGACACATGTTCCAGAAACAAACCAAAGTGTGAAGTGGTTGTGGTAGGCATTCCTGTAATCTTAGTGGCAGATTTGGGATTGCTCTACACAACCCTAATCAAGGATATGTGGAAAAGTGTGTTTGAAGAAACTAATGGGAAAGATTTAAAAGACTCTGATATACATCCAGACAGCTTCACCAGAGAAGATATACGTATGGTGGGATTTAGAGAAGCGTCATTCAAGTTTAAGGGGCGTTCTGCAAATGGTAAGCTGTATGTTATAGAATATGGCCCATGCGTATTGGGGCGGAGAGACCAGAGAAGTCTGGATGTAATTCTGGATCCCAATAGCAAGGAGCAGGTTTTGCTATTTGATGACAGTGACAGTGTGGGTAAATAAGTGTGTAAGGGTTTTCCGGAGGTGTTTTCTGGAAAGGTTGCCACATTAAAAGTGTTCAAACATCAGATTGTGCATAAAGATAATGCAGTTTCAATGAGTTATAGAGTAAGAACAGTGCCATCAGTGGTCAGAGATGAAATGGAAAAGGAGTTATTTAGATTGGAGGAAGCAGATGTCATTGAACGCATAGAGTCTTTGGAATGGATGTCTCCAGTAGTGGTTGCCCCAAATTCTAATGGCAAGATTAGTCTATGCATTGACTTTAGAGGGGTAAACAACATATTCAGATTGATAAATAACTTTTGCCGAGAATTAATGAGTTATTGTCAAAAACAAAGAATATGAAGTGGTATTTGATTGTAGATCTTGCATCTGCATACTACCGGGTGCCATTACATGAGAAGAGCAGGAAGAACTCAGGATTTGTTACTCCGTATGGATGTTTCCAGTTTAATAGAATGCCTTTTGGACCCGCGCCAGCCGCGTCAGTTTTTCAGAGACTGATGGGGGAAATTTTGAAAGGAATAGAGAGGGTTCTGTATTTCCAAGATGATGTTTTAGCAATGGGAAAGAATCGACAGGAGCATGATGAATGGCAGAGATGTGTTATAGGAAAGTCCAAATGGTTGACACCAGAATATGCAAAATGTAAGTTTGCAAAAGAGAAAGTTACATATTTGGGACATATCATTAGTGCAAATGGAATTTATCCAAAAATGGGTTGGTAGTAGTGACAAGAGAAACTTCTGCACCAACAAATAAGGATTAGCTATGCTCATTTCTGAGTCTTGCAGAGTACTACTCCAAGTTTGTGGAACATTTTGCAGGAAAAACACATACTTTAAGACAACTGTTGAAAACCAGAAATACATTTGTGTTGGATGAGGAGAGTGAGAAGCAATTTGGAAGTATAAAAAATGAAATGTGCACGGCGACACCTATTTACGGTTTTCATCCAGCTTTGTGTAGTATGTCAACAGTGGATAAAAGCAAGAAAGGATTGGGTACGGTGCTTACACACAGGGATGTGCATGGCAAAGAATGGGTGATTTGTTTTGCTTCACCGAGTCTAACACCTGCGAGGAAGCATATTTGGGTATTGAGAGGGAAACACTAGCTTGTGTATGGAGTATGGAGCATTTTAGGTAATTCGCTTGGGTTACAGAATTTGATGTAAGAATGGACCATAAACTATTAGTAAAGTTGTTGGCCATGGAGGGGTTTCTAAAGGCATTTGCAAGAATTGCGAGGCTTCATATGAGGTTGCAGGAATTCAACTATCAAATAAAATATGTACCTGGAGTGCAGAATAAGGTGGCAGACGGTTTAAGTCAAAATACTGTTACCCATAACATAGCTTCTGTGGAGTGAATGGGATGACTTTCAGGTTGCATATGCGAATGATGAGGACATGAAGTTAATTGGGAGGGAGGATTATATTGATGAAATGTTAAACAAGATTAAACAGTACATTTAGCATGGATGGGGAGACAGAAATGAGTGTGTTGAGGAGTTAAGGCCTTTCTGGGAAGTCAGGAATGAGCTTGCAGTGGAATAAGATCTTGTTGTAAAATGTGGTTAAATGATTTCTCCAGGCGGTTTGAAAAAAAAGAATTTTGAAGTTATGTCATGAAGGGCATTTTGGGGTAGTTAGAACAAAGAGGAGAGCGAAATGGGGTTACTGGTGGCCAGGAATGGATATAGAGATAAGAGAGAATGGTGAGCGAGTGTTTACAGTGTGCAAATTTCGATGAGTCTTAAAACTTTGAGACCAACATTAAGGCCAATGGAGTGCCCCAAAATGGTTTGGGAGATGTTGGCAGTAGACTTTGTTGGTCCTGTGCACAACGAATCATGAGACAGCAAGTACTTAATTGTTTTAATAGACTATTTCAGTGAATCGGTAGATCTAGATGTGGTACAAAAGGCGGATGCGGAAACTGTAGTGAAATGTTTAGATGAAGCATTCACGAGAGAGTGTTTACCAAAGAAATTGTGGAGTGACAATGGTCCGCAGCTTGCCTACAGTTGTTGAATAGTTTCTTCAAAGGAATTGTGCATAACATCTAGTGATATCAGTTCATCGCCCTTCAGGAAATGGTGTGGTTGAGCAATTCAACCGCGTGATCAAAGGTACAATTCAAATGGCTACTTGTAATGGAAAAAATGGGAGGTGGAAGTCAAGAAAATGCTGTGGGCATATATGCGAACACCTTTGCTCAAGGGTTGTAGTCCTTTTGTGTTGATGTGGGGAGGAGAGCTGTGTGCTTACGATAATCTTGGATAGATGGATAGTGCACGGAAGGTAAAATGGTCGCCTGACACCGTCAAGGACAACATCTTGAAGGCGCAGAGTGTGTACAAAAAGCTTTTTGATGCTAAGAGAAGAGCAAAGGACGAAATATTGGAGGTAGGTTATTGGGCGAGGTCAAGAAAGCTGATAAGGTGCCTAAAGGACAAGTTGTGTATTCTGAACCACTCAAAGTCATAAAGTGTTTGAAAAATGCAGCTAGACCCAGCGACAATCGTGTATGGCACATTTGTATGGCATGTGAGTCGCATAGCAAGATGCCGTAAGATGGAAGTACGGGAAAAAGGACATAATGAAGAAGAGTTGATAAATGATGATTGGCTAAGGGAGAATGAGATGAGGTTGGAGCAAGAGGAGGGAGATGGTGCATACAGAAGTAAGGAGGAGTGTCCGCAAGAGATGGAGGAAGGATGTGTGGCTAGAACTGGAAGAATGGGTAGAATCATACGTACATCAGCTAAATTTAAAGATTTTGTATTAGAATGAACAGTACTTTTATTAGAAGTTGTACTCATACAAAATAGTGCATTGAAATGAGCTTACTGTTTAGGTTATAAGTTGTAGGTAGGATCTCAGTGAGTTATTAGGTCTATTTTTCTGAAATTGTTACTTTATTAATTCTGCTGTCTTATGTAAAAGTCTGTATGTAAATACATTTCTGTATATTAAGGGGAAGGATGTGTGGTGTCGCTGCTTGCAGGCAGATGAATGTGGAAGGTAAGTGTGATGAAGTTAGAAGTTGGGGAAGGTAAAGGTTCTGGGGTGGGTGGTTGAGAGGTGATACTGAGGTGGAGTTGGTGCTGCATCTTTGTCTTCCTAGCAGTAAAAGGGCTTTTGGAAACCACATGAAGAGTTTATCGTTCTTACAGTCATATCATAAAGAAGTCTATTTCCCCTTCCCGGCAAACCTCGTACCCAGGCAGTCCTAGATACCCCCTGAATATTCCTTCTCTATATATAAGATGAAGAAGAGGTTCAAGTGTCCAGTCACCTGTATTAAAATCAAATTACACTGATGCAACACCACACCCAATCTTACTGACAGAGACATGCATTGAAGTTGTCGCGAATCTGTAACATCTACAAAGACTTGTGTGTGTTCATTGTATCAAGTTCCTATTTGTGGACTTATTCCTGCTAGCTTCTAACAAAATCCCAATGAATCATCTATCAGTACTATTACACTCAATTTTAGAGCTATGCAAATGTACAATGTGGGACATTAAGTTGATGCAGTTTATGAAAGATGATTGGATCCATCTAAGACCATTGCGGCAATACCTCACCCACTTATGGACTTTGATTTGAAAATATATTGACCAAATTCTTATAATAGGATTGGAGTTCATTCCTTGGTTTGGTTTTAATAGTAGAAAGTGGTTGGGTCAATTAAATGAGAAGAATCATTGTTGTTCCAATGCAATAATAAACTGGGTACAAAAGTGGGTCTATACGCTGTATTAGATGAGAATAGGGAAAAACGAATGCTGGACGGGGTGTTGACATATTACAGTCTCTACCTAAATTAATGACCACCAATAAGCATCCACAGAGTTGGTTGCACGTCGCAATATTTTAAACTATAATTTAAAGAGGTCAAGGGATACCGAAAAACTAGACTAATTTTACTGTGTTGCAGTGTTTTCTGAACTCTTGGGACATTTGATAAAGTGGATATTTTCTGTCTGCAATAAGTCTGGAAGATTTCTGAATTTGCTTTAGTAGATTCTATAATGTTTTGCTTTCTCAGTTCCTTCTGCAAAAAGCCACTCAAAAGAAGGTCCTTACATTTTATTGAGTTTCTGTATTAACCGGTAGGTGGCTCCTCTGATTATTTTTTTTAAATACCTATTTGTGATGAAGATGATTTAGAAGAACTATAGTAATACAACCGTAGAGAAATTATTTTGTAATATCCAGGCCCCTCCAGTGATCACCTCATGATCAACACCTTAACAAGGTTAAGGTCAAGATTCAGTTTTACAACAAAATAATCCCCAATCTTTTTATTTGTTAGAAGGAGCCTTTAATGCACATTTTACAACAATATCGCAATAAAACTGTAGAATGGGTTTGAGGATATGGTTTCATGTCTGGATTAGATATTCCAAAATTAAGGAACAACAGAATGATGGTAGAGAGTGACTTAGTTAAGCCCGGCCATAGAACACTGCATTACTAAATGGTAGATCAAAGGTGCACACCATGGCTAATTTCACCTAAAATAAGTAATATGTCTCCTGAATGACTGATTATGTTCTGGCCTCCTACTTTAGTTTTGACTACATTCACTATTTTAGAGTTAAGGAAAATTACCAACTAGAGATAAAAGTAACCTTAAACTTTTATTCTGCTCATTGTTGATTCATCACCACATTGAAACTATAAATTGAAAAAAAAGTGTAATACAATGGAATTATAGAGTACAAGCAAATTATTCAGCCTGGCTAGGTGGGGATGCAGATTGATTGGATAATACTTTGTGTTCTGGTCTGGGTTGGATTTTGGTCCAGCTGCCATTGTTTCAGGATCAGATGACGGCAGTAGACCGAGTTAGCTGTAGCTGGGTATCCCATTAATATGGATCCACTAATTCTGCCCAAGGAAGTTAGTAAAACTAAAGTAAATAGGATATTCAAGATGCAAGACGGAAGTTCCCTATTCAGCCTTGTCTTTCAAAAGGAAATATATGAAAAGTGTAAGCAATTTAGGCAGACTCTTAGAAAATGAGGCAGTTAAAAAAATAATTACAATAGGTGAGAAAGGAAGGTCCCCATACTTTGCAGATTTATATGAAGAAAGAATTGAACTTACCCCATGAATCACTCCTACTAATATCGTAGACTGATCGGATGTACCAATTCAAATTTCACTGGAGCAAATAGCAGTACTTATGCCAACTCACTCTATGTAGGCATCCAGGCTTACCAACTCAGACGCCTCCAGCTAGTCCAGAATCTGGCTGCTAGACTGATCTTTCATCACCCTAAATGGCAGCATGTCAGACCACTGATGAAAAGCCTCCACTGGCTCCCTGTGGCTATGCGTGGCTCTTTTAAGTTGGGATGCATGATTTTCGAAGCTCTTTATGGCAACGGTCCAGCTTTCATTTCATCCAAGATTCTACGCTATGCCCCCACTCGCAATCTGTGAGCTTCCTATCTAAATCTGTTAGTCACTCCCTCCTTCAAACGCAAGAAACATGGTGGTTCCCAATTCGCAGTCCTAGCCCCTCAGTTCTGGAACTCGCTCCCCAAGGAGCTGAGGTCGGTCACTTCTTATGCACCTTTCAGGAAACAGCTGAAGACATGGTTGTTTTCCCACTCATATGACAGTTAGGCTTACCCCTCTATTGCTGCCTTACTTCCACTCCAGCACCAAGAAACCGTTTGGTGGACGTGCGCTTGATAAGTACTTTATAACATAACTTATAAAACAAACTGCCCAATTTTCTTGCTCGAGGCCTGTCCCCATGAGCAAACCTACTCCAGTTCTTTGGGTAGAATGTCTGATTGCCTAATTATTTTTTTATAGCAGCTCAAATACTGCATTCATGAAAAAGGAAGTATTACTCTTTCAAACTGCCCTAGCAGGCAATTTGTGATGTGTTTGCTCTTCTGGGCGCAGTAGGAAAGCTTTCTACAAGATCCACACTAGCAGGTTCTGAATCCTGGGCTCAAATAAATACGTCACACTTGAACACGCGGTTTTTAGACCTAACGGTTGTATGGAAGACAAAATGTTGACCATGTGACTAGACACTGAAAAGTATGTGCCCTAAGAGGAACCAGGAAGTATATGTAGCGCTTATCTACTTGTACTGTATGATTGATCGGGTGGATGGAGTACGTTGTCAAAGTGGGCTATTCCGTTGCTTGATTTCATATTGTTGCATTCTAACAGATAGGGAAGAAAGATGACCTAAGATCTAATATTGAGGTGGAAAATGGACTCAAGCAGGGGTGCGTACTGGCTCCCTATTGTTTTCAATGTACACTTCTGATCTTCCAGGTGGTTTGCAAAAGATTTTACATTACATTTGGGCACTCTTTGCTGCCTTACATAATCTAGCTAGAAGCCATAACATTGTTTAGTCTAACATCCATTGATTTGCAAAGAGACCATCATGCTCTTTAGTTATGAAGCAAACAAAGCAAAATAGGGTTTTTTGGGCCTCGGGTTTTGGCTAGTCCTCAACAGTTAATACTGCAAGTCAATAAGCTGGACATGGTAAAGCAGAATATACATCAGGTGGTTACTTTCAACAGCAATTTATCTAAGAGAACACAGTCGGCTAAAGCTAGCTCGATGGGTATCTGTCTCCTGCCAGTTAAAGCATTTGGCAAAAAAGTGTGAATACCAAAGCAGGAACTCATGCAAGGATATATTATATATTCCAAGTGAAACGCCCTACACTGGAGGGGACGACAGTCTAACCAGCAACTACAAATAACATATCTCAAAATGTAATTGCTACATTCTAATGACATCACTGCACATTCAGGGAAAGGAAAAGCTAGAATTGTAAATGGTATTGAAAACGTCAACACCATGACATACAGGTTACAAGATCCTATCCCACTTTTCACGCTGTATGTTACCTTAATGCTGGTCATTTAACTTTATATTTAGGAGGCTTTGAATTTGCAGGCATCTCATAAGATGGAAACACTTGAAGGGTGACTGTGAGGGTGTACTTGGGACTTGAAAAAAGCATTTCTGTAGAGACGGTTCACTTAGGAATATAATTGGGTTAGAAGAGTAAACCTACATCAGATATCTTGAAACTGCTTTTGTGGCAAGATGTGTAGAGG
Source organism: Triturus cristatus (assembly GCF_964204655.1). NCBI lineage: Eukaryota > Metazoa > Chordata > Amphibia > Caudata > Salamandridae > Triturus > Triturus cristatus. The sequence continues at coordinate 608,161,392 of NC_140583.1, forward strand.
GATCTTGGTAATTGAATAGGTCTTCACAAAATAGTTGTTCTGCTCTTTGCAGATTCGGGACTTAAATAAGGTAAAAAAATCTCAGCAAAGCATTCTCTAGCCCAACTGATACCTTGACTCCTAGGGCCTTCTAGGTGGAGGAGCTTTAATAAAGATACTAAGCTGAAAAGACTCTTTTAGTTGTAGATTTTTCATCAGGAGTCAATATGATTTCATGTGTTAGGCACATTGACCCTGTTGTGAGACAGTATTACTTACATTTTAAGGAGTGGGTCTCGGAACTGGTGATATTGTCGGGGCTGTATGGTTTTGGTAATAATCCTACACAAGACAACTCATGTGCTCTTTTTGTGTGAGTCTGCAAGAACTTCTGGGTATATTTTTAAAACAGTTAATTGAAAGTCGTACTATTGTTTAAACATGGATGCATTACATCTGGTCTACTGTCCATATTCTGTAAATGTTTGGTATAGATGTTATTATGTTATGTTATGTAAACTTGTAAGGTGCGCAGCTACCCCGAAGGGTTTCCCAGCGCCAGCTGGGTATGGAGAAAAAGAGAAATAATATACTGATTAAATAGCCATGTCTTTACTCTTTTACAGAAGCTTCCAAGAGAGGTTTCTTCACGAATAGAATTAGGAAGAGAATTCCATAGGGTAGGACCCAGAAATGCAAAGGATCTGCCACCCATCCTCATAAATTTGATTCTGGGAATAACAAATGTGGATTGTCCAGCAGAATGCAGGAGGCGGGGAGGTGAATGCAGTTGAATTAACGATTGCAAGTATTGTGGGCCTGCACCAGATTTGATTTTAAACATAAAGCACAAGGCCTTAAATTTAACACAATTCTCCACTTTAAGCCAGTGAAGCTTGCGAAGGGAGTCGGTAGCTGATACAGTCCTTGGGACCAGACACAGCCGTCTGGCAGCTGCACTATGTACCACCTGCAGCCTGTGCACTGTTGTTTTGTTGGAGCCTAAGTATAGAACATTGCAGTAGTCCAGCCTGGATGTAATCAGAGCATGGACTACAGTACATTGAACAGAAAGGGGTATCATCCACTAAATTTTCTTTAACCATTTCAAAATAGTAAAGCAGGTTGAGGCTGCCTTCGTAATTTGTTGTTTTATTGACAGGTGGCGAACTTGTTGAACCAGCTGAGGTTGGGTTCCCATTTCGACGGGCCAGTTTTGAGGTCCCCACAGCTCTTGCTCTTTTCCCAGGATCATGACTTCAGTTTTATCTGAATTTAGTCTGAGTAAGTTGTTTAGCATCCAAGTTGTGATTTTCCTCAGACCAACCTGAAGAGCAGATGAATCAGATCCCCTAGATGGAGTAAGGGAAAAGATAATCTGCGTCTCGTCAGCATAGGAAAAAAGGGACAACCCCGCCTCTTCGGCAATATCTGCCAAGGTAAACAACGTTAACCACAAATCTTTTTCCCCGCAGGGAATCACAACGCGGTTGTTACAACGACCGCGTTGTGATTCCGCATACCATTACTCTGCAAGTCGGAACAACGACTTGTGGAGGGGGGGAGGTGTTGGATTTAAAATCCAACACCTTCCCTAATGTCCGCACAGACTGGAGTTGGAATAGTAAATTATACTATTCCAACATCCAGCGCCCCCCCTCCGCAAGTCGTTGTTCCGACTTGCGGAGTAATGGTATGCGGAATCACAACGCAGTCGTTGTAACGACCGCGTTGTGATTCCATGCGAGGAAAAAGAATGCGGGATAACAACACACATTCATCTGCCAATGGGCGAACATAAATGTTAAATAGCAGAGGGCTCAGCACCAAGCCCTGGGGAACTCCAAATGGAGATTGATGTATATTAGGGCTTGCCAAGGCAGAGAAAACCTAGAACGTTCGGTCGGCTAAGAAAGAACGAAGCCACTGTAAGGCTAAGCCACTAATGCCCAAGGAATGTAAAGCTTTCGACAAGACCATGTGAGACACCGTGTCAAAAGCGGCACTGAGATCAAGTAAAATGAGGGCAACCGTCTCGCCGTGGTCCACGCGATCTCTCAACAGTTTGGTAACTCCAAGTAAAGTAGATTCAGTCGAGGAACCAGCTCTAAAACCTGACTGGGTGGGGTGAAGAAAATTCTGAGACTCAACAAAAGAAGTCAGCTGGAGATTGACATGTTTTTCGAGAATGCTGGGAGCAGTGAGATGGGATGGAATTTGGATGGCAAGGTGGGGTTTGCATTGGGCTTGTTTAAAAGAGGGAGCACCATGGCATGTTTCCATTCAGAAGGGACAAAACCTTCCCGTAGGGAGGCGTTCAGGAGGTCCATGATCAGCAGGAGCGTGGGAGCCTCAAGCTGTTTCATCACGGAAATAGGCAGAAGGTCACAAGGGGAACCTGATTTAATACTAGCCAAGGGACAGTTGAAAGTGCTAAATTCCAAAAGGGACCACGATTCCAACCTAATGGTGGATTTAACATAGTCGTAGATCAAAGGCAGCCTCATACTGGTAGAAGTGGGGGCAATGATGGTAGTGTGTAGGGTATATAGCAAGTTATCTTTGGCCAGTGCAGAATACATTTTTTCAACTTTCTCCACAAAAAAGAAAGAGAGGTTTTCACATTGCGTTCTAGTGAGAGCGCAAGGGGTAGTCTGAGTATTAGACCCAGATAGTTCTTTAACTATCTTAAAAAGGGTTTTAGGGCAGTGCTGAGCTAAAGAAATTTTTTGGGAGACAAACTCAGCCCGAGCCATTTTACATAAAGTGTGATAATCCCTTAGAGCCTTTTTATAGGCTATTTTAGCATCTGTCTCGTAGTGTTTCTTCCACTGCCTTTCCAAAGTTTGCATTTGGATTTCTCCATCTTGAGCTTCTCCGTAAACCAGGGAGCAGGCAGCTGATGGTGACCTAAACGTTTATTGGAAAGAGGAAGGCAGGTATCTACTGTCTGGGTAATCCCACTTTGAATGGAATCCAGATCCGAGGAAGCAGGCTTTTTATAGCTGGTCTGGAGTCATCCAAGAGATTGTTTAGGACTCCCACATTGAGCTTAGCCCAATGCTGGACTTTATGTTTAGGACCAGAAGTGACTACTGTAAGGCCAGCTACAACTTTGAGCCGAAAGGTAACCACAAAGTGATCGGACCAACACAGGGGGAAAGCAGGGGGACAGATCAGATCCGCCAGATTAGAAAAAATGGAATTAAGTAGGTGGCCCGCTACATGGGTGGGACCTGAGTTACATAGATGGAGATTCATTGCTTCAAGGTCAGCAATGAAAGCTGCGCTTTTTGTACACGTAGGCTCATCTAAGTGAAGATTCAGGTTACCCAGGATGGTGAAATTGGCGGCATTCAAAGCAAAGGAGGTTATAAGGTCGGGGAAGGACAGCAGAGATTTATTTTAAAGTTGAACATGGTGATTTTTATGTATAATGCATTCTTTCAATTGGGCGACACTAAATTACACAAAAAAAGTGGTGGATGTAATGCCTAAATTTATCTCAGCCACTGGTAATTACGGGGGCCAGCTGGGTCTGGTGGCTCAGTGGATTAATGCGTCTATTGCAGGGGCCTGTGTTTGACCTCATGGTCACAGTTTCAAATCCCGACGGGTCCACTCCGCCTTTCATCCATCCGAGGTTGATAAAATAAGTACCGTTAAGTTGGGTAACAATGAACATCTGTTATTGAGCACCAAGAGACCTCTGGGTGAACGTGTGCTTTACAAATACACATGTTATGTTATGTTATACCCGGTTAATGAGCCCTAACTAGGGTGAAACCGGTCCTGGGTTGCTCATGTTCTGATTCAGGGAGGACCTGGTCTCTCAGTTTGGGCTGGACTGTTACCATTGGATCATGATATGGCTGGGTCAAACTGAGGTTGCATGGTGTGCAAAATAACGATGGACTGTGATGCGGCCCCGGGTAATTTTATCAGTGGCTGAGATTAGTTCAAGCATTCCATCCATCACTTTTTGTATACTTTCATTAGCTGAAGGCATTGTTTAGTGTAATTTTACCCTTAAAATACTAAATAAAATACTACAGATATCCAAGTGTGCACATGTATTGCTAAGTTTCAGCTGTCTTCCAGTTAGCATATTTTGGTCAGATTCCTCATTGTCCATTAGACACATGGGGCCACATGTATAAAAGTATTTTACATTCGCAAACGGTGCATATCGCTAAATTTGCCCGTATGCGAATGCAAAATGGCCTTTCTAAATGTATGAAAGGCATTTCGATTCACAATTTAGGTATTCGCAATTTTTAGTGATTATCTAAATTGTGAATGCAAATAGGGAATCACAATTTGCAATTCCCTAATGCACATGTAAGAAGACTTTCCTAAATGAGAACTGTGCATTTTAGGAAACGCTATTACCATTGATTTCAATTCCATGGTAAATAAGTGCAATTGTAAAAAATGCAACAAAAAAAAAGCTTTTTTCAAAATGCCATGTGGCGCATGTGGCATGTGTGTGCCTTCCATGTGCACCTTTTTTACCGCCCTCATGCTTCGCCAAATTAGCATACTGGGGTTAAGCACTGTGGTGTCACGCCACGTTTTGTGTTTTGATTAGTGAATAAGGGCAGGCGTGAGCCCAGTAATGCCCTGAATCTCTCCTCTTGTGTGATCCCTCCCATGGAACAGCTGTGTCTTTTTCTTTTACTTCACCCGGCATTTCCCCGGTGGGCCGTAGCCACTAGAGGTCAGTTTTGAAATCCCAAGGGTGCTGCTGGCGCTTCTGTCCCTTTACCCAGCTCCGGAGGTTCATTTCAGCAGGCACAGTGGGCTTCCAGAGAGAGAGAGTGGAAGAGAGGGCGAGTTGACGGAAAAGAGGGGGTGACAGAGCAAATAGATGAGTAAATAGAGAAACAGAGGAAACGCGCATATTTCAAAATCTGTTGCCTCACATATAATGCCTTAAATGGAAAAAGCCCACTTTATCCGCAGAAAAGAATAAAAGCGTATGCCTCCTGTCGCAATTTAAGATCCAGCTCGAAAGCCCTGCTGTGGATCCCCCACATCCGTTTCGCTCCCGTGTACTGGAGCAAACTCCCTCTTCACGTCCGTTCCTGTCCCAGTTACTGTAAATTCAGAAAACAACGGAAAGCTCATCTATTCTAATAACACTCGCTCGAATTTCTGTCTTTGACCCGCAAACCGCGCCGAGATGCCCTAGGGTGATTTGCGCGCTATATCAAGTCGATTTAACATAACATAACGTAACAGAGCGAGGCAATGCAGCTGGTTCGAGACGTTTTTTACCCGGGCTGATTTTGTTTCCACAGTTCGGCTCTGACCATTGTCTCATTATATATGCCTTAAATGTGTCTGATTGTTGAACACACTTGAGAGAGGTTTCTCTTCAGATCATAAAGTCCCATAGAAAGCGGAGCATTAGTAAGAGCATGTCCTGTGAATCACAGAATTTGGCGCATGGGTGTTTCTCTAGCAAGGCCTATGATGTCATAATATGATGTAGGCCAATAGGATATTGAAGACTACAGTAGGCGTGTCTTACCGGTCTTCCTCGCCAAGTTATTGAAATTGTTGCTACTCTCACAGTTCTAAAAGTGGCCATCAGGTTACACTTCTTCATGTCAGCGAGCCCTGCGCAGCAGGACCATTTGGCAAATGGTGTTTTTCGTATACCTGATCTAGGCACGGCCTTTGTTCAATGTCAGGGCCGGACTGGCCGTAGTGGGCACCAGGCATTTTCCCAGTGAGATTGAAGGGTGAGGGCCGGTTTTTGAGCGGTGGAGGGCGTTTTTGTTACTGGGGGCCGGTTTTGCAGCGGTGCTGCAATATCGCCCCCTGTAACAAAAGCAGCAGCAGTGCTCCTCATTAGCCCCCCACCCGCCCAGCCCCCGGGGCCGGTCCAACTGAATTGCCAGGGCTGGTTTGTCTTCCCAGTCCAGTCCTGTTCTACATCCCAGTAGGGCTTAGATAATCCTGATAAAAAAACAAAAGCAGATACCAAACAGATGTTCCTGGAGCCTTGCGGACCTTGGGAGGCGCAATGATGAGGCACAGTACATTATATGTAGCAGTTCATGAGGGTGTCCTCTGACCACAATGCCAGAGGTTGGGATGCTTGCACAAAACACTATTGAGTCCAGAGACTGAGATCACATAGCAGGCATGTGCTTAGCTTCATTACACATCATATGTTAGCACACATGCAGTTCTAATAATTTATAATTTCATTAGGTCAGATGGAACTGGTAAGCTTTTACTAAAAGAGGTGATTAATTTTTATTTCTAGCTACATAGGTCTCATTAGTACACTCTCGACATGAATTTACAAAAAACAACGTTCCAGTCTTCATATGACAATCATTTATTCAGCTTATTGTGAAGCATGACTTCATAGTGATGTGCCTTTGAGGCATCAAGTGCTTAGCAAGCTATATAGATTGAAGCCATGCTGTCTGTGTGATGACAAAAGACAGTTACCATGTGAAGTGGGATTGTGAAAGTGTCATTCATCTGAAAAACCACTCCATGGTGTTCATTTGATAGGAGGGTGCTCATCAGACTGTGGTGAGCCATTGCTACCTCATAAAGGAAACACATGCATCTTAACACGGCTGCACCAAATGGAAATGGGTTGCACTTTGATGCTACAGAATCCAACCCACATTTGAGTAATGGCACTAACTTACAATTTCCATGGTTCACAATTCATGGGCAGTAAGCAGTACTATCTGGAGCACTCCTGGACTCCCGCTTCCAATATTGCATGTATTATGATTATCATATTTTTTCTCTCCTTGGTATCCGCCGTTGAGGGCCACAAATGTTAATCATTTACATATGAATGATAAATATAGAGTACATGTTTGGTTTTTTCAAAGTCACTTTTTCTTGCAGTTTGACAATCAAGACTGCTGTAATATATTCACAGTATTCCATCTGAGTTATTCTCTGCTCTTAAATAATTGTTATCGAGCATGAACCAAGGTTAACGAAAGCTGACAATTACAGTTTTTGTCATCATTAAAATTCAAACAGCACTTTTTCACAGAATGAGAATAAGTAAATGGGCATCAGACCACTTTCTGCTAATTGTTTATTCTAAGAGATTCAACAATAGTCAGTTACTGCTATATAAGTCACTCAAGAATTGGTTAAACTTAAACGCCAATATAAATCCCTTGTGCGGACAAAAAAGGCGGCCTTTTACCATACCAATTGGGATGAGATGCAGGAAATCATAATATTAAATGATCAGCAAAAATTCTGGAAAAAGGCCAATGAGTTTAATGGCCAAAATAGGGGCACGCTTGTTTGTATGATTTCGGAAGCCCAGTGGGCCACTCATTTGGCAGACCTGTATAGGGGACTTCTAGTTCAGATAGACTGCAGAAAATTTACGGGCAAACTCTTCCAGCTAAATGTTTCTCAGTGAGGGAAGTAAAGGCTGTTATCGAGAGAGTAAAACTCACCCGAGCCGCTGGCCCTGATAACATCCCAGCTGTAATAATTAAAACAAATAGTGACTGTTGGGCTATGATTTACTCCTCCTTGTTTAGTTGGGTCGCTATGTCTGGCCTTTACCCTTTTTCTTGGAAAGGGTCCATAGTGAAGCCGTTTTTTTTAAAAAGGAGTGGTACAGACCCTATGCACTATAGGCTTATTAGCCTCTTGGATATTTCACTAAAGATATTTTCCAAAATTATCCTAGCTAAACTCGAACATTGGGCCAATGAGGCTACGAAAATCCCACTAGAACAAGGGGGTTTCCTTGAGGGCCATTCCACCAAGGACCACTGTTTTGTTCTGTGGGCCATTATTCGAAAGGCTCTGGAGGAAAATCAAAGGCTGTGCTGTTGCTTTGTAGATTTCCGGACAGCCTTTGAATCTGTGGATAGGGATGTTCTGTGGGAAAAACTTGCCGCTTGGAACCTACCTCCAAACCTTCTCGGGGCACTCCAATCCTTGCACTCTGGTAATTGGGCTCAGGTGGAGTTAGATAAGGCGGGTCGGTTATCACAAATAATTTCTATTGACAATGGCCTGCACCAGGGGTACGTTTTAGCACCCTTGCTTTTTAGTTTATTTTTGGCCGATCTTACAACTTTTATTGCCCAATCTAAGTCCTTTTTGCCATAAATTGTGAACCAGCTTATTGCTTGTCTGCTTTATGCAGGCGACTTGGTATTACTGGATTATACCCCAATTGGTTTGCAGGGTAAACTCAATGCCCTGGCAACTTATTGCAAGCAGAACCAGCTCCGTATCAATCTGGAAAAAAACACGATTATGATATTTGGAAAAAAAGTACAGAGGTTTTCCTGGTATCTAGGTACGCAGGTGGTGACGCATGCTGATCAATACAAGTATTTGGGCTTAATCTTTAGGAGACATCTGAATTTGGGGGCGCACTGGGATGTTATCAGGCAGAAGGCCCTATTGCAGGCCAGCTGTCTGTCAAGATTTAATGGCAGGTTTGGGGGCTAGCTCATATCCATTACTAAAGGCTTATGAAGGGAAGATACCTCCGCTAGGCTTGTATGAGGGAGAGATTTTTTCCTTTGATCCAACCTATGAATGGGATAGATTGGAAGGGGTAGTGATTAAAAGACGTCTTTCACTCCCCCAAGGTACTATGGTTCAGGCCATAAGGAGAGAGTGCAATCTGGCCTCTTGAAACATGGCGGCCTCTACCCGGGCTCTGAGGTACTTTAACACATTGTTGGAGGATGATGAGGTGGTTAAAGTCTCCAAATTGTGTTGGGAAGAGATCCAAAGCAGCGAAAGAAAGTGGGCATAGACCGTAAGAACCAGAATAATTGTACTTTGGATCCTCCATTTAAATAGTGGTACAGTTACATCTCGGCTTCCCTTTCCAGCCAAACGAGCACTGAGAGAATCTGTTGCTATGGTGTCTGAATCGATCGACCTGCTGTATCTAAAGAAGAGATCATCTATTCGCTTCTAGATTGCTACATTGGGCCAGGATAGTGTTATCTTTTATTTATCACAGTTACCAGACCCAAGATTGAGAAATGAAATATTAAGGGCTAAAGTTGGATGCAATCCAATCTACTCATCCCACCCACACAGGATTAAGGTGCAGAATAATAGTGGTCTCTGCCCCTGCCCCTTGAAAGTTAAATGTACTCTCTTGCATATTCTTATGGACTGCATCTTTTATTATGTAAATCGAATCAAGTTTTTAAGACCTCTGTTTTTTAAATATGATGCTCTCAATAGGGGTAAAGCTGTGGAGCTATTGTCCGACATGCGGTATCTTGATGTGGCAGTTGCAATTGCTCGGTTTTTACGATCTGTTATACAGAACTTCAATTATGAAATGTCGTGGGTGTGGGGGGTAGGGTAGCCAGGAGTGGGGTCCTTTTAAATGTTTTTATTATTAAGTGCACTTTTTTATGTTTTATGGACAAATGTCTAAATAAACTTGTTTCCGAACCTGTGAACTAAATAAAGTCATATAAGTTAGGAACCAAGCATCAAGAGAGAGAGGAATTTCGTGCCAGATGACAGAAATTAGACATGTAATGCAGAATCACTTCATCTACTTTTGGTGAAGGCTAACGGGAGGCGCATTCAGTCTTCACTTGCTGGTGGCATATCGGCCTTCCTCCCAGGAAAGATGAGAGTAGCAGACTATGCTATTATATGGAACAATTACTTCTTTATTCCGAGCAGAAATGACAGTGTGAACCATCTTTTAAACTCAAATTAGGATTTCTTTTAATGTTGCGTTTAGCTTAGTAAGTCAAAAATATAAATGTGGGATTAATATAAAGCAATATATTGGAATATTTTCTGAAAATCAGTTTACTTAAACTGTTTGTTTTTGTTATAGTTTACAACCCATCTTGTGTGCACTAGGATAGGATTTCAATTTAAAAAAATCTTTAACATCTAGTGTTTGCTTCCTGGTGTTCTTGAGTTAGCCTTTCTATCATGAAAGATGTTTTGGGTTCCACTAATCATCCCTGTAATATTTCATAAGTTTGAGCATTACTTCCAAAGCATCTCACTCAAATACTTGTCACTCAGTTGCGGGGTGGTTGTAGTCCAACTGGCCTTCTGTCTCGGGTTGGCACATTGACAAAGTCCTTATTGCCAGGGGCCTAGAAAGCTATCTTCTGGGCTGTGTTCTAGAAAATCTAGAAAACGTATCATGTGAGCCTCACTCTGGAACGTTTTGGCTATGACACATATTTCACAAGAAATTTGGTCTCACCCTGCTTAATCTGTTTTCATATTCTGCCAGTGAGTATGGAATCAGTCAATACAAGCTTCAAACTTTCAAATGCCTTAATACTTTCTTCTTTGTAGTTTTTACACTAGCCCCTGACATTAGGTTAGTGCTCTGGATTTTTTTTACTTTCGCTTCAGGCTGGTGAGATCCACTATCCTTACCTGAGTGTGTTAATTCTCCACATAGTGGCTATTATAGTGTCATTTTGAGAATCATTTTGCGTAAATAAGGAAGAGTTTAATGTTACAACTCCCTTATAGTCCCTTAGAGTTCCAGAAATGATCAAGGGGTTTGTCCTCAAACTTTGAGCACATGTATAACTCACTTAAGGCTCAACTTAATGGTGTAGCTATCGTTACCTCTGGTTTAAATACATGATTTGTTTTTAGGAGGCTAAACATGTAATGTCTGTGTGTATCACAATTTTCTACTGAATTTTTAAACTCAGATTTCCATCTTCTTACTGCCAGTTCTACACAATCTACACAAAACAGGACCAAATGTTTTGTCTTCGTGGTGGTCCCAGGCGCAACTGAGCCCTTATTAAGTAAGTAAGTAAAATATTTCTAAAGCGCAATGTATGCCGAGGCATCTTGGTGCTATAAGCGATGCTGCACAGGCCAGGGAGAAGGGATTACGTTGACTTAGAGGTAAACAGCCATGTTTTGAGCAACTTCCTAAGAGACAGCCAATTAGGTTGAGATCTGAGAGAGGAAGGCAAGGTGTTCCAGAGTTTGCCGGCTATTATTATAAGGGTCGCAGAACAAGTATTAGGCAAGTCACAATTTGTGACTCTCTGTGATGGGCTGCAAACTCAGGGATGATGGCCTGCAAGGGACAACAGACCACCATCCCTGAGTATGCCTTCCTTAATGGGAAACTTTTTTTTTGCAAGCAGCTTTGGTTCTTTATAGGAAACAGCACTGCTTTAAAAAAAAGAAAAAGGATTTCCAGTTTGGAAAAAGTTTAGAAGGAGCAGGCAGTGGTCTCCTGGACGCCCGTCTACTCCCTCTAAGGCTGCCCACCCCATTCCGAAAGACAAAGGGGTCCAAAGAGAACCCCTTCTCCTTTGTGATTCAGATATCCCCTCCTTTGAGGAGTCTGTGACTGGTTGAGGGTTTGCAATCACAACTGTGGTTGCAAACCTTGATACGTATGTTAACGAATCACAGTTTTGGTAGGAACACACTTTTCATCCCCCTTCCCATTTGTGATGCTATGTGCGTTGCATACCCATTTTCAGAATTGGAAAAATTGAATTTGTACCGAACAAATGGGATTTTGCTAATCATGGGACTGCAAATGCATAATCCATCTGTACATTAGACCCCAATATGCAATGTATTACCACTGGGAGACCCACTTGAGGCTCCACCTCTTGTGATCATAGCCCCTATCTACAGTCAACAATAGTAATAAATAAAATATTACACTCTCCACATCTCTGTCAAAAGACAGTTAAAGGTCAGTTATGGTTCATTTAACACAAAACCGAAAAAGCCCCGAACTGAAAAAACCCTGAGATTTGCCATTTGTGATGTGCAACAGACAATGCACACCATAGCTCATGCACCCACCATGTTTGCTCTTTGTAGACTACCTTTTTTGTCTGACATGCCATTAGCTAAGGTGTGTACTGACCACGGTGGGGGGAATCAGTTATGGTGTACATTGTGTGTTCAATACCATAACTGGCAAATTTTACAGCTTTTCCAGCCCTCACTCCCACCTTAGGCTGAGGTCAGGAAAGAGAGTAAATGTTCCTTGTCAGCAGGCATCTTGTACCATGATGTATACATCCCCTGGGTGCCTGATGAGGAAACAAGCATTTGTGGTCAAATACACTGCTGGCATAAAGGAGACGTCTATTGTGTGCAATAGTCCTGCTGATGTCCGTAGAATTCTATCTGGGAATGCATTTCATGGGAATACGAGGTGAATGTGACAATGTAACCCCTTTTTACAGGGTACATCAACATCCTTGGTTCCGCTAAAGAATGATCAGTTATCACATCTTGCGGGATCTGCCTGTCCCTAGTTTGTCTCAAGTCAAGTCTGCCTGATCTATGCACTGAAGGGTCCAAGGCTAGATTCCAGTCACCCCAGCCAGCAGCAAAACCCTTGTGTTCCCCACTGAGCAAAGAACACAGGACATACCACAAACAAAAAGTCCCTTTTATCACCTACAGGAGCGCAGATTGAACCTAGGGTGAGTGTCAAGTCTTGTATTTTAATTTTAACTAATATAAAGGATCCATCGCGATGCTGCCATGTTTTCAGTATATTCACTGGCAGAGATTTTTTAATTAAACTGCCAGCCCACCTTTCCTTAAGGAGGAACTATTAGACCATGGTCAGTGGCCGCTGCTAGTATAGTATATTCTTCCCACTGAGTCACGCTTTAATTTGAGACTTTTTTCGGGAGATAGATGCGTCTCTTGAAGTAGTGCTTTGTCTGGGTGTTTAGTTTTTTTCATTTTAATATAATGAGTCAGGACATTCATATTCAAGGAGCGACTGAAGAGTGTCTTAGAACTTTTGGTCACCATGATTGGGGGTGTTTGGTTCCTATTGCGTGAAGAAATGTGAGAAGTGCTCGTGCCTGCGCCCTGGAGCATAGAGCGCATCAAGCTCTGAGGGAGAACTGAGCTTAAACATAGTGTCATCAGAGACAGGCTTGTGTGGGTATGTTGGTACCTTCCAGTGACTAACCTGGTCCTGTGCCAAGAATAGCGATGAGCAGTGGCGTAACAAAGGTTTAAGGGGCCTCCCTGCAATGTACACGGAGGGGCCCCCACTCTGGATTTTATCCGGAGTGCTCAGACTTGAGTACTGTGCTGAGGGGGCCCCCTGCAGCTGGGCCCCCCCCTGCACCGGGGGGATGCAGGGGCCTGTGTTACGCTCTTGGCGATGGGAGAGTTTGCCACAAAATATAGGGCCAGATGTACAACCATTCTAAATTGCGACTCGCAATTTGAGCTCGATTGTGAGTCGCAAATTGCGAGTCGCAATTTAGAATGTACAACAGTGTCAGAGACACTGACTGCGATTCCCAATGGGGTCGCAAAATGCGAGGCTCATGCATATTAATGAGCCACTCGCAATTTGCAACCCCATTGGGAATGGCTGGCCCTCCCAGGGATGGTGGCCTGCTGGGCTCAGCAGACCTCCATGTCTGGGACTGCTTTTCAATAAAGCAGGTTTTTTTTTTCTTTAGGAGGGTGGTAATTTGCCAGTGTTTTGCAACCGCAAGCGCGGTCGCAAAACATTCATACATGGCTTTGGGGTCGCTATTAGGAAGGGAACACCCCTTCCTAATAGCGAGTCGCAAAACACTATTTTGCGAGTCGCAATTTATTTGCGAGTCGCAAAATAGTGTTTGTACATAGCCCACAAGGATTTAGCATGTGCAAACGGGTCACAAATAGTTTGAGTGGAAAAGGATGCTCAAACACCGTGCTGTGGGATAAACTACAAATGTTCACGAACAGCAGACCATGTAGAAGGATAGGGAAAGGAGATTAGATGGAACCAAGAGTGAGCCCAACACCGGCTCCAAATGTTCAACAGACTGAAAGTACTTTAGCCGGGAGAGACTTTGGATAGTCGTGGCAGCAAATCTTTCGATAATATACCAGAAGGAAGGGGGGTTGTGGCGCAAGCTGCAACTGCTCAATTCTTAAATTGACTGCTACAATGCTTCGGTCCCTAGCGCAAGTATTTGGTTCTTTCGTCCTATATCTTTGATGTGTCATTGGGCCCAGAAACAAAGGAAGGCACAGAAGAGTCACCACAGAGGTTGCCGATTATGTGCAGCAACGTATGAATTATGTAAACAGGCAAAGGGTGCACCATGTGTATTCCTCCCATGCAGCAGAATAACCAGAAAAATGTCTCAAAACAAGAGAGTGCAAGTCCCTACAGCAAAGTCACTGGACAGATATGTAGGGCTCATTCTGCACCAGGCAGCACCAGTTTCATCTCCTATCTCATGAGGACACCTATATATCTAGAAGCAGCCAGTTTAAGACTCTCTCGGCCAGTATCGAGCCTTGCCTCTGGGTTTATGATGACGCTTCTCCCTGTTTATTTCAGCAGACACCCAATTGCACATGATTTCCTCCAATCTTTGCCTCTCTTTGTGATGTGGATCAGGTATTGGATGATTGACAGGCGTCTCAGCAGACTGGTGCAAGATATCCATTGTTGAAGAATCCATCCAGTCGAGAAATTTCTCTAGGGAATCAGTCATCAAATTCCTTGGGATTACCATTGATCATGGTTAATGTAGTCTCCTGTCCAAGCAATCCAAAGAGAAGCAAAAGGTGCTTTGCTTTCTTTTGGCTAGGTTTGCATTATACAAATGCCACATGCAGACATACATTTCTTCCAGCGCGGCCACAGTGATAGGAATTGAAAGGATGGTATTTCTTATCAACTTGGCTTCGAATGAGAAGTCCTGTTAAACACAGATTTTACGGTCACCGTGCAAAATGCGATCATGTTTGTTGGCGGCCCTCATGATGGTGCCCTCGTTGATGTAAGAAACAAACTACATTTTGCCTCAGTACTGATCCGGAGTTGTAGCCCTGCATTTTGGTCCTGTCTTCTCTCTGGAACTCAAAAGGCAGGTCAAAGTTTAGGTTGGTAAGGTCAGGTCTGAAGTGAGTGAGAAAGCCTAAACTAATGTTATCTTCCATTTTCTCAGGAATGCCTGAAAATCGCACATTGTCTTCTGGTTTTACCGTTTATCTTATGCAGGCTCCAGCGATCCTGTTCTCAACGTAGAGACTCCACTAGCTTCCGCTCCACCGATGCCAGCCTGTCTTCAAGCACTAGTCTGCCAGTGTAACATAAGGACACGTGTCCAGTGGCACCTGGTGAACTTTCAAATAGGTGGGGTGTAAATGCGTATACTGAATGGTCCGCAGAGACCATAGCAATGTGAGTTTGGCGGTGTCCTCTGCCCTCAAGAAACTAGATGCCACACAGTGCATTTATGACAACAACAAAACATATATATATATATATATATATATTTAACACCTCTAGGGTTTAACAAGTGAATTTCAGGAGGAACCATTGAAATATTCTAAAAGCTCGGACTTTGCAACAGCAGAAACTATGCACATGACTGGATTTTGACCATCAGAAAATAGTGCTAACAGAGGTAATCAATTGCTAAGAGAGGGCAGTGTCTGTATTACAGCGTTTTTAAGTTGCAAAAATATTCCTGTTCTGTGTCCCTAGTGAATGATTGATCTTCGACAGTGCATAATGAGGAGAGACGGAGTATACTAGAAACTGCATCCAGAACAAGCACTGAACAGACAGGACCATAAACTGTCCCTCATTTACAGACGACAGAAGCACAGTGTCGTAGCAAGGCCACCCTTTGCCCTAAAGCAAGCAAGAAAACTGGGGTTCCCTACTATGGATTTATATTGAAAACAGCAACTAATTGAGATGAAGAGGCCTCCTCACACTCCAAGGCCGCGGTACCACTGTACCTGCTGCACTATTGGTAGCTACACCCATGTTGTTAAAGCAGAGCAACACAATTTCCAAGTAGCTCGTCTGTGTCACATTATTTTCTTTGCAATCTGATATTTGTGGTGGTGATTTCACAGTAAAAACAAACAAAAAAAAACAGGACTAGCACCAATGCAAAAAAAAAAAAAAATGCATGAAATCGGAAAATGTGAAAGTTCTATAAATGCTGCTGGTTTATTTTACCGATTATTTTGCCAGTTTAACTGACAGCTTCAACAAATGCGACGCAGTCCACATATTTTATTTCAGTAGCTCGGAGGCAGAGCTGGAAGCAGAGCAATGACGCTCCTTCCATCCATCCTCTAATCGTCCTCTGCACTACTACCCACTAAACCGTCTCAAATCTGTTTAACAAATTCTGATTTTATTTGGGCCAGGGTGTGGTTCGGATGAGTTATTCTCACATTTTTGCATCTCCCTCGGTCATCAACTACATGGGAAGCAGATTGGACATCGCTTCCTCTTGGTACTGAGGCTGCTGTCCTTGCCAACCACAGCGACAACATCCTCCACCCCACAGGCCTTCAATGTGCATCTTACATTCATAGGTAGTACCTGCACGCACGGGTGTAGCTTGGTCAGGAAGATTGGGAATGTGTGAGACTCAGATTTTCCAACAATCACGCTACCATATAACCTTACAAATAAAATATATTGTACAACAAGCAGGGACCATGAGAGTGGCTTAAGGAGCTGTGGAAAGGGACAGGAATCTGGTTTGGTACTAAGTGAGCAAAAAACCCCACAATATTTTGTAAAATAACAAATATTTTGAAAACTTTCAAGACAGAGAGAGGGCGAGTGTGTCTGTTTTTGTCTGTGTGTATGTAAAAATAAGACGAACACCTCAGCATACCCAACTGAAATCGTCTGTACCAAACTATTTACCAGTAAATTCATTTATTAGGGGGTGTAACACCCCAAACACCCCCCTGAAGCTATGCCTCTGCCGACACGTAGACAAACACACATGCACACGCACCCATACAAAGTGAGACTCTTAAAGACTAAACTTACTTGAGCCAGGCCTCTAGAATCTGAGCTGACATGCACTTTCAGCAGGACCTACAAATCCTGAATCCCACAACTCCGGCAAGCAGCCAGGCACAAGAGCTTCTACCCAATCTAAAGCGTGAATAGGGTTAGAGCTGGATGCCTTTTTAGGTCGAGCCTAGCGCAGCGCGCATGCGCTGCCCTAGAAAATGACCTCTTGGAATCACTTCAGCTTTTCAGCAAACTCGTGCGTGTGGCTAAAAAAGGCCACACACACGAGTCTGCTGAAAAGCTGAAGTGATTGGCCATTGCGTGTGTCTTTCAAAAATGGAAAGCCCGCAATTGGCCAAAGGCGGGGGCATGTCCCGCCTTCTATCTAAACGTTAACTCCCCTGGCCTAGGAAGCCCCGGAGCGAGCAGCAGCACGGCTGGATGCCAGCTGCATTCCTGACATTCCTTGTTGACTTATACTTTACAACCATAGCATCGGAAGTGGAAGTAACGTTAAAGTCAGAGTTGTGTAGTTGGGGAAGCAGGTCTGAGTCTCGACTTCATATCAACATCTGATTCTGAACTACTTCTTAATCTTTCTTTGCCTCAAAAAGTAAAGCAAAAATGATGACCTTGCGTTATGTAAGCGATGCTCATGTGAAGCGCTCAAATTTCGTCGGGTCGCGTTCGTGCTATATAAAACTATAAAAACAGCAGTGCGCACGGGGTATAGTTTGATGTTTTACGTGTTATTTGTAATTTGGTTAATATCTAAGCTTTCGCAGCAAGTGTACATTAAAGCAGCTTTGGTTTGTATTGGCTTGTGTTATGGTATTTGTACTATGGAAACAGGCTTCAAGACCTTCCCAGACAAAAGAAGTTGCAATGTGTTTCGCCTGACACTAAGATGGCCGCCACGCAGTGTAAAGATTCTTTATACAGAGAGCGTTTACTCGTTAGAGTAATGGGTGTCTAGAATTTTTCAAAGTGAAAGTGACAGCGGTAATGAAGAAAACAGCTGTGCTTAAACGGTTGGTTTATTACATTGGTATGCCTTATTTAATACACTAGGATATCCCAGAGGATTCGACGCTATTTGAACATAACAGCTGCCCACTTTGGAAGTGGAGTACTAGGATTGGCTAAAAATCCAGTGGTTCTAAAAAATCGCTTTACCCCCCACAGAGTGCCTAAAAACGTGACCATGAGTCATGTAAAACAGCAAAAAAATAGACGTGGTAATTTTATGTATGAGAATGCTGAAATACTGAACGATTTACCCTGCACGTAGTATATTCTTTGAAAAGGCATACTTAAGCAAATGTCTGTACTGTGATAAAGTTAACTGGACTCTAGTAGACTGGATAACCATTGAGTTCAGAATGTGGGAAAACATGGAAGCTCTGTGCTTACTAGTTGGACGAGGTCCCTCTCAAATATGGTCGCCATGTAAAGGAGGCTTCCTTGGTCCTCTCTCCATTATGAAAATCCCGCCCTCTCTCTGCGTCCTCTGAAGCAGCAACGATCGTCCATCACTGGTTGTTGCTGTGGGGTTTGCAGGTGAGAGAAGAGGGTTGTAGGGTATGGCAAGCAGGGGATGCATTTAGCGTCGGCCTATTCATTTGATATTGTGTTGCTGACAGAGTGGTTCTGTTTGTGTCCAAAGAGCTGCTCAGCTCCTTGGCAGCTGAATACAAGAGACCCTACTTACTGTTGGACATTCGGAGTTCTTTGAGGCTCAATACAAATAATAACATTTTTGAAGACCCCACACCTCCCCCTTTTAAAATGAGAAGAGAACTACACTGCTAGTTAACCCCACCCGCGTTATGGACGGCTGAGGATGTGGGTTTAATTCACTCCAGAAGTTAAAGCGCTGCAAGCAAATGTATTTATTTATGCGGTTTTTATATAGCGCGAACTTTATCCGAAGGTGTCAGAGCGCTTTGCAATAGAATATTACATAAGGTCTTCAGAGTACATGAATTACATTTAAAAGAAGCGTTAGTTGTGTGCAGATGTAACTCATTTTTATCCTCTAACCTTCGTTTTAAGTCCCAAAAATCTTACATGAGAAGTGTGAGCATGCATACTGAGAACTAAGGTTTGATATTATATTTACATATATAGATATATCCCAAATGTACTTTGCAGCAACTCGGAAAGGGGGAGGTCACTGCTTATTGTACACAGCTAATCCTCAGTTACAATGGATAGAGCTCTGCAGTTTCAAGATCCTGTGCGTGAATGGGTAAGGTAGCCAGTTTTGAGGTCTCACCTGACAGCGCACATGCACTGTTGCTGCAAGGGAAATTGCTTACAGTAAAGGGCTGGGAGACCGCCCATTGCTTATAATTTGTTGCCTTTCTTTGTCAGTCTTATTTGCTGAATCCTAATTGCTCAGCGCGGGTCTGGCGTCACTTCCTATTCCCTGTGTGTAGCACGGACCAAGCACAGATTGATTCATTTTAATCAGTGTCCGACCACTATTTGAATTTGGATTCAGGTACTATTTCCCATCCACCACTCTTCCATTGTCCATGTTTCTTTCCCGCTTCCACTCCCACCCTACGTGGCCTGTGCCACCCACATATCCCCTTCTTTAAGAAGAAACAAAATCTGGATGCTTCTTAGTGCTTTTTTACTCTACCTCCCTCCAGTTGTGTGGTCAGTGCCAGCCTCCCTCCTGTATTGTCCACCTCCATCTGCCATAAGAAAAAATGAAGTATGACATGACCAGTGGCAGCGGCATTATAGCATTATTTTCCTTTACTTTTCACTCCACTTCTCTGTCGATCTGACCACAGTTCTTCATAGCAGAACCCAAAAGGAAACCATCGTCCTCTGAGAATGATAGTAAGGGAAAGTGGTGTTTAGACTTTGAATGATTTGTTCATTGGCACAAGTCAGCTAGGGCTGGTAGATTTAATGCCCAGACCACATACACTTAAAAGACACTGGCCGTCTTCCATCCTAAGGGAAGTCTTAGTGTATGAGGCAGTCTCTTTTGGTGAGATGTTTAGACATGTTTACCACCCTCCCTTTTGTTTCCGCTGAGTTGTTGAGCACAAGGTACAGTTTCCTCTTGGGCTTTACCTGAAATGCTCTCCTTTGAAGTCCAACAGAACCTTATAACCAGCAATGGCATAGCCAATAGATCTCGCCTTTGGGACCTTATAAGTTTTTAGCCATGCAACAGTTGATGTTGTTGCACCAAGAATATTGTGCTGCATAACTAAATACTTATAAGGTCCCAAAAGCGAGACCTATTGGCTATGCCAATGCTTGTTTCCAATCTGGCTTCTGATAGGACAAAGGGCACATGATGGACAAGCCCTGAAGCTCACTTATCATGTTGCATTAAGCTAGTGCGACATATCACCTATGTATTGTGACTGTGTGAGGCTAGGTTGAAACAGCCACCGCCTGACACAAGCGCAATACAACCAGAGGAGCCGACTCTGCTGCCAAGGTGGTATTACAGCTTTAACACGTAAGCAAATGATCCAAAATCATTTGTTTTCATCTAAAAGCTGTAACATCTTCAGCAATTGGTTTCAGAGAGAGCCAATAGATTGACGTCTTGGGGCCGTATTAGGAATAGGGTGCGCTTGCCAGGTTTGTGCCATGGCGCACCTTAAAACAGGTGCACCGGGCACAAACAGGGAAAGTGTGCCCTATTACATTGAATGTGCTGCCCCAGGGCAGCTGCGAACTCGCGCTGCTCTGGGGGAAGCGCATACAAGGGAAAAACAAAGCAGTAATTTTATACGTACAAACTGTGATACCGTGTAGTGGGTTCATTAGCAGATGCTCAACTCCTGCACCATTCTGATTTGAGGACCTTGGTTTGGGGTTAATGTGCTTATTGAGTTTTTTCAAAATTCCAAGATGCGGAAACCGAAATCTGCACATTTTGCCTACAAAATGTACACCAAGGTTTACCTTGCAAATACTGTAAAGCAAACACTCTGGAGGCACATTTTACACCTCACTTAGGGGCATATCAACAAGGGCTTTATCTCTGCTTTTTTGGCTTTAAAAGCCAAAAAAGCAGAGATAAAACTAGCGCCCTATCAACAACAGGGTGCTAACATGCAAATTCGCATGTTAGCACCCTTTTACTCTACGCTTCCCCTTGCATCTCTAATGAGATGCAAAGGGGGCGTTCCAGAGTAAAATAATAGGAGAAATTTCGCTAAGCGACATTTCTCCTATTATCAAGAATATCGCTAACCCTGTTAGAGACAAAAAAAGCAGCGCTAACCGCGGTTAACACTGCTTTTTTACGTCTGGTATTTTTCTGACTTAGCCATGATATCCTATGGAAGGAGGATATCATGGCTAAGTTTGCCTGTCCCTATCAACAAGGTAACGTAAGATAATCGCTGGGTTTCCAGCGATAATCTCACGTTAGCCTGTTAGCGTGAGGATTTTTATCGCTATTGAGATAAGCGTTGCTAATAGCACGCTATCTCAGCGATAAAAATCCACGCTAGCCGGCGATAATTATTCTAGCCCTAAGAGCGCTTAGAGATAATTATCGCCGGTTGTTGTTGATATGCCCCTTAGAATCCTGATTCAGGCAGAAACAGTACTTTATTCCATATTCGGGATTGAAGGGGACTTGGAGTGAAACCTTAAGTGTGAATGTTGCCATGTGTTTTGAAACTCTTGCTCCTTGTGCAAAGACAATAAACAAGCCTGTACAATATGGAAGTATATACCTTTTGGGAAATGAAAACATGCCACTTTACTTCATTTACTATTTTTAGATGTAGGTACCAGGTCTGTTGATAAAGGTTTGTCTCACATGGACAAACTATCGGAAAGAGACCTCCTCAAGGAAGGGTGAGTTCAGGTTCCCCTGAAGAGCAAAGATCTGCAGCTAGTCCAGAGAGTTCCAAATGAAAGGGTCCCGTTGCCGAGCCTGAATAGCTTTGCCTCCTCATGTAGTCTTTTAGGATTTGTTCTGGAAGGCTATCCTCGTTTTATTGGATCTAATACCCCAGGAAGAGGTACAGAAGGTGCAAGCTTCTGGAAGTATTCAGATTACTCCGCATAAACTTTGTTTGTTATGCTTTGTTTCAAGTGAGGGACTGATTTAGAGTTGGGCAAACAGGTTAGTCTGTCACAAACGGGATGAAGACCACATCCACCTTATTAGAAATGCATAATATCCTATGACACTTGCAATAGGGGGGGGACAGGATATCCGTCACATCCTGCCCGCCACACTCTAAATCAGGCCTTGAATTCTTTCTGGAGGTACAGCCGGCGCACTGTGGGCACAACATACTCATTTTCCTCAGATTTACCTGAAGTGTGTCTTCTTGGTTTGGGATTATTGGCGGTTTCTATTGTTTGTTTTTGGGGAACATTAGTTTGCATAATATGGTAGAGCTCCTATGAGTATGTTAATTGGGAAAGAAAAAGAAATGCCTAGGCTCTTTACTTCTTGTCCCAAAGGAAAGCGTGTTTCAGTGTTGTCATCCTGCACCAGGATCTCGACTTTAGCCCTGTTCTGGTAAAGGAAGGCATTCAATCAATCATGGGTCTTATATACAGCTGAAGACCCAAAGAAAGGAACTCCTATTCAGGGCCGGACTGGGAACTGAAAGCAGCCTTGGCAAATTTAGCCAGACCAGCCCCCATCTGGCGCACCACGAGCGAGCGCAGCAAGCGAGCCCAGCCACTATTAGGGGGATTTGGGGGGGGGGGGTTCTCCCCCCATGAACATTTTTGGAAAAAGTAAGACCAAAACTGTGCATTTTACAGCTTATTTTTCATTACATATTTATTAGTACTAACTTTCAAAGCACAGTAAATAGTGGACAATAGACCTTAAAGAGCACCAGGTTACCCAGCCATATGTACCCATAGACAACCTTACAGAGAGCACCACAATAGACACTAGAGTAGTGAATCAGAGAGCACAAAGTATAATTGAGACCACTTCTCATACTGTTTGTAGCGAGCAAGCGCAGTGAGCGGAGGGGGCTTGGGGGTTCTCCCCAAGAACATTTTGGAGACAGAAAGGCCAAAACAATGCATTTTTCAACACATTTTTCATTACATATTTATTTGCATTAACTTTTAAAGTATAGTAAATGATGAACTTTTGGTGCACCAGCATACACAGTCATAAACCACAGACATTCCTATAGAGAACATCAAAAAAATTAAATGTCGAGCATGGAACATGAATTTAAATATAACAGATTGTCCTAATATAAAATAGTATAAAAAGATTTAAAACGCACTTAACCTCAAACAATTGTGCAAAGGTTTAGAGGAAAAAATGTACAAGACAAACACCCTTCGGGCCACTCTTGTCTTTTCAACCAAAAGTGCTATGCGTTTTAGGCTTTTTTTAAAGACTGTCTTAAAGCCATAACTTTACAGCATAAGAACTACATTCTGATATTCTTTTTTGTATTTTCAATAAATTGTAACTCACATTGTCACACATTAAGCACTGAAATGTCACACGTGAGCACCCAGGACAGTAAGCATGGAAATGTCACACATAAGCACCCAGGCCACTCAGGCCAGAAACTGTGGAAATGTCACACATAAGCACCCAGGCCACTGAGGCCGGAAACTATAAAAATGTCACAGCAGGCCAGAAAGCATGGAAACGTCACACATAAGCACCCAAGCCGGTAAGCATGGAAAAGTCACACATAAAACCCAGGCCACTGAGGCCAGACACTATGGAAATATCACACATAAGCACCCAGGCCAGAAAGCATGGAAACATCACACAGAAGCACCTAGGCAGCCAGAAAGCATGGAAATGTCATACATAGGCACCCAGGCCAGAAAGCATGGAAACGTCACACATAAGCACCCAGGCAGCCAGAAAGCATGGAAATGTCATTCATAAACACCCAGGCCAGAAAGCACGGAAACGTAACACATAAGCAACCAGGAAGCCAGAAAGCGTGGAAATGTCACATATGGCACACAGGCCAGAAAGCATGAAAAATTCACACAAAGGAACCCAGGCCAGTGGTACTGGAACAATTTTCAGAGTGTGGGTGCTGCTATCAGTGTTACATCACTGAAGTCATGGGATTGTGAAAAATTCAAGAATCACACAAAGAACAAGAGTAGCAAATGAGTCTCACCTATTCCGGCGGAGGTGGTGAGGGTGTGGTTCAGAGTGGAGAGGTCAAAATTTCATCTCTGTACATAACATCCCTTCAGAACAGATCAGATACTTTGACAGATTCACCATCTTTGGGGGTGTCATGGAAGCTAAAGACCCTTCTTTAGCAGATCTGAGCATTCCCACACACACCCATTCATAACAGCATTTATCAAACGACACTATAGATGCCACTCTACCTCACAAAGTTACATATAGCAAGCACAGCACATGCAGTCTTAGCAAGACTAAGGATCAGAAACTGCATGAATGAGAACCAGAAGACAGGCCTTCTACATCATGCATTTTAGTTTAGCTGCTTGAACAGAGAAGGATGTGCCTGAAGTGTGTAAATTAAACATACCAACCCAAACCAATTAGCATCATAATCACTTTGGTTGTGAATATTACCTTTTTCACCAGCCGGCCTTAACTTCTAGTAGGTGCATGGGATTTACAGTAACCATTGAAGAATCTCCCTCTTACATGGTATGGATGAATACAAGTTGATAATAAAATAAAGTGACAGAATACACATATTTGCACCATTACCACAGAGGATTGCAACAAAGCGATGGCTAACAAGATTTTTTAGTCACCAGACCCCATGATGCCACAGAATCAAGATTTTACCTTTTTTTGATTTGGATACTTGTAAAGAAATGTGACCTATGATGGAAATACTAACATAAAGGTTTTATGTTCGGACAAAGGGATGGCATTTTTTCACCGAAAACACACATCGAAACTCAGTTTGGTCCCAAAGGAAGGAGATGGACCATGAGACTGTAAAGTAATACAGGAGGAATAAGTAAAACATATTTGTATGGAGCTCTATTTAAATGTATATTCAAGTAGGGGAGTACTACCAATACTGAGGAGTAGGAATTTGAGCACTTCTCGTCTCCACCAAGTGGGTGAATTTTAATATTTTTTTGATGTCTGTAGCATGATTGATGTACTGAATTGGCAGTGAGTGCAGGCTCTGTTAGCAGGATGTAGAGTTACTTTACAAGAAAGTTTGCATGAACTGATACTTACGAAATATGACTGAATCCGGAGACTGTTGTAAGATGTACATGCATTTCTGACGATTGTATGCATAAAATAAAAAATGAATTGAACATAATATTGGAAATTATTTGTCCCTATCCTGACCTTAAATGAAAAACAATATAGGTCAGGCGGGTGTTTCTTTTTTTAATTATAAGTCTTTTCCCTGGCATGATAACTTACACTTAGAGGTACCTCACTGATAAATGTGAAGCAAACCACTAATGACTTAAAAACCAAGTTTCCAAATGCAACAGGAATCAACTGAAGATTATACAAGTCACCACGGAGCCTATTATCAAGAAACGGCGTTAAAATTATCGCCGCTTTAGCGGCAGAAAACTGCTGCTAAAGCGGCGATAATGGGCTTGATAATATGCCGCAGAGAATTCCCATAGAAGCCCATGTTCTGGTGTCAACATGGGCTTCTATGGGAATTCTCTGTGGCATATTATCAAGCCCATTATCGCCGCTTTAGCTGCAGTTTTCTGCCGCTAAAGCGGCGATAATTTTAACGCCCTGCTTGATAATATGCCCCTACATTACTATGAAGGTTACATAAAAGCAGATGAATGAGGCGGGGTCATTGCACTAGTTTGCAACAACACATCTGCGTAATAGTGTTTGCTGCAGTCTTCTTGAAATCCCCCTCATGGTCCTTAAATGTGCCTGCCTATCACCCCCAAAAATGCAGTCTTGCGTGTGCTAGTATACAGCTTCCTTTTAACGCTGTGAATGCTGGGAGTTCAGCTGTAGTTTTAGTTCACTTCCATTGACTAACTGGACTGATGCACCAAAAGCTGGTGATTTGATTTGTTGGAGCATGGGAGGTGGTCCCAGATGACATCTGATAATCATGCCAAGAATCGAAGCTAGCCAACAGGTGGGTGAACCGGTATCTTATTCACAAACAGCTCATAACAACAGCACAAAAGAAATATAAAAACACAATAATTTGTGACACGGTTTGGACACAAAAAACCTGGTCTGCAAAAGAGACATCTTCGGCAAGTGATTAACTCTAACGAGGCGGATTAGTGGGTTTTAAGAAGGAGTTGGTGAACGATGAAGAATAAAACGTAGTTCAAGTGTGCAATGGTGATATCATTAACCCCCTCCACCCTCTCTTCCACTGCAGGCCTGCACTAATGGCTGACTAATAGACTTTCCTTTCCTGCCCTAAAAAGCGAGGATTACGTAACGGATTAAAGGCCACTGGAGTCAGGCTTGAGCCCGTCTTTACCTGGGAGCTTCGAGGCTGTAACCGCGGCTCCTCCAGCAATGGACCTGCACTCAGGCTTCCCAACAGTCTCTGACTCTGACTGACTAGCAGGACGTGCGACGGAACACAGGGGGGCAAACTTGGGGATTGGGGCGCAGATCCTTGGTCCGACTCGCACATTGTACTGCGAGATGCACGAGTCAGACCAATGATCTGCTCCCCTCCCCAAGTTCGCCCGCCTGGCTTGCGCAGTTGCGTCCTATAGTTGTGCAGGTCCTGGATAGATAATAATTCGGGCGCTACATGCACTCACTGCCTACATGAAGGCGGGTCACGGGCACCTGGCAGGGCGGGTGGTGGCGCTGAAAGTGTACGAAGCGCGCACCATGCGCATATGACACACTACTAAATTCAACCGACACTCCAACAGGGCTCTCTGACCTCTGTGTGGGTAAAAAGCACCACTGTCTTTCGTGAGATGAGGTCACCTCACCAATGGCAGTGGTGCTTTTTCCCCGCACAGAGGTCAGAGTGCAGAGAGACTGTCAAGGACCGGTGGCCCTCTGATTTTGTTACTAGGGCCGATTTTGCTAAAAAATCGGCCCCATTAACAAAACCGGCCCCCTGTGACAAATCCGGCCCCCACCCCTTCCGGCCTAACGGGGGATTGTCCGGTGCCCGGCATCACCAGTCCGGCCCTGCTCCTATTATAAGAGTATTTTATCTTGTCTTAAAGACAAGAGTTTCACACATCTCAGATTCACCTTTCTTCCACTTCTATCCCTCTCACTCCAAATAACTGACTAATATCCACCACTCAAATTACTTTCATATTTCACCATACTAATTCACCACTAATCCTTTATTGGTTTCCTGAGTAGCGTGCTACTCGCCTAAAAAAGCACTTCAACAACCCATCAGGGGTAACAAGCGCTACATAAATACAAACCTTTTTTCCTCTTCTATCCTTCTGAATCCAAATAACTGACTAACCTATCCTCCACTTGAATTACTTTCTTATTTCAGTATACTAATTCAAAACTAATCCTTTATGGGTCCCGGAGAATCGTGCTACTCACCGAAAAAGCGTTTTGACGCCTCGTCAGGGGTAGTAAGTGCGATATAAATGCAATTACAATACAATACAATACTTGCAGTAGAGAATTAAGCAATCCTCTGAATAGGTCAGCCATGGTTTCAGGGGTCAAATAATTTTGTTATATCACCCTTTCAGGTGTAGCTGGGTGTGCTGTCTTGCAAATAGCGTGCAGTGATGCTCGGGCTGCCTAAGCGAGCTCTAGCTGCCCAACGTATGTTTGTGAAATAAGATGTGGTGATTGCGCCGATCCCTTGCGTCCTCCCTGGAGCCCAGAACGCTGGGGGCTTCATTGGAGTTCTTGTTTGTGGCCAACAGCCACTATGAAGAGACTGCACAGTTACCACACATAAGTACTGCAGAAGGTGCTTTGCAGAAACTACGTTACACTAGAGAAGGCCAGACACGATTTCATACTTCCGGTGCAGACAATCCTTGCTGGCGATCTGAAACCGAGACGGCAAGCGGCAAGGCAACTGCCGTGACCTGTTCGTCTGAATCATGGAAATGGCCAAACGCTGCAGCATCCCCCGCCATCTGGAGGTACGGTGAAACGGCACCTCAGCTGGCTCTGTCGAGCAGGTGGGCTCGCAGACATCAGGGTCGCAGTGATTTTTGGGAACGGGCCGCGCGCCACACCCACCCGTCAAAGGCCAGGCTGGAAATAGCAAGAGCTCAGCAGAATCCCGCAGCTGCTCCCCCTTGCTGGCTGCCCGGGGCGCGCTCCAAGACTAACATTCCACGCCGCGTGCCGGCCCAGGGCCGACGCGCTGGATATTTCCACGGCGCTCGCCATCCCGCGCAGCCACCCGCCGGCTGACACCCAGGGAGCCTTTTCACCTGTCATTCTCACAGACCCATCTGCAGTTGAACGCTAAATTCACCTGTAGACCCCCTCTGGTTATAATATAGATTTTGTCTCGATTAGCAGCATCAACACAGCATCTTGTGAAAAAAACATTAATATCTGTTGCTATGGTAGGGGAAGCTTCTGAGAAACAGTCTGTCTTCACTTATCTATGGGAACTGACTTGGAACAAAATAATGCAACTGACAGAGCGAGGACACGAGGCCTCGTCTGGGGTGGAAGTGCCGTGACTCCACCTGGCACATGTGAGTGCCAGGGGCCGCCTCTCTCGGCACCGAGATAAACTATAGAAAGGGCTCAAGTTATCCTGCAGGGTGAGGGCGTAAATGCGCAAACTACTGAAAGTGCACGGACGAGATGTCAGCACAATGGTTCCATTTAAATATTCACCCCGGAACAAGCTGTGACAAGATGGAATTCCAGCATGGCCGATTCAAACTGTCATTCTAGGGCAGCAAATGAGGTGCCAATATACAACGGATAACAGTCATATCAGTTATTGGCAGTGCTTAGCCACAAGCATGGTGTGAAGCGCTATATAAAAAACAAGTTATCAAATTAGGCCATGTTTAATAATTATGGGTTCCGGAGTAGCGTGCTACTCGCCAAGAAAGTGCTTCAACACCCTATTAGGGGTAACAAGCGGTTTATAAATGCAAACCTTTTTTCCCTCTTCTATCCCTCCGCTATCCTTCTCAGTCCAAATAACTGACTAATGTCCACCACTCAAATTACTTTCATATTTCACTATACTAATTCACCACTAATCCTTAATGGGTTCCGGAGTAGTGTGCTTCTCGCCGAAAAAAGCGCTTCAACACCCCATCGGGGTAACAGGCTGCAAATAAACGCAAACCTTTTTCCCTCTTCTATCCCTTCGCTAGCCTTCTGAATCCAAATAACTGACTAACCTATCCACCACTCAAATTACTTAAGTGATTCAACGCCTTGTCAGGCTTGTAATCACTATATAAATGCAATTACAATACAATACAGCAGCAGGCTGTAATGGGCATTAGTCTGGACTGCCTCAGGTAACTGGTCCTAGTAAGCCACCTTTACTTGCCAGAGTGTGCTGTATTAGCTACTAACCCCAGCCGTCTCTGGTCACTTGCACCTGTGGACTGGAACAGTTTAACTATATTGCCACATAATGGCTGCCAGACGGACTGCCTAAACCAACGTCACTGCAGGGGGTGAAAGTAGAGCTGAGTCCTGTTTTATTTTGCTGCCATTGAAACAGCCATTAACAAGCTATATATGCATCACAGCTATCGTCATTTAAATTTTTTACATTATTTTTATGCTTTACAAAAATTGTGACAGTTGTCCCTAGTTTAGGAATATTAGTCTCGATGGGCAACCTTAACCCTACACCTGAACTATGTTTTTGGCCACTCTAACTGTTGCCAAACATGATGTTGGTACAGTAAATCTAACCTTTACTTCTTAAAAACTGACAGACCCTTGTCAGCAGGGGTCTCTTTTTCTATTATGGGAAGGACCCATGGATGCAGGTAGGTGAACTGTGGAGCCTACCATGCTGGCAAAGGCCTTAAAAGGCGAACGTCTTTATCCACGCCAACCCAAGGTGTCTGCCCAACAGGGTTACCATATATAAGAAACGCTAATAGGGGACACAATTATCTCATGCAAGTCGCAGCACTGTTTTCCTGATTAGGATACACACTCCCGAACATTACGCTGAGGGTGAGCACCACCAACATAGCGTAGGGGGTCTCACAACAAGTAGATTCGGAATTACATTTTCTTCGGTCATGGTGAAGTGCTATTGATCCAACGCAGAGACAAGGCAAGAAACATGTCGACCTCAAAGTGAATTCAGGGATCATCAACTTCCACAGGGTTTTACTCTTTACTTTTAATATTAACAATATTAGGATGGCCTTAGGTAATTTTAGTTTTCATCACGTTTCCCTCCAGTCTAATCCTAGTGTTGCTCAGGTAATTCTGTAGGGCATATGTCAGATAACTGTAGGTCTTCAGGCGTACAGAGGGATACAAAGATCTCTAAGACCCCTTAGCAAGGCCTATTGGGTCCAATGAGGAGCACGGCTTGATGATGAAGCATGCTATCTGGAAGGCCTTTGCCAGGGGAATTCGCTGTGACGAGGGATGGGTCCATCAGGAATTTTTGTCTTCGGAACTGCACACTTGATTTAAATGGCATTTGCTCCTGCACATGTGTACGTCCACTTAATATGATTTGAGTTCAGTGCCAGGAGTGGTAGCAAAGTTATGCTTCCATTTCATGTTTTCTTTCATTTTACTCTTGTGATTGTTTGTTTTTACTGACTTTTTTGTGAACATGAACGCCACCTTTAGACAGCAGTATTTTTAGTTGTATTACTTATAGAATTGTAGGATTGCCAATGCCTGTCCTGTTGGTTTTGACATTGCTTTTTTAATAAAGTGAAAACAGCCGCTTTGTGTGGACAAATGGCTCGAACTCGTGGCTGGCATATGGGAAATAAGCCATCCTAGCTTGTGCATTTAATCAGGCAAACAAGGTGAGATCATGTGATGGAAAGCCCGTTGATAGAGTGCAGGGATGGGCTTGCTTGGCGTGGCCTCAAGATGGTGTGTACGTGGCACCCTGTGGCAGGGTGGCCTGAGAAGATACATTGAAGGGGAAGCCTGGCAGACAGTCGTTGGAGGCACGCTCCTCATTATGATGTCCCCAGGGAGCCACAGAGCTGGGCCTGGTGAATGTCCTAAGATCTAAAGTTTCTTTGACCCACCTCAACTGTGACAGAAGGATGTGAGGCAGAGTATGCCCTGCAATAGGAACTTTCCCCTTGCTTTCCCACCGCAAAAGGGCTATAAATGCTTGCGGAGTAACAATGTACCATCCATGGTCTGGCATCCAGCGGTGCCATTTTGTACACCGTGTGCTTGCTCTTCCTCGTTCTCCCTCACCTTGGGCTCCTGACTGGCACTGCATGAAACTGTTCCAAAGTATTTTTTGCCCATAAACAAGAATCTGGACAACATTCAGAGTGGGACAGTTATGGGACAGTTGTCAATACTTGGCAGCTGTCCTATCCCACCACCTCTTGCATCACTTGCCTGATTAAGAGGGCGGGATGGTAGTTTGCCTGACCGCAGTGCCCGAGCTCCACCACAGCTAGACACCTCTCAGAGGACCCAATGTCAGCCACAATGACGTCGGAGGGTTGCCTGTCCAGGTCCCCCCCCCAACCCCGCCCCCAACCACTCTTGCTAGCATTTGTCCTGACAGGGTTCTCCATGCAATCCAAATGCTTTTTTCACAACAAAAGTGCCAGCTGATCAACCACGCCGCCACTGTGTATATTTTCGCCCCGCATAGCGGCCCCCTCTAAAGTATTGGAAGGGGCTACAGTTGAGGCGGTGGAGGTGGAAAACCTAAAATGACCTCTTTTACACTTAGATAAGGACTCCCTTGGTACACTTTGAAATCTTTATTTGAAATATGTGGTTAATATTATGGAACCGAAAATCACACAACATCATGTCAATGTGGAAACGTGTTCTGCAAAAACACGCGTCAAAGGGTTCAGATTAACAAGGCACTCACAACAAGGCCATCCTCAGAGACATTCTTGGCAGCCTGAGCAACCAAGGGAAACGAGGAAAAGCTGTGCTAAGCAAAATTCAGATCATTATGTGTATATTTAGAAACAACTGATTGCGATGACATGGTTTCTTCAGTACCAATAAGCCAAGTTTACAAAAACTATTAAAATTAACGACCCCGACCTCTTACGGCGCCTCGAATCACTATGGCAACACGGTGTTATTCTTAAAAAGGATTTTTAGCCGCTGTCAGTAAAAATCACTAAGGGGGAATCTGCAATGTTGTACTTAACAGAGAACCCATTTACAAGAGGTAAATAGGCAGTGTGGGGTTGGGGGGGGGGGGGTGGGAGGAGCGGTAAGATAGAACTCCGCAATGCAGTGGTGCAACATGGTGTATATCTGTGAGGTGGCAGGATTGAGGGACATTTGAGGAACTTCTCATTGAATCTGCAGGACTGTCCCATTATCATTTGTTGCAGCAGCAGGGAAAGGTTACTACCAGATGTTCAGATTCACAAAGAAGGGGTTGGAAATCAGAAACCTAAGTATCGTGCCTATCCACATATGATTTGATTTCCACACATTTCAGACTTTCTTTGAATTAATAAAGATACTCCAGACTACACATAAATATCCATGCAAATGTCAGAGCAGACAACCTGTGGAGATGAGTGTAGGAACCTCTTGTTTGCGAGCACGTCTAGGAAAGTGGGGTATTATGTAGTGAGGCTGGTTAGGCTTACCTATGCATACCAACACATTTCTCAAAATAGGTCCCTTGAATTCACACTAATAAATCCCTAGCTCCATCCTGGTAGTGTGGCGCAAAGCAGTCAGACTTTGCATGCAGGAACATTTGTTAAGCACTTCAGGTTATGAACATAGGCGATAAGTAATTGACACAGCTTGAGAGAAATCCAACACCAATTTATAAAAACTAAAGCTGATTTTTATATAAATTTAGACACCAAATTGAAGACCCTCCAACGAATATAACCAGAGTTATGGATCTTTCAAAAAATAAATAAATCAGTAAATGTAACTCTTGCAAAACGATAACATTGGGGTTAATGGGAAAACAGACTAGTGAGACTCAGTCACTTGCAGGACGAGTCCGGTGGCAACCACTGGGAGGTAAAGTGATGCGGGTCCCAGACCAGCCCGACATTCAGTTAAATTTTACCTGGCTCGTAGGGCCCGGGTGAAAAATAGCCCTCGCAGTCCGTGGTGCTGAACACAGGAGCCGTGGGTGCTGGTTTCTCTGCTTGGAAGGTGGTGGTGAGGAAAGGGGTGCAAAATCCCAACAACAGGGCTACTGAGGCAGTGGGTTGAAGATGCTGTGGGATTCCCTTGAGGTACAGCATCAAACAAAATTAGTGGTACCTCGACTGGCCACCAACAAGCCTTGGTAGTAGCAAACACAGCTTTCGGTAACTTTGAGGTCCTATGTGCTGAAAGTCAGGACTACATTTCCCACAAGGCACTACACCAGTTACTTTTGTCTGATCCCTTGGCGGGCCCTATGGCCAGTGATTCTTTTGTTCCGGGAGTGCGAATGGCCTGTGTGCTTCACAGGACTAGTACCACTAGTCTAAGGGAGTTCTGTAGTTGCCTTTGTCTTGCAAAAAGTTTTCTCTGCTTTGGAGCCGATCTCTGGTCCAGGATGAGTCTTGTTCGTGCAGTTGCAGGGTGGTTGCCATAGGTGCAGAATATCGCACCTTTGCATTATGCAGTCCTGATGTCACAGTCATGGGTCTCTTCTTTGCCCTTGGTCAAAATTCAAGCAGACCTGAGGTTCTGGGTCTAGAGGAGCTGTTTAAATCCTACATTTAGGAGTCTTAGGGGTGTGTGTGCTAGTAGCCATTGGGCTACTGCCCCAACAGCTACTCCGCCCCTGAGGTGACCACTTCCTGTAGATGGTGGCATATTTTCTACTCAGAAGCCTCTATTCTGCCACTTAATAAATGGCAGAACCCTTCTTCGACTGTACAGACGAGGTAGCCAACCTTAGTTGGGGTGGCTAGGATTCTGGGGGTGTATGTCTCCCGACAACCTAATTTTGCCACCTGCCCAGGTTGCAAACGTACCTGGGGATGGAGGTTGGCATTTCCCTCCTCTGGGAGGATGCCTGGTTGCATTTCAGAGGCACTGAGGGCTTTGAAGCACACCGCCTTGTGCCACTTCTCTAGCCATCCTGCCAGAGAGGGAGGTGACACCTCCGGCCCAGGCAGGCCTTTCTTACTGCCTCCTGAGAGAGTTCACGCTTCTTATGAGGAGGTCAGATTTCCGTCTTGGCGACAGCAGCTGCAGGCTATCAGCCAAGTCACAGGAAAGGCTGGGGAAACCATAACATAACAAAACGTTTATTTGTAAACACACGTTTCCCAAGGGTATCTTGGCACTGAATAACAGAGGTTTATTGTTACCAAACTCAATGGTAGCCATTTGATTGACATCAGGATGATGAAAGGCTGAGTGGACCCGCTGGGATTTGAAAATGTGCCGATTATGTCGAGCACAGGCCCCTACAGTGGACGCATTAGTCCACTAAGCCACCAGAACAGGCAGACCAGGTGGGTAACCTGTAAGGTAGCCACCTGGGTGCATGTCATATTAAATCTAACTTTAGAAAAAGGTTGGGTTTGAAGAGACATGTTGTTTGAAACCAAACATGACACATTTCAGTGGGATCATAATGGAGCTGGAAACCTGGGGGTGCCCGTGTGCTAGCCAAAGTTATTCTATGGCCCCCTGAACACCTATAGTAGCCCCTAATGGAAGGTGGCTACTATGGGGACATATAAGCTTGCACTTATATGTCCACACCTTTAATATAATGCACACTGCCTTCTCCGCTCAGGAGGCCTACCTTAGGGGTGACTGGCATATATTAAAAATAGTGCTGTGACCTTGCCACTCGTGGTGAGGGCAAAGTCGAATTTGAGCAGTTTAGAATGCTTCCGCAGTCTGCAACGGAAGGCATGCTATTATCTGTTTACTTGGGTCACTCAGGGTGGCACCATCAGTGCTGCAGGCCCTGGTGCCCCCTCTAAATCCCTTGCCCTGGGCACTACTTGTACCATTTACAAGAGACTTATACAGGGGTTAAAGTCTTTGCCAATTAGGGATACCAATGCACATGCATCATACTGGCACTGGGGCTTGGTTATCAGGCTTCAGTGCATTTTCAGAGTCAAACACTATCAGCAGTGGAGTCCAAATGGGCTAGAACAAGTGTGTGTGTGTGTGTGTGTGTGGGGGGGGGGTGACCTGCAAAGAACCGGTTTCCTTATAAAACCCACTACCCTCCAGCTAATGCATCTAGGAGAACTCACCCCCACTGTTGGTGAGATTTCCTAACTGTTCAGCGAGCAAGGATGTAGGGAAACTGTCTGGCGTATTGTAGGGCCTACTCTGCCTCACATTCCCCCTGGGAAGTTGACCCACCTCAACTATGACAGAAGGATGTGAGGCAGAGTAGGCCCTGCAATAGGAACTTTCTACTGTTGGGTTGTAAGACCATAAGAGGGGTGATAAACCTTTGTGGAGGAACAATGTAGCATCTGGCATCCAGCGCAGCCATTTTGTACATTGTGTGCTTGCTCTTCCTCGTTCTCTCTTACCTTGCTCCAAAGTCTTTTTTGCCCATAAACAAGAATCTGGACAAAATTCAGAGTGGGACAGTAATGGGACAGTTGTCAATACTTGGCAGCTGTCCTGTCCCACCACCTCTTGCATCACTTGCCTGATTAAGAGGGCGGGATGGTAGTTTGCCTGACTTCAGTGCCCGAGCTCCACCACAGCTGGACACCTCCCACAGGACCCAATGCCAGCCACAGTGACGTCGGAGGGTTGCCTGCCCAGGACTCCCCCCTGCACCAGTCTTGCTGGCATTAGTCCTGACAGGGTTCTCCATGCAGCTCAAATGCTATTTTCACAACAAAAGTGCCAACTGGTCAACCACGCCGCCATGGTTTGGTATGGCAGACCAACCACCACTGTGTATATTTTCACCCCGCATAGCGGCCCCCTCTAAAGTTTTGGAGGGGGCTACAGTTGAGTCGGTGGAGGTGCAAAACTTAAAATGACCTCCTTTACACTTAGATAAGAACTCCCTTGGTACACTTTTATTTGAAATATGTAGCTAATATTATGGAACAGAAAATCTCATAGCATCATGTCAATGTGGAAACGTGTTCTGCAAAAACACGCGTCAAAGGGTTCAGATTAACAAGGCACTCACAACAAAGCCATCCTCAGAGACATTCTTGGCAGCCTGAGCATCCAAGGGAAACGAGGAAAAGCTGTGCTAAGCAAAATTCAGATCATTATGTGTATATTTAGAAACAACTGATTGCGATGACATGGTTTCTTCAGTACCAATAAGCCAAGTTTACAAAAACTTTTACAATTAACGATCCTGACCTCTTAGGGTGCCTCGAATCATGACGCAATGAGGAATTATTATTGAGGAGGATTATTAGCCGCGATCAGCAGAACTGAATAACGGGGAAATCTGCAGTGTTGTACATAACAGAGAACCAGTGCTTTAAATGGGAAATTAGAAGTGCCGGTACTCACTAATTAGACTGGGTGGGTAGTTAGGGGCGAGTCTGGGGGTGTGGCTGTGAGACAGGAATTTAACAATAGCCACATACGTAAGCTTTAATACAAATGCTCTGATTGTCATGTGAAGCGCTTAAATACCAAGGGGCCAAATTCGCGCAATATCAAACTGCCTCCTTACATAAGAGACATGGCAAGCATCAGCTTCTATGTCATACGTGCAGAGCCTAATTTCTGGCAGTTTGATATTGCGCAAATTTGGGCCATGGGCATTTAAGCGCATTACATGACAATCAGAACATTTGCATTAAATATTACTTTTTTTAAGCACCCCTGGTTAAGGGAGTTGTCCAGAATTACAGGATAATGAGCCGACGTCGGGATTCGAACCTGGTTCTCCAGTTCCACTGTCGGCACCTCTGACCATATCCTCATTCTTGTTGCGATGCCAATGAGAACCAGAGGCAGAACCAGAGGCGCAACTAGAATCTAATTTCGGGGGGGGTGGGGCTAATTCTTCCAGCAATAGGCTGAGTGGAGATGCAGGGGCTCTAAGAAGGGGTGAAAGAACAACAAAGCCTCATTAACAAGCAAATGGTCTTTTAAAGACCAGTGAAGTACTCGGGTGCTGCT
Organism: Triturus cristatus; assembly: GCF_964204655.1. Taxonomy (NCBI): domain Eukaryota; kingdom Metazoa; phylum Chordata; class Amphibia; order Caudata; family Salamandridae; genus Triturus; species Triturus cristatus. The sequence goes on from NC_140583.1 coordinate 608,198,333, forward strand.
GCATGTGTACCCGGGAAGCTGTCTCATCCCGGGCAGCCACATACTACGGAGGGGGAGGCGGGGGTGTTAGAGAAGCCCTTTGAGCCCAATGGGCGTTGCGCACCTGATGAGATTGAGAACCTAGGAATACACAGGCTGTTGTCAGCCAGAGCGGCACATAAACACGCTCCATCTGAAAGGCTCATTTTCAGTCTTTGCGTTGCACGTACCCGTACTTCAGGGCCTGAGCCCTGCTGGTTCTGGGAGTACCAGCACTCTCCTTGCCCGTGAATAAGTTCCGGTACTCAGTACCGGTGAGTACCGCCCCATTTAAAGCACTGCAGAGAACTCATTCGCAATAGGTAAAAAAGCAGTGGGGGTGGGGCGACGCTGAAGGGAGAGCAGGGGTAACATAGACCTCTGCTACGCAGTGGTTCAGCTCGGTGTATATCTGTGAGGTAGCAGGATTGACGGACATTTTAGGAATTTATCATTGAGTTCGCAGGAATGTCCCATTATCATTTGTTTCAGCAGCAGGGCAAGGTTATCACCAGATGTTCAGATTCACAAAGAAGGCGTTGGAAATCAGAAACCTAAGTATTGTACCTATCCACGTATGATTTCCACACATTTCTGACTTGTTTGCAATCAATAAAAATCCCCCAAGACTACACTTAAATATCTACACAAATCTCAGAGCAGACAACCTGTGGAGATGAGTGCAGGAACCTCTGGCGTGCATATCTGCCAACTTGAAGAACAATCTCACCATGTGAGGAGGGGGCGGGGCCTTGAAGGGGGCAGGGCCTTGTGTCGAGAATTAGCTATGAGACCCTTTGAACCCCACCCTGCCCCAAGACCCCTCGTCCTAAAAAAAAAAAAGAAAACCTTGCCGAGGTTGGTGCCGATGTTCTGGGGTATTTTTACACCACTTAATGGATGTCGGCAGTTCAAAGCATCCAAAAACTAGCTGGAAAACCACTATTTACAGAGGCTTTCAGCTCATTTTCCCTGCCCCCATGCGATAGCGGCTCCTCACCGGGAGACTGTGTGATAGGAGACGATATCGTGTGTCACACGGTGGCACCGTGTGAGTTGGCAGGTATGTGCTTGTAGGTACATTTGTGTGGGTAACGAGTACCTATGTTTAATGCCACAGAAGAGTCTGAAGTTGGTGTATCTATGTGCCCTGCAAAAGCCCTGTAGTCAGCTAATTACAAGGGTGTTCAAAGTCTGATTGGGAGTAAACTCTAGCTGATGGCGTAAGACGGAAACCTTCTTGTAACTAGTGTCTGCTGGTGAGTGACATATAAGGTTGAGAACAGAATGTTACAGTAGCTAAGGTTGTGAAAAACTGTTGAGCAGGTGCATACCACTCGCTGGGAAGGGGAGGGGAAGTGGGATGGATGGCCGTACAGTTCCAGAGACGGCCAACAGTGGTCCTTACAGTCGAAGGTAGAGGAAAGGATACACTGCAAGGTAGGACATGACTTGGGGCTTCGATCGCTGAACGCATCAGAACTAGGCTGACTTGTCCTTTCATCCTGTCTGTAGCTTTTGAGACCCCCCCCAAGCAGAGTGGGTGGGAAGAACTCTTCGAGGCCCACTCTGTTCACCTTAAATCCGGAGTATAGCTAAAACTCATTACTGATTTGTCCACATGGTATTTTGGAATACCCTTACATTTGTGAACTCATGAATTAGGGAAGCATTTTTACATACCTTGTGTTAGACTCATTTCAGAGAACCAAGTGGCAAGCAGGAGCTACTGGATCCAACCGTGGTTGTTGAGGCTTTTGACTCCTGATGTCCCAGTGCCCGACCTACTAAGGATCATGAAAACCAAAGTACGGGGTGACCCGGAATCCCTAGAAACCCAGGTAGTTATGGATTAAAAAATAAATAGGCTCACTCAGGGTAAGCTTTGGATTAGTTTCCTAGGCTGAAGGAATGCACGTGGTCACAAAGTGATGGAAAAACTATTTAATGGATACCCACACAGGCATTTCTGCTCATTGGGTTGGGGCCGCAGTAGATTGCATCCTGAGGCTGCAACCCCTGCTGGGTCCTGAGGATCTGCTGAACCGATGAGGGCTGTGTTGCTGAGGAGGTGGAGGCGGGTGTGGACCGGGGCCAGGTCTTGCACCACTTTCCTCCTGTCCAAGACGCCACATTTGCGGCCCAACTTGCCTCAGCCTGCACTTACTCCTGTCAGGGGGAACTACCTGCTTCTTGGGAGATCTGTGTTCCCCGCCTGACTTGTGGCCCTTGACCTTGCACCCCTTTGGAGTCTACTCTGCCCTGCCTGGAGTCCCCGGGGCCTGCCTATGTTCTTGAAGTGGCTGGTCTGATCCACTGGGATCTGGTGGTCCCTCAACCATCGCTGTTTATCTATGCCATATCAAGCATCCCTCTGGAGGCACCGGTAGCTCCTCAGTCAGTCCTTTTGACCTAGTGCGGACCTGAGAGGCCCTCCTGCATTTGGACGATGGGACAAACCCACCTGTAGCCGGTGGCAAACCCCCACGAGGTGCGTAACTGGGATCTGTCGGCAGTCACTGCCTCCAGCAGGGCCTGCTGGGCTCACGGAACTTACTTGTCTGCCTGCTGTGGCTGTCGCCTTTGTTGACAGTGTTACGTCACACCCCTTGCGTTGCTTTATTCCACACTCCTCTCCCATAGCGATGAGCAAGGAAAGGAGAGACAGCTAGGTCAAAGACTTGCTTCTCAAAGCTTCCAGCTCTCATGCCGGGGGCTCCACACCGGCCCCTGACGCGCCTGTATCTACGGACACCAGTGACGCTGAGGCCCTGCTCACTCGCTCCTTTATAGAAATGCTCTTCGCTTCTCTCCGGGACGACCTACAAACCATGAAGAAGGACGTACTGGGGGACAGGGTGGACACATTGGAGGCGCACAACACGAGTAGGGATGAAGAGATCAAACAACTCTAGAAGGAGATAATGCACCTCTGAGACCAACTCCTGGACCTTCAAGCGCACGCTAAAGATTTGGAGAACCACTCCCAATGTAATAACATTTACATTAGGAGGATTCTGAACAGAGTTGAGGGCCCGAATATCACCTCTATTATGAGCGACCTCTTCTGAGCGATCTTAGAGGCGCCCTCCGATCTGGAGAAAAGCTTGACCGCACTCACCGCGTTGGTCTGAAGAGGCCGCCCCTGCCGACATCCTCACTTGTGTCCATGATTTCCAACTGAAGGAGTGCATCCTTAAAATGGCCAGGGACAGTAGCCCAGTACAATTCCAGGGACAACAACCTACCTTGTATCAAGACCTTGCCAAGTCTACTTTTCAAAAACAGAGAGCATTTCGACTGATTACATCCCACCTCTGCTCCATCACAGTTCCCTACTCCTGGGGTCACCACTTACTCTTGATGTTTCGCCTAGATGGAAAGATCCACCAGCTCCAATCAATAGAGGAGGTCTGCCAGCTGTTGTACATCCCAGCTGAATCCCTAGAGTGGCCCCCTTCGGCCGGAGGGGGGGGGGGCGGGCAAGGACCGGGGAGCCAGCAGATGGAAGACCGCAGACTGCTCTCCTGCTCGGCTATGCCCGGATCCACTGACAATGGCCAGAGGTCATTGGGCGGTGTTGGCATCCCTCGGGGAGGATTCCTCTAACCCAGCATAGCCTGCCTCCTGCAACATCTCCTGATCACTGTTTCTGAAAAGAGCTTGCTCTCCTTTCATCCTCCTTTCCATATTTTTCTGAATGGGCGGTGGGCCGGGTGGGGCAGGGGCGAGGTGGGATGTCGCGGACCTCTTTCACCTCTCTCTCATGGGGCTTCTTGCCCTGGACATTGATAATGGTAATTTCATAATGTTAACTGTTTGTTGGGTGTTCATTGCGATGTTGGGTCTCCCTCCACTCCTGGGTTCCCCTGGGGCAGATACCCCAACTGACACAACACTAGGCCACTTGCTTCACGAGGATAAGATCTCAATTTCCAGTCACAACACTCTCCTTCCTCACAGATGGCAAATTCCGCTAGATTCACCTTATAGTCCCCCCGATGGCTCAGAATCTTAAGAACATCAAACTAAATATAAGGGGTCTCAATAACCCTGTCAAAAGGCGTGGCATCCTCTCTTACCTGGAGCACTCCTACAAAAGACCCACCTCCTCGCTGGCGATACCCACAGGCTCTGCTCCAGGGCGTTCCCTCAAGTCTGCAGGGGTGGCCATCCTTGTCTCTTCGACCCTCCCAGGGAAGATTGGTCCCAAACAGGTAGAAATCAAGGGCAGGTTGTTGGCTTACACATTTTCGCTGGGTTCACACACCTTCACAGTAGGCTCAGTGTACACCCCAAACGATGGTCAGGGCAGCTTTTTGCACAGGGCGGTGATCGAGCTGACCAGGTCGACTGACCGGCTGTTGCTGAAGGGGGCGGCCTTAACCTAGCCTTAAACAATGCAATGGACTGCTCGACTCATCTATCCATTATCCATCCATCCACCCTTTCACCCTATCCATCTGTACACTCATCCATCCACTCTTCTACCCATCCATCCATTCACTCATCCATCCAGCCATTTACCCTTTCACCCATCCAGCCATCCTTTCACTTACTCATCCATTCATCCACCCAGTCACTCATCCTTCCACCCATCCACCCTTTCAGTCATCCATCCATCCTCCCTTTCTCTTTCCATCGACCCTTTCACTTAGCCATCCGTCCTTCCATCCACCCATCCATCCATCCATCTACTCATCCCCTCATTAATCCATCCATTGACCCTATCACTCATCCATCCTTTCTCTCATCCATTTATCCTTTCACTCCTTCACTCATCTATTCACCCTTTTGTCCATCTACCCTCCCTTTCACTCACTCATCCATCCTTACATCCACCCTTTCACTCATCCATCCATCCATTCACCCTTGCACTCATCCGTCCATCCATTCACCCTTGCACTTAACAATCCATCAATCCATCCATTTCACTCATCCATCCACCCACTCACTCACTCATCATCATCCATCTTGTCACTCATCCATCCTTTCACTCATCCATCCACCCTTTTACCCATCCAGCTACCCTTCCACCCATACATCCAGCTATTTACCTTTTCTCTCATCCATCCTTCCACTCACTTATCAATCCATCCATCCTCTCTCATTATCCATCCAATCAAACTTTCATTCATCCATTCACCCTTTCACTAATTCATCCATCCAGCCATCCACCCATCCCTTCACTTACTCACTCGCCCACCTTTTCATATTCATTTTGAGCTGAGCCTTTTTGAGAAGAGGCCCATCAAGAACTTCACCCTCGCTGCAGGAGCCATTCCAGGACTGGGACAGAAGCCACCCAGGGCGCGACGCCATCTCATCCCCTTCGAGCAGTGGCTGCTATCCAAAACCTCAGATGCACACCTCAGATCCGAAATATGCAGCCTCCTTCACCCCTCTTTATCTGTTATTAAATCCCCGGGTCAGAGAAGATGGGAGTCCGAACTGGGCCGTTCCCTCACGCAGCAGGAATGGAAGGATATTTACCACCTTGCACGTCATGCAGCCTGCAATGTGGCAAGCACAGAGACAGCCACTAAAATCGCCACCTATTGGTATCTCACTCCCCCCAGACTCCATAGGGGGAATCCCTCTCATATCCCCCTGCGTTGGCGCGATTGTGGTTCCCTTAGCACTCTGACACATCTGTTGTGGGATTGCCCCAAGATACCTACCTACTGGGCGTAAGTACTGGACGATATTGACGCTCACCTCAACACACAATAGTCCCACTTCCCAGCTTACATTATCTTAGGTTTACCTAATGCTTTCACATTCCCCATTAAGTCCCGTAGGGGGCGACAGATAGGTTTGGCACTCGGATCGGCCCTTCAGAATATCCTTTTACACAGGACAGTATCTGTTTCCAGGCCACACGTGACCCACATGCAGTAGTCCTCATTCTCAAATGACAGAGGGCCACCAGCGAAGGATGAATGTGGGCTGAGTGATGTATCCTGCGCGAGTAATTACTGTATTCCTTGTCCCAGCTCTCCTCATAGCACTAGCCTCCAGTGTGTAAAAGTATTATTTCTCCTGCAGCAAATGAGATAACCAGTGTGGCCTCCTCTGTGGTATACCACTAGAATAGTGTTGACAGATTATCATCTGGCATAAATACCATGTCCTAAATATCTTTATAAAAACGATCGGGTCACTGGAGTTCATAATACAAAATATAGACCGAGTGAGATGATACTTTTATCAATGGTATTTAAATCACAATGTTCATGTCAGACAATATTTCTGTATACAATATGCTGATACAACCCCCCTCCGTGTCAGTGATCTACTGCCACAGAGAGGACAAAGAAGAGACAATGGGGGTCCTGGACCTGAGAACCAGGTGGCAAGATGAGGGATGCACATTATGTTGGGGTTAAGGTCACCCTGATGAGATCTCTTCCATGCTCAAGTTTGTCCATTCCTTCAGTGATCATGAACCCCAAATTCAGACATGTAAGGTCAATACTGTAAATGTTGCGCCAAACACTTACTAGTACCCAGCTGCAAGGGAACCTATTGCGAGATGCCCATTAACAGGTCCAGTAATTCCAACTTTGGAGATGTTACCAATCAGAACAGTAAATGCGGGGTCCAGGAAAACCATGCCATTCTAAGCCGGGTCACTTAGGAATGGATAATAACTTGAGAAATCATATTTAAAATATCTGAGTCCCTGGTTATTTCTCATTTTCTACCGCCTTGCTTCATGGATATGCGGTTTTTCTGCATTAATAGCAAACCTGATCGGCCCAGTAATAAATAATCTGTAAAAAGGTCCCCGGGCGTGTGCATTGCTTGGGTGAGCCATGTGTCGATTAGGGTGCACTGGCACATTGAATCTTGTTTTCCTTTTTGCTCCACAGGGAAAACTATTCTCTTTATGTAATACCCTTCCCCTAGACTTCACTCTAAAGTGGGTGTTTGGAAAACTTTCATGCGCCATTTGCAAACTTATTGTAAGCATTTTGGGGTGTGTTTCTGTGTGTAGAAAGAATAGTGAAAATGGGTGGATGGCCACTGACTTCATGATTGCCACACCTGCCTCCTGACTCCACAGGCATCCCGTGCCTAACCAGTGACTGTCTATAAAAGCAACTGAAGAAGCTGCAGGGACGGTAAAGAACATCTCACTCCCTAGGGGTACTATGTCAAATGAACTTAAAAGATTATTCATTAAGCCTCTTTTAAAGAAGGCAGGTCCGGAAGCAAATACCCTGCCAATTACCGAGCGAAAATGGATGATTCTTGTCCAAGCTCATAGAAAAGGAGAACGACTCTCAAATGCTGGATTTCAAATATGTAAATAAATAAATACATACATATAGATACATATATACATACTTACATACATACATAACAATGCACTCTGCGATTCACAGACTGGCTTCAAACGCACGGGAATGATGGCTCTATGCTAGTCTCACCCAAGGAGGAGCCGAGAAGACAGTCCAATTCCAAACCCGCCGAGGAACTTATTCTGCTGGACTTCCCTCCTGCCTTCCATCCTGACCATCACCCAGTGCTACTGACCAGACTCCAGAAAGTGGGTATTCATGACAAAGCCTTGGATTGGAGTGCATCCTTTCTGGCAAAATGTAACTCCATGCTCCCTACCAACATACATTTCCACACGACACCTGGATTCAGATACTTGAGTTAACGATTTGATGCCATCTGTCCCAAGACATTATACATACCCCAACTCTTCTCCCTGTATTTTACAATTCAGAATACAGAATTCATATGTTGTGAAACATTAACCTTGAAGGGGAAACAAATTAGAATACTGACTCTGGGAGAGACATGGGCGGCATGTTTTTGGATGTGCTCTTTAGCCCGGTGAATGCTCATCAGGAACTTTTATTAGGTTTTGTTTGGGAATATTGATCAAGCATTCTACATAATGGAGGGTGCGGAGCATACTGATTTTAAAAGTGCAACTTGACTCACTGTAGCTCATTATTTAAGGTAATTCTGCTTTCCTTTGTTTTCTTATTTTTTTATCTTTTTTTTTTATTTGGTGCTTATATGTAGCAAGTAATGGCTATTAGCCTTAGATGACTAATGCCCGAATTAAAGTTTAGTGCATGAAAAATCCTTCACTTTCTAGATGTAGAACTATTGAAAAGAATGTCTACTTTTACTTTAGTAACAAATAGTCTTCCTTCACCATATTAAGAAATAGCTTGTCTGACACGATTTTAAAATCTTGTAAATGTAAACAAATGTGACACTTGTGACAAACTTCGCTGCCATAACGCTTTCTACTTCGGCTTTTCTACTAGTTCCCCTAGTGAATTAGTTGAAAAGCGCATACCTACCGGTCATCCTCAATCTATTGTTCAGCACTACAGACGGTTCAAGTTTGTGGCGTGCATGCAACAAACTCCTACCGCAACTTTAGGGCGTATTAACATTGGACTGGTTCACTCACATTACTTTTTTGATTGAAGAAAACAAATAGTTTAAAGGGGGGCAGCAGTGCAATGGCACACACGTGATCTGTTTCTCCCTAAATGTACAAGTTCCCACTGGGAAAAAGTGGACCTGTTTTTTGGGTAGATTTACATAAGAAATAATGCCCAGCTTTTCACTGCAGCCTTGCTGCGAATATCTTTGTAAATGTGGTCCATTTTTTGAGCTTTCTAGGACGTGGTCTGCCTGCATGAAGATTTTTTCCAATTGTAAAATCTGCCATTTTGTTTATTGATCTGGGCTGCCCACGGACCCCTTCACAAGAACTTGTGTTAGGCCCACTTTGGTAGAAAGGTAAATCAAGTTCCTCAAACGAAAACAGCAATGCAATCTGCAAAAATTCCAATCTGAATGTTGCTGTAAGATTCAGTTTCAGCCGTGCTGGAATGCGCTGGGCTTGGAAGAAAGAACAACATTGGAAGAGGCGCCGCCGAGGGTCGTTCACACAGGTCCAGAGAAGCCTTCTGTTTCCCGCCCAGGATCGCCGCAGCCATAGACAATGGCTTCTTTAAGAGGTGTGAGAGGGCCTGAGAATACCCCTGGACGCGTTTCTAAGAACTGGGTGGGCAAGCACAAGTGGAAAGTCAAATTCTACAGAGACCGAAGGAATGTGCTTCTGAGATGTTTCCACTCGGCGGGCCACGGAGTGTGAACGTGTGGTCTGAGCCGACAAGAGAGCGGAATGCGCGCGAGCGGGGTCACTGCTGGAGGGAGTTAGCACTCTCTCGAGTAGGGGCGGGCGAGCCAACACATTACCAAGCGGAGACCCGGGCCAGGGTGGCGGGGTAGCACGCGTGCCATGGGTCCTGCTGCAAACAAAGAAATTGGCCCCTAATCCCATGAATGTGTGGCAAAAACACACACACTAATTAGGATAAAGTAGGCGCCTCACACTGAGCCTCGCTGCCATTGCACCTGCTGCATTATCGATAGCCACACCTCTAAGCCCCACACGAGCCAAGGGTCTGGCTTGGATCTATTTGCCTGTTCACAAGCCCAGCTATGAATATAAATATTTGGCATGTAATTCGTGGGACAATCATCATGCAACCTATAATAAAACCTCTTCAAAACCGAAATAAGAGTATTTGTTATACCAAGCAGAAGCGTTTGAGTGTATTAGATGACATACATGCACGAAGAGGCATTTATTAAAAGTGATAGTTTTTAAACATGACGTTAGAAATAATCATCGCCCAACCCTGCCCTGAAGTCAATGCCATTAATGAACTAAGACATAAGTCAGTTGTCATCTGCTTATCAACACTTGATATAATGCAGACAGCTCACTCCAACAGGAGTATCCCAGCCCTATAACCTAAAACAGAAGAATGAGAATAGCAGGCAAAACAGGAAATGGCTAAAATAGTCAGGTTTCAACAACTTTTTGAAGACAGTAAAACTGACAGGAACAAATAGGAAAGGGTAACTTATTCTAGAGGTAAGGTTGAAGGTAATAAAAAAAATGTCTTCCATTTCGGGTAGTCCATATGCGACCTATCAGATATTTTTTCAGATTTACATTCCTATAAATGTTGACGTTTACTTTTGGTTAAAAGACCTTGTAGGTAAGGGAAAATACCACCAAACTAAGAAAGACTATGCCTAAATATGAACAATTATAATTGCAAGTAAAGATGTGTAAAATCAAATACATTACATGTTCACATAACAAAGAAGCGCTTACTAATATATAAAATGAATACTACTACTAAGTGAGTATTTGCTGATGAAATCCTTTAGAACGCTGCAAAATAGCAATACGAAGCATTAGGTTTATGGATATTTCTTTTGGGAAATTAGTTAGAACTAAAATATTAAAAGACTTTGTTTCATAATATATCTGAACCTGATGCCCTGAGAAACCTTACTGGCCTAAAACTAAAAGCTCGCTTATTGGACCCATAGTCCGGAAGTTTGAGTCAGGTTTCCACAAAGCACTGTTCATTTCACAGAATACAAATTTAATAGTTTCAATGAGATTTGGAGCTGCCAACTCAATATCCTTCCAAACACAGCTTTCATGAGACTACTGGAGCATAAAGCCATAGTGGGGCAGTTTTACAGAACCAATGCAATATCAAAGGCTCTTATAGATATATATTTACAGCACCTGCCACTAACAAAAACAGTGGATTCAGCCACAGTAGCTAACCTCCTGCTCATTTCCAATGGTTCATTGAATGTTAAAGGCTGTGAACTAGCATTGGCAAAACATTAGCGGGGAGATGGGGTACGTTGCACATTTAGGCACATAACGTTCGTAGCCCAGTTTCTTAGCTTGGTCAAATTAAGTGCTCTGTGGAAAGCCCCTGTACCTCAGGTCACTTCTATGTGTGTACTATGCGGGGTACGTGAAACTCCCAAATAGATTTTGCTCACAGAGTGTCTGTCTTCCTCACGACGGCACCCACAGCTCACAGACTGCCAACCCTACAAACTGAGCCTTCCATTAAAATACACCCAACTGGGAAGAAATGAGGGTTCAGAGACAGAAGGCATACACTCAAAACAACGACAGGTTTTCTCCAGCTTCTCACCGGCACATATCGTAACTCTATTAGCGAATTAATAAATTGATATATTAGGAGGCAACTCTCCTCTCTCACCTAATACAGTAGACTGAAAGAAAGAAAACAAGTTATATCCAAGTGTCAATCTCATACCCAGGAGTGGAAGGAATGAGGTATGAGACAGGGAGATGAAAAAGCAGAAGAGATCGAGGGAAAGAAAAACAAACAGAAGAACAAGGAAGGCACAAAGATTGCAAAATGGGTAAACTACAATAATGGGTAGTGTAAAAGAAAGTGAGAATAGAAGAAGAGAAGTGAGGAAGATGAAAAGAAAGTGGTGGGAGGGAGGGCATAAACACGAAACGAGAAGGAGACAAAAATAGAAATGGAGGAAGGAGTAAAGTGAAGAGAGAGAGAGAATATGGGTCATCTGCAAGAAAATAAAACTTCTGTCTCGTTCCATTGGGTAGGTCATTCCCTTATGGCATCATATGCGAAAAGCACAGTATCTCATTGGGCTGGTGCGGCAGTGGGCCTTATAGAAGCCGCTCATATTACTTAGACTTCGCCAATGATGCTGTAACTATGGCTACCATTGCTGCTGTGTGTGCAGAAACTCTTACCTGGACTGGCAGGGGTGCGAGTTACACCGCCTAACTTGGGGCTCTGGGCGGGCGATGTGCTGGCAGTCACTCTCATTCGCTAGCACCATCGTCTTGTTGACAATCCGAGAACAGGATAGCACGGTTTTGCGTTCACCTGGAAGAAAAGCATTATTACTCCTCCCCAGTGAAACTTTTGTAGGCAGTCTCAATGATGGTCAATAGATCTCTTGTATTTGCTGTATGCTGTATTAGCAATCCCTATTTTAGGCTCACACAATGCTTTTGATTGACAGTTTTTTAGGCCAAATATGATTAATTGCCAGTTGTGCATGGTGGTACATCCGTAGAGAAGTTTTACAAATCAATGTGATAGTAACGCAGGTGTTTTGATGTGGCCATGACTGTGGCACTGCATGGTTTGTAAGTACCTTAATAATTTTGTCTGTGTTTCTGCACTGTTTTTATAAATTGGTCATCTTTGTGAAGTGGAATTAAAGAATAGAGTTTTTAATCATTACTTTTATAGCTTAGTTGCAGCTTGGAATTCATTTTATAACGTTTGGTCTTGCAGTCGTTTAGAAATTGGTAGAGGCTTGGGATGGATTTTATAGACTAGTGGTGAGTTGCCATTATTTTGGAGAACAAGCATGATTTTATATTCCCTGTCAGATGCCAGAAATGTGGCCTGGAGAAAGCATCTGATATACATATGTTCAAGGAATGTCCAGCCATTTCTGACTTTTGCGTAGAAGTTGGTGAAACCATCTTGGCCATCCTAGGTTTTCAAGTTCAACTGAGCCTTTCCTTGATAATTTTTGGGATCTCCAGCGAAGTTACAGGCCCAGAAAGGGCTTTCCTCTTTTATGCCATACTTTTAGCTACGAGGGAAATATGCAAAAAATGGGTGGAATGCTTGTCTCCTTTGCACGCTGAGTGGCTGCTTCAGTCATTTCGACGTCCAAGCTAGAACTGAGAAGGATCCAGACTAGGAGGAAAAAGCACACTGGGACTTTTTATTAAGATGGTCAAATGCTGAAGTGCGTGAGAACTGTTGAGAATCCTATGTCTCCGTATCTCTGTTAATAGAAATTGTTCCTATGATTATATCTCTCTGGATCTCTCTAAACTGCGTTGGGCCTCTCTCGCTCCGTTATTGCCAACATCAGCAGTTGCCAGTGTATACTGGACCACATTGGAGAGTGACCGTGCCCATTTCGGGACAATGCCCTCCGAGTACGCAGGTGTACCAGCAGGGGGGCGAAATCCTAAACCTGCAATCAACAACGTGTAACGTACAGGCAGCTGGTTTGGCCACAGAGGTCAGAGGTGAATGAGGATTATAAAAACAAACAAAAAAAGAAAAGAAAAGAAAAAAAACTGCATGGTTTTATATTGGTTCTGCAAATTTATTTATTTATTTAAAACATTAATAAAGCGCAATGTAACCATACTGGTATCCTGGCGCTGGTAGAGACTCACCGGAGCTCAAGGGAAGGGAAGGAAAGGATGGGGAAGGGAAAAGCTACAACTGAGATAATACCAAGAGTGAGAAGTGCTACAATATAAACAGAAATAACTTTGTCAAGAGACAAATTTTCAGTACTTTTCTAAATTCACAAAAGATCTCATGGGGGCAAGAAGCTGATTCCAGATGTAGGATGCCCTCACATTAAAAGCCTGTCCACCGTGTCTAGCCTTCCTAAATTTTGGAATGCACACAAGGCTGGCAGTGGCAGAACGAAGGCACCTCCTAAGGGATTATATTTTTAGTCTCAATCAATCAATCAATAGTAACTTCATTCGATCTTAGGCAGGAAGATCATAAAAGTACAGCATAATACACATATTCAGTTAAAAACAAAAATACATCACATATATTTTTAGTTTTTTTTTCAGGGGCATTGGTCCACTTCCTCGGAGGGCTGTAAAAACAATGCAGAGGGATTTAAACGTTATACGCTGCCGCAGCTGAAGTCAGTGCAGATCTTTTAAGGCCATGGAAACAGATGGCCTCCTTGGTCTGTTTAAGGCCAACTTCGCAGCAGAGACCTGGACACTGCGCAGTCTATTTAGAAGAAACTCTGGTGCTCCTAACAGAACAGCATTACAATAATCCAACCTGCTCACAATAACACTAAGAATGAGTAATTTAGAATTAGGAAGTAACAGCGGGAGAATCTTCCGAAGACCTTGAAGTAGTGAAAAACATGTGCCAGCAACTTTATTCACTTGTGTTTCCATGGAAAGTTTATTATCCAACGTAGCCCATAGGTTATGGACAGATTCGGAAGAGGATAACCCCAGAGCAGAAGGCACAGGCCAGAAGTTCGAAGGAATTGCAGTTTGGTCTTTGCTTGTGGAGCAACACAAGAGCTAATTTGTTCCCCATTAAATTTGAGGGAATTAAGATCAAGCCATCCTACAGTTATGAAAAGTAGTGACAGATGCTGGTTGGCCGTTGTCTAAAGACAAAATTAATTGGGTGTCATCTGCAATGTTAACCACTCTGAAATTATGAGATTTAATGAGAATGATCAGAGGTCTCAGATAGATGTTAATCAAGACCAGACTCAAAGCTGAGCCTCGCGGAACTCCGTGATCCAAATTCTTAGAGTCAGAAAAGTATGTGAAAAGAGCAACTGCCTGACAGCGTTCAGATTAAAAGGGAACACATCCAACTATATACGGTGCCACACACATGGATTGAAGAAAGTCGATCCAAAAACGTACTGTGGTTCACCGTATCAAATGCAGCTGAAAGACAGCTCATTGGCCGCCGTCATTCCGCATTCTGAGTTCTTCCAGTGCCACAAGCAAGGCAGATTCAATGCCATGATTCAGCCTAAAGCTAAATTGCTCTCCTTCAAGGAGGAGATTGTCTTCCACAAATTGACACAGTTTCCGGCTGACAAAACGTTCCAGTATTTTAACTGGATAAGGCAGGAGAGATATTGGCCTGTAATTACGGAGGATTCCCTAGTCCAGGGAGGCTTTTTTAGCATAGGAGTAAATATCACCTTCTTCCAGTCTGGAGGAACAGTGCCAGATTTTAGTGACTGACTACAGAGTTGAATAAGTGGCAGAAAAAGTTCATCCACTAGCTCTTTCCAGACCCTATGGGGTACAGGGTCAAAAGGAGAGCCGCAGGAGGTAGACATTGCGATGGTATAAAAGAGATCCTCTGTTAGGGATTCATACAATTCAAATGTATTCCCGTACTGAGGGGGATCCTTACTAATAGGGGAGGCAACCTCACATCTGGGATCATTTAGCATATGAGGTACACTAATAGTCTCCAGGATCTTGCTGATCTTGTCCTCAAAGAAATCAGAAATGTTGTCACAGACCTCCTATGAGGATGATACTGCCTGGCTCAGGCTCTCTTGATTAGAGCTATTACGCAAAATATTAAAAACCTTTTTAGCTTTTGGTTGCTATTTGGGAGTTAGCGCATTCGTTGCGTGTTATTTGTCATTTTTTTCTTAGGTCATCTGTGATTAGTGAGTAGAAAAGAGAGGTGGCCCCACCAACCAAGGGGACCAGGGCACTGCTTGACAGTAAAGGAAAAGTTGTCCCTTGGAAATGAGAAAGAGCTCAGATTCACGCAAACACAATTCACTCAGGCTCATAAATCCCTGCAAGCAGGGAGTGCACATACACTAGAATCACTTAACTAAAATACCACCAGGCCCAACAATGTAGTGTCAGAGGCTTAATTCATATAAAAAAAATAGGCGCATATTTTAAACATTACACGTTACATCTAAAAACCTTGGTTGCCTTGCAATTCATAAAAAACACAATATATCTAATGGGCAATAAAAACAATTCATAAGACACAATACATCCAATGTACATTTAAAACAAACACGTTATATTGGTTGAGACAATAAAGACAATATGTCGATTTTTAATAGGGAAACATTTTACACAAAGATATGCAAGGAAAAGAAAACTATGGAAACCTAACAGGAGACCCAATTGTGCAGTCAAGGAGGTACTGTTACCTGATCCAACTTCTCATGTAGAGTTCATATCATCATTACTGTCCAGCCTGGTTTGTTACAGTAATTTTTCTTGTGGTTGGATTCAGTAATTTTTCAACAGATGCGTTTCGGTGGTTTTGGAATTATAAATCCCACCTTCCTCAGGACAAAAGGTGTATCAGGGATTAAAACCTCCCTCTTAGAGGAACTACAGGTAAGTCAGATCACTCTCAGTGATGTGCTTCCCATTGACATCAAGAAATTAATGCAGCAAATGCTGTGTCAGTCTTTTAACTGCCAGAACGAAAGGTTCCTGTCCTCTGTTCTGAGAAACAGGTTCCTATTTACCATCAGGTATATAATAATTTTAGGTCCTAAATAGACCGTAACGCATATCCCTTATGAAGAACGAGCAATCACTCCCGGTAACTTCAATGGCCAGAGATTTAACAATTCACTGGTTCCTGATTGTAGATATAAGGGGACTCATAATGCCAGCAGCGGGCCCGCCTCCTCTGTGCCTAGGTCTCTGCACTGGGTGTCGATATACAACCTGTGTCAGCTGGTTCTCTCGTCTCAACGATAGTGCCCCTTCCATTTCCAACGGACTATAGGAGGCGGGCCCGCTGCTGGCATTATAAGGCCCCTTATAGTGCAAATTGCAATAAGCTTTGTCATAGAGCCTGAGAAACTAAGACAGACTGTCTGAACTTTGCATCAAAAACCAACACTTAGTGAAAGCAGCTGCAAATAAGGGTAAATGTGTAGATTTCCTCCAGAAACCATTGCATTACATATGCTGCAGTGCACAGAACACAACTAATGCGTCTGACTTCTGCAGTATTCTCCGCAGAGGGATTTGTACTGGAAGTGTTTGCATCCAGGGCCCCAGGTCCAATGCACTGCACTGTACACTTCCCACTGCGCCATGTGTCATTCATGGCAGACTTTTTGTGCTCCAGCACAGGGGATGTCACCAGCAGCAGTGCAAAATTGTAGCTATGTCACTGCTTTGTGTTTTCCTCCTTATGCAATGCAGCGCAGCAAATTTGGATTCTGTGCTGCGTTGTGTGAAATCTGGACCTAAATATCTTGGTGGACAGGGTAAAGAAAATGTATTCCCTCTCCATTAGGGTAAACAGGAAAAGGGGTGGGGGGGTTTCCCATCCACCCTTTCATTACTTTAGAGCGCTTTGTAAAATGAAGAGGAAATGTGAATAACTAATGCAGGAGACAGGTGTCAGCTGCTTGGAGAAGTAGTCTCTGTGCCTCCTTCTTCAAGGTGAATGGGGTCCCCAGAGACTGCCCAGTAGAGAGACTCTCTGAGACCATCCACTGCCTCCCACATGCAGCACCCACATGAAGACCAGCAAAGCTCGTCTAAATGTACTGAGTGTGTGCTCGAACAGCTCTGGTTTAAAACTCTCAATCTGTTGTACAAGATTTGTGCTGTGGGGGATGGAGCGGGGAGGGAACCCAGCATAGCAAACACTCCATACTACTATTTCCCCATCCACCTGTGAACTATGGCGGTTGGGTACTTCCACTGAAAGTCAACACCCACCAGTCACTCTTGGGCAACAATATGGCAGAAGCCTCCCCTTGCTGGAAGACCCTCAGATACCCAAACGGAGGCTTCAGCAATAAGGCTCATTTGGATTTGGCAAGTTCTTGGTCTGAATGCATAGTTTTGGATATAGTTAGGCAGATTGTGGTTTTAGAGATTTTTAGACTAGTTACAATTTGAAAACATTAAGGTTTTTGCAGTTAAAATTATTTGTTAGGTGTTCACACTGGCTGTGGTTTGATTGATTTCTCAGATGCTCCTATTTGGAAAATATTCTGGGTGGTCATAGGAAGGTAGGTTTATTGTGTCTGTGACTTGGAATGATTTTTATAAAGGCCATGGTTGTTTTTTCGGGTTGGCTGTCATGTGACTGATGTTGATTCTTGTACCCATTGTTACATTTGATTTTATTGCAATTCTAGAGAAAATTGTGGGGAAAAAAGTTGCAATATACATATACCAATTGTCACGTTCCTTGCCATAGGTAAATCTGTAGTTTCTATACTTAACCCCTTCAGCGCTGCGCAGATTACCGCGCTGTGCTGAAGGTTCTATTGCGCGGGCGGGGCCATGACGGAGCGGTTCCGTCATACGCACAGCGCAACCGATGCGCATGACGGAACCGCTCCGTCATGCGCATCGAAGGGGTTATGTACTGTTCCACAGTATGTATTGCTACACAGAGTGGGGTCGTCTTATGCTGCCTTTGTAATCACCAGGTAGTAATCGGACTGAATTTCCTACCTCCTCCACACTGCACACTGCATCCTTCCCAACCGCTGTGCGTCCAGATGTACAAAGATTCCTGCTGCTTTTCAGGTTCCTTCTGCATCTCCTCTGAAAGGTTTACTGGGATGGTGTATTCATAATGAATGCCATAGTTTTGGTCATGGAATAGCAGCACCTATTGTAAATTAAATGAAATACTGTGAGAGAGATATAAACAATTAAACCACTCATGCAAGTAAATCAAGGTATTGAGGTCAGAGAAGCCCATTGGCAAACGGGGGAAGGTGGGGTAGAAGCAAACCAGACTAAGGTGAGTCAAGTGTTACAGAACTCAAAACTGCAAACACCATGACCAAGTACACCTATCTTACAATCTTGTCTTACCGCAGATCACTTGATTCGTTTATTATTAACCAAATCCAAATGATCAGGACATCACCCTCACATTCTCCCTCCTCTACCCTCAAATCTTCATTTATCCATTCCAAGTCATCTCTCATTCTAGCTATCTTTCTCAACCTTCCCTCCCACCTCAACGGCTGAACTGGACCCCCATACCCCTCATATCCAGACATTCCTACATCCCTGCTGGTCCCTCTGCCTCTTAAATCATTAAAACTCTCTCCTCTATTATGTCTAAGGCTCCCTGTTTTCCGTTTTTATGGATTTTTACAGATAAATACAGACAGAAAACAATGTGTTTTCTGTCGGCATTTATTTTTAAAAGTGGATAAATACAGAAAATGTGCTTCTTTTAAGTGACTCGTGCTGTCTTTCATGAATTGTAGCCCAACAGCTGAGCAGATGGACAGCATGGGAAATTAAAAAACAGGATGAAATTTCTTTAAATAAAGGCATATGTCACCATACATTTGTAGTATAATGGTGATATTTAGTGGATGTATAGCTACGCAATATTTGACAGCTTAAATAGCTAAATCACGACAGACATCAAAGTATGAGTGTGCGATCAGTTATATATGGAAATGTACTCTTTTGCAACTTCATTTATACACAAAACACAAGATAAATATGGATAAATACAGATAAAATGGGCAAAAAATAAATATGGATAAATACAGACAGAAATGGTAAAAAAATAAATACCATAAAACCGGGAGCCCTAATTTATGTCACATATAAAGCATGTCGATCAGTCCCTACTCTGTCACCTCTACTCCCTGCTTCTTAACCAGTATTGTCATCCCACTACGATAAAGCAGTCCTTTGCATGTCTACCCTCTACAACTATCAGTCAGGCTGCCCTCCCAAAATACCAGTTAGTCCCCCCCCCCAATTGCTTCTTGGAGAACAAGCTGTGAAAGAGAAGTATTTTTAGTCTCGCTGAGTGCCTTACTGTCAGAGAACTCTGCAACGACTGGAATGGCACCTTCACCAAATGCACTCCAACGAGCCTGCATGCACATGTCCAACTTCACCACAACAATGACTCCTCAGTCATCAAACTGCTTGGTCTCTCAGTCACTACCAATCACTGCAGGCTGCTGATAACCACTCCATGCACAGAACTCATTTGTATGTATTCTCCTAGCATTTCTTCACCCTTACCAGACAATCCTACTGTGCCTTCTGGTCTACCTATATACCCATACCCCACATGGGTATTAGTCAGCATTCTATAAGGCTCTGTCCGTGTGCACCCAATTCATCTATTACATAGCCCAGTTAGGCCGTAACTCTTTACAATTTGTGTTTTTTTCCAATCGGTTTGCTGAAGGCATTAAAATATTTTGGTTATTCATTGCTCTTACAAATTTACTCCCAGCTTAGCCTTTGTATCGCTCCATACGGCACAGCTACGTGCTTTGTAACACACAACCACACCACACAAGAAATCATTAATTGTTCCTCATCAAATGCACCGTCCTAAACCCATTACATCTCTTCACCACCCATTCAGTTATCCCTTTCACCTGCATCCTCGAGGAACAGCTGGTCAGCGAAGCAAGACTCCGCAACTTTATTGCCACAGTCTTCATCTCTGCTTACCACCTTCTCAGCATCCGCAAAATAGCCCCTACATTATATTTCACTCTTCCACGACCCTGACTCAGCAAGCAAGACAACAGCATCAGCGTCTTTTGGAAACCCTCTCAAAGTTTCTATCAATTTATAAAATTCCTTAAATTTGCTACCCAATAGTTCATTGTTTAATCTTCTCAAACCCCTCTCTGCAGGCTGGCACCTATTACAAGCCCTTTGCCCAGTTCCTCACTGTAGTATATGAATCCATCCATGCCCTGCCCCACTCTGTTGCTTCCTTACATTGTGCTAGTCATCTGTGTCTGCATATTGGTCCAAACCCTTTTGATCTCACTACTCACAAATCCCACTATGGCTCCTTGCTCTCTCTTTTGCTCTGGGTCAAAGTCTGATGCTGAACCATAAGTCATAGTCTTCAAAAAAGAGTGCTGCAGATGCCACTTGCAACCACCTGCACAAACTAAGTAGTGCTCATGTGTTTATGATGTATATGCTTTAATTGTCTAATAATGTCATGCTCACCTTGTTCCTTACTAAACATTGGGCTTGCATCTAACGAGCCCATATCTACCATTTGAGGTGACAACTGTTCATTATTTCTCTTTGAGGTGCCCGGCAAATAAAGCACACAGTCACCCAAATGCTGGTCCTAGAAAAAATAAAGCTGAAGAAACTCAGCACGATATGTGCCAATGCCCAATTTGAGCAAGGAATAGTTGGCACTGGATTGACCGTGAGAAAAAAAGAATACATCCAAACTTTGTGCCGCAAATGCAACATATCCTCTGTCGGTTGCTTAGTGTGCCAAGAACTCTGAATTGTGCTTTACTTAGCAAAGAGCATTACTTTCGAGTTCAATAAATGGCTGCTCAATGTTAGAAATGGGGGTCTCTAGTTGGCAGAGGTAGGTACCTTTGTCCAAATAGGGACCCTTGCTTCTAGTCAGGTTAAGGGGGCTACACCCTTTAGATAACTCCTGAACACCCCCTCGGTAGCTTGGCACGAGCAGACAGGCTTATCCAAAAGGCAATGTGTAAAGTATTTGTATCAACACACACAGTAACACAGTGAAAACACCACAAAAGGACTCCACACCAGTTTAGAAAAATAAAATATCTTTAGCTAAACTAAACAAAACCAAAACAACAAAAATCCAACATACACAGTTCAATAGGCTTCAAGAACTTGTACTATAGAAAACTATGGATGCATGACTTTTACACAAAGTACCTGTAGTTGCATCAAAATTCACAAGACAAAACTGCCACAGAGTCAGAAACAAAGATACGTGTCAAGTCCTGAGATCTTCGGGAGGCGATGTGACAGTCCCGCTGCATGCAGAGAAAGGGTTGCTTAGAATCCGGTCTGTATGGGGAGTTATGCGTCGATTCTTCGCGACGATTCCAGTCCACAGGTGATGCATCGGGAAAACTTGCTGCACAGGTACGATGCATGGAAATACGGGATGCGTCGGCGATCGATGCGGTGGCGTCAAGCGTCTCTCAGTCGGTTTTCTTCTGCTGTGATCCCTCGATTTTTGCAGCAGCAACAGGCGCTGCGTCAGTTTTCGCAGCAGTGTGGCGATGCGTCTTCTCCTCAGTCTCTCCAGCTCTTCTCTTTGGCAAAGGTTCCTCTTGAATTTCAGCAATGATCTAAAGTTCATGGCTTCTAGGTCTAATACTTATACCCCAAAATGTCTTTGATGTCTTTGTGCAAGGGGCTCTGAGCCCAGTCCAAACCAGTTCTGTCCTCACTGGTGCAGCATGAACCCAGGGGTTGGAGACAGCAATGTGCAAGGGAGAAAGGCTCCATTCAGGTGTAAAGCAAATATCCTCCCACCACTCTATATGCAGCCAGGGTCTATTCAGCTCAGGGCTGAGTCATCCAAGAAGGGCCAGGCACACCTCAACCCCCAAGAGGCTGTCTACAGGGAATACACATCCTCTTTCTCTGTCACACCAAAACCAGATAGTAAATCCACTAACAGGCAGATGGTTGAACAAGAAAGCCACTCTCCAAAAGTGGTATTTTCAAACACACAATTCAAAAACCATCTTTACTAAAAGATGTGTTATTACATTTTGAGATCAGGGATACAAAACTCAATTTCTCAATCTTATCCATGTGGGAAGATATGCTTGTGAAATGTTACAAAGCATTCCCCATTCGTGTCCAATGGGCAAGATAGCCTTACAATTGTGAAAAACGAAATTGGCAGTATTTCACTATCAAGACATGTTACACACATCAGTACATGTCTGACCTTTCACATACACTGCACTCCCAGTGCGGTACCTAGGGTCTACCATAGGGGTGTCCTATGTGTAAGAAAAAGGAAGGTTATGGCCTGGAAAGCGGGTGCATTTGCCAAGTCGACATGGCAGTTAACAAACTGTGCACAGGCACTGCATCTTTTCAGGGATACTCATGTGGGTTGCAGAAACAGTGCTGCAGGCCCACTAGTAACATTTGACTTACAGGCCCTGTCACACTCAGTGCACATTACTAGGGGCTTACCAGTAAATCAAATATATCAATCAGGGAGAACTAATCACAATACCAATTTACATAGAGAGCACTTGCACTTTGACACTGATCAGCAGTGGCAAAGTGCTCAAAGCATCTAGGCCAGCAATAACGAAATCCAGGACAAATACAGGAGGTAGAGGCAAAAAGTCTGGGGAAACCACAGCAAGGATGCCAGGTCGAACTCTCAAGGTCTCATTTTTGCTTCCTTTCTTTAGTGATTTACTGACCATCGAAACTATTCTATGATTTAGAGGCAGCGGTAACCACACTTGGACATGCGTATATCCATTAGCACAGCACAAACCTTCAGAGTGCCTGCCACATACATGTTTCTGCAGCTTGCAGATCAAAGCCTCAAACACCAATCTTGGATTCACCAGATGAACACCACTTTGATGGATGATAGTTAAACCTGCTATATAAAGTGCTCTGGAGCTGTCACGAAGGGGTGGATTATCAATACATAACATATGCAGACAATTACTGTTCAAAAACTGAAACCATCCTCGGGAAAAGCTATTCGTCTGCAAGTTCAGAGTAAAGCACATACAGCTGGGTGGACAAAGATATTCTTTAATATGGGCTGGGAATAACGTTTCCACTGATATTCACATATAAATACGCAGGTTTTTGTTTGATTACAATTCGATAAATCCGAGACACATTCAGTATTCTGGGGTAAGAGAAATGAGAATCGGGAAATACTACAGTGATTTCCATTCAATCAAAATGTCGTCCGACATTAGAACTCAGGAATTCCCTTTTCAACAGTCAAGAACTCAGCCAAACATCCACATCATCTTTTTTCGTGCAAGATGACTTCAATCCAATTAAATTTCACTGAATGAAAATCAAAATTTCCTGGATGGCACGGAAATTATTAATTTTATTTTTTAATAAATGTGGTAGTCTGTAACTCACAAAGAATTGTGGTAAAAACATGTGACATCAGCACATCTGTTCCTCCATTAAACTGTGCCAACAATGTGAAACAACAGCAAAGGGATCATGGGTGAGGTAGCTTAGTGAGTGGTGCAATGGCCACAGAGTCTGCATGTTAAATGTAGGTCAAACAAAGGTAATTCGATTTCTGGCATATCAGACTCTCTCATCATCCTTCTCATGTTGTGAAATGGGTATCAACAAGTTTGGCAATTAAAATCCTGTATTGTGTACACTAATAATAGAACAAATCGGTATTTATTGTACTCCAGGTTTTTGACTTCTGACCATTTTGCAACACTCCAACATCTTTGAGGTAAACGTCTATGGAGGCACCAACCAAATCAACCACCATTGGAAGGTGGTAGATTTGGTTAGAGGCCAATAACACAGTTATCAGTTCTTCGGACGATGGGTTACATCTGGTGCACTATGGGGGCCCCTTCTTGCATCTAGAGGGACCCACACTGGGCATTTTTACTGGCTAATACCTCCTAAATGAGGCGTGTCTTCAATGCTTTCTTCAAGGCTGTGGACTGGGCTTGTTCCTCATATGCTGAAGGCTTCTTCTAAGCGACCAATTCTGCATTTTCAAATCTAAGGTTTAGCAAGGGATGTAAAGAGGTGCTAAGCTTGGCAGGCATACTAGAGCTTTGTAGATGTTGCATGTCAATTTGAATTTTATTGTTTGCCCCTACAGTAGATAGGGAAATTCTCTCGATGCAGGGTTTATGACTCATGGCTTATCTAGATTTAATCAGACTATTCCTGCTTCTAGACTGTGCAGTGCTTGGAGATTTTGAATGTCTCATTCCTCGATTCCTCACTATAGAAACGTTGCAATAGTTCAGCTACTGCAGAACCAATGACCTCAGAAATTCAATAGCGTCTCTCTCTCAGGTGAGATGGAACCTTTCTTACCATGGCAGTCAGAAATTGCTATTTCTCATGGCTTGAATGGCAGTTTAGTGTCACAACAAATTGCAAGGATTTGCTTTTTTATGTTAGGAAAGGGTTGTACCCAGTTCCTGTTGTCATTGAAGTGAACAAATAGTCCCTCTGGAAATACCGGTTACAAGGACCTCTGCTGTTGCATGGCTAAGGCACTGGCTACACTCTTTCGTCTTAGGTATATATGTCACTAGCAATTGGTGACTTTGTCTTAATGTTTCAGATTATTGCCTGTCGAGTGTGTAATTTGGTGTCATCCATGTACATTTATATGTTCAGATGTTGATCCATAATTAACCGGGCCAGTCCCCACATATACATGTTGATGAACAGCGGTGACAGCCAGGAGATTTGAGGTAGGGTTGTTTATTGGCGAGGATGTAGAGCTGCTTACCCTTTGGTGGATATAGGTAGTGAGGAATGACCAATATCATATAGGACTCTTCCGGTGATTTCTACTCACTTTTTTTTTCCATCCAGTTGGATTTTATAAACTGTGGACAGGATGAGAAGGATCAAGATTTCAGATGCACAAAATGTATTTCACATCTGCGTATTCCTGAAAAGTGTTGTGAAGATTACATGATGTTTGATTGGAAAGTGTTGGAAACAGGGCAACCGGGTTAGCAGTCACCAGGTTCCCAGCACAATGGTAGCTTGGCTCGAGCGGTTGGGGGTCAGGCACCGTGTTAAGCGTACGTCACACCCTCACAATAACCATGCGTTCATCCGTTCCAAAAACAACACTACACCGTAAAAATTATGGAAGTCAAGATGAAAATATATATGTCTTTATCTTATTTTCTCTTAGTTGCAGGCTTCACATCATAAATACAATACAATAGGATTTTCTTTCAAAAGAGCAGGTCAAATAAACAACAATACTTCGAGGTTTCAACAAATAGGTTCAGGTCATAGTTAAGCAAGGAATAAATAGAGGTGCAATAAATACAGATAGCAAATAAATACAGTCAGACAATAAATACAGTGCAAGAATAAATTAGTGGAAGACAATAAATTAAGCACCTTCAATAAATAAGGTAAAGCAATCAATGACAGTTACAGATCTGTTCACTTTCATGAGGTAACTTGGTCTTACTTTGCCCATATACAGCTTGTGGACATTTGGGTGGCATGGGGGTGTCCCACCTAGATTGGTCAAGGCTGGGGCTTAAGCTGAGGCAGAATGAGGATAACCCAATGATCTGGCCCTCCAAACTACACAGCCCCTCACAGATGTCACTGCACCAGTCTCAGTTCACCCCTGGCTCTCCCAGGCTGGTTCTAACACCCCTCTAGCCCCTAGAATGGTCTTTTAGGGCTCCACGGGGCCTTAGACGCCCCCTCTACCACTTACTGTCTCTTCCTCAACGATTGGCTCCGCTCGGCGCCGTGTCGATGCCGTGAGGCGGCTCCAGATCGATGTCGCTGGGCGGCCTCGACTCGATGTCGCTGGGTGGCCTCGACTCGATGTCGCTGGGCGGTCTCGACTCGATGTCGCTGGGCGGCCTCGGTTCGATGTCACCACTATCGGCTGCGCTTGGCGCCGTGTCGACGCTGTGAGGCAGCTCCGGATCGATGTCGCTGGGCGGCCTCGGTTCGATGTCACCTTCCGGCGTCGCAGGGACACGGTCTCCCCGCTTCCGGGTGTCTCCGGAGTGCGATCTCCACTCCCGACCTCCGGCGCGCTTCACCTCAGTTTCCGGCGACTCCGGTGGGCGGACTTCACTCCCCCGTCGACGCCTGACCTCAGGTGACTCTCCACGACCTCCGTCGGCGCCCTCACCTCGACCTCAGGTGACTCTCCGCGACCTCCGTCGGCGCCCTCACCTCGACCTCAGGTGACTCTCCGCGACCTCCGTCGGCGCCCTCACCTCGACCTCAGGTGACTTCCTGCTCGACCTCCGGTGCCTCTCCACGACCTCCGCCGGCGCCCTCTCTCGACCTCTGACGGCTCCGGGTACGACGTCTGCTTTCTATCAGCGCCGCTTCTCTACCTCAGGCCCCAGGTCTCCAGGCTTCTCGACGTCAGGACTCCAGGAGGACACCGCTGAACAGGTCAGGAGCTTGCTGTTTTTCCTCTTTAAGGCCTGTTCCAAATGTTCAGATCCTTAAGATGGTTCTTCTGGTCTTGGTCCCACACAGGGCTTTAGGCTGGGCTGGTCAGTAGGGACTAGCATCAAGGGTGGGTTTCTGGACCCCACTCCAAGCACTGGTTTCCACCCCTGCTGCCTTACTCCGACCTCCTTCTATCTCTGACCTCTCTCCTCTCTAGTCAGATGCCAACTGCCTCTCTAAGATGGCCTCCCAACATTCTAAAACTGCCTCCCACTATCCCAGGATTCTAGAATGTTCCAGAAGGTTCTAGAAACCTCTAGTGAGTTCTGGTTATGTCACAGGTGACAATGGGTGGCCACCATTTTGTGTCTCAGGCCCTCAGACAGAAGTTCCAGGGGTAGGGAAAATGGCTCCCTGACCCTGCATCAACACTAACAAGTCTGGTGGTTCCCAAAAAGGAAAAATTATAACAGGGTTTGAGGCAGAAGTGGGACAAAATAAATAATGATGAGGAGGGACCACCCAAAGGGCTGACAGGTCTAACAGAAAGAGATTGAGGAGTAAAGAGAAGTTTAATAGAACAGATATCTTCCATGATTCCTTACATTTGTAAGAGATGAAGGTCATCCAGCTTAGGCCGATTTCAGCTAAGCATCAATAGCATTCTTGACTATCTCTCTTCTTGAAAACTGACATCAAATGTGGGTCTTTATATAACAAATCCAGTTGGCCGCACACTGCTCGTCACACCAGCACCGTGAGAGGTATTTTACCTTTAATATTTTGGCAGTCTACTTGGCACCCCACATACCTACCTGCTCCCTGCTGACGAGAGGCAATTACCTCGAAACACGTGTCCAGGGATGGCATTATAGTGACATACTCGTGGCATAGGCGTACTCACCGTTGCTACTACATTATCCAGAGTTCTATGGGGCTATTTGCTGGTATGACGAGCAGTGTGCAACCTACTTTGTTTATGTATTTAAGCTCCCTCGAGCGATTTGGGCTGACGAGCCTTGGTTCCGCACCTGCGCGCCGTGAGAGGTATTTTACCTTTAATATTTTGGCAGTCTACTTGGCACCCCACATACCTACCTGCTCCCTGCTGACGAGAGGCAATTACCTCGAAACACGTGTCCAGGGATGGCATTATAGTGACATACTCGTGGCATAGGCGTACTCACCGTTGCTACTACATTATCCAGAGTTCTATGGGGCTATTTGCTGGTATGACGAGCAGTGTGCGACCTACTTTGTTTATGTATTTAAGCTCCCTCGAGCGATTTGGGCTGACGAGCCTTGGTTCCGCACCTGCGCGCCGTGAGAGGTATTTTACCTTTAATATTTTGGCAGTCTACTTGGCACCCCACATACCTACCTGCTCCCTGCTGACGAGAGGCAATTACCTCGAAACACGTGTCCAGGGATGGCATTATAGTGACATACTCGTGGCATAGGCGTACTCACCGTTGCTACTACATTATCCAGAGTTCTATGGGGCTATTTGCTGGTATGACGAGCAGTGTGCAACCTACTTTGTTTATGTATTTAAGCTCCCTCGAGCGATTTGGGCTGACGAGCCTTGGTTCCGCACCTGCGCGCCGTGAGAGGTATTTTACCTTTAATATTTTGGCAGTCTACTTGGCACCCCACATACCTACCTGCTCCCTGCTGACGAGAGGCAATTACCTCGAAACACGTGTCCAGGGATGGCATTATAGTGACATACTCGTGGCATAGGCGTACTCACCGTTGCTACTACATTATCCAGAGTTCTATGGGGCTATTTGCTGGTATGACGAGCAGTGTGCGACCTACTTTGTTTATGTATTTAAGCTCCCTCGAGCGATTTGGGCTGACGAGCCTTGGTTCCGCACCTGCGCGCCGTGAGAGGTATTTTACCTTTAATATTTTGGCAGTCTACTTGGCACCCCACATACCTACCTGCTCCCTGCTGACGAGAGGCAATTACCTCGAAACACGTGTCCAGGGATGGCATTATAGTGACATACTCGTGGCATAGGCGTACTCACCGTTGCTACTACATTATCCAGAGTTCTATGGGGCTATTTGCTGGTATGACGAGCAGTGTGCGACCTACTTTGTTTATGTATTTAAGCTCCCTCGAGCGATTTGGGCTGACGAGCCTTGGTTCCGCACCTGCGCGCCGTGAGAGGTATTTTACCTTTAATATTTTGGCAGTCTACTTGGCACCCCACATACCTACCTGCTCCCTGCTGACGAGAGGCAATTACCGGGAAACACATGTCCAGGGATGGCATTATAGTGACATACTCGTGGCACAGGCGTACTCACCGTTGCTACTACATTATCCAGAGTTCTATGGGGCTATTTGCTGGTATGACGAGCAGTGTGCGAGCTACTTTGTTTATGTATTTAAGCTCCCTCGAGCGATTTGGGCTGACGAGCCTTAGTTCCGCACCTGCGCGCCGTGAGAGGTATTTTACCTTTAATATTTTGGCAGTCTACTTGGCACCCCACATACCTACCTGCTCCCTGCTGACGAGAGGCAATTACCTCGAAACACGTGTCCAGGGATGGCAATATAGTGACATACTCGTGGCATAGGCGTACTCACCGTTGCTACTACATTATCCAGAGTTCTATGGGGCTATTTGCTGGTATGACGAGCACTGTGCGACCTACTTTGTTTATGTATTTAAGCTCCCTCGAGCGATTTGGGCTGACGAGCCTTGGTTCCGCACCTGCGCGCCGTGAGAGGTATTTTACCTTTAATATTTTGGCAGTCTACTTGGCACCCCACATACCTACCTGCTCCCTGCTGACGAGAGGCAATTACCGGGAAACACGTGTCCAGGGATGGCATTATAGTGACATACTCGTGGCACAGGCGTACTCACCGTTGCTACTACATTATCCAGAGTTCTATGGGGCTATTTGCTGGTATGACGAGCAGTGTGCGACCTACTTTGTTTATCAAATGTGGGTAGGTTGCCTTGACCAATTCTGACTGCTTACTATTTAACACCACATGGTGGGCTTAAGAATACCTGCAAACCACTTTATGCTTGGAGTGAGGGCCAATACATTATTTTCTCACAGGCATTGAACAGGTTGCTGGATTTTGGTACACCTGTAAATGCATTTCCACTAATCCTCAATAAGCTATTTTGACATGTGCTGGTTTGAAGTGAAGTCACCTTTTAGGTCTCAATTTTCTGTAACCTATTTTCTGTAAGTTTCTATTAGTGTTAACTTTTGTGAAAGACACCTTTCTAAACCAAGACAGTCTCTTTATTTCCCGAACAACACAACCCCATTTTACATCCATAGATATGTGTATTAAAATGCCACAGTATTCCAGTATCTAAATAATAATACCAATGAACGGCCTTTACTTATCTAATATGTAATGTAACTCATTGTGTCTGCCCATTTACTGCAACCAACCCAGCTACATACGTTGTTCCTGCACTGCCACATCCTTCCAATAGCACTAATTAAACATTGCATTAGCCATGTAAACAGAACATTTCGCATCTTGATTTAGAAAGGTATACACGTTCAGTATATTCTATTCAAAATAATATTTGGAAACAAAGGAGCTGGTGCAGCTGAGGAAACCCAGGAGCTCATGCAGCATTCAAAGATGTGTGCTGAGGCACAAATGATGTCTGACACAGTAAATAAGAGTTGAAAAGGAACTGCCGTCCCATCAGGGCTGAGGGAGCCTTCCAAATGCAGGACCATCAGTCCATTTACTCCTTTCCCAAATTCATTGTATTTATTTAATGATTTGACCAGACACAAGAGGAAATGTGTTACAAGAGCCTCTTTACAGTGCATGTTCTCCATCAAAGGGGTGTGGGTAAATGTGCAGAGACTCCATATTTCGCACACCTCTATCTCTCATTTTAATGACTCACTCGCTTTTTCCAGTCGAAGTCCAATAAGGTTTATGCTTTTGTACCTCGTGGTCTAAGATAACACTGAGGAAATATTTGCCATCTGAAAATATAATTTTCATAACTTAAAAGGGGTGTGGTCCTTGGGGGTTACTTAAGTGGCTCCACAGATGCTAAATTTTCAGAAATGCTCTGTAATGCTCCTGACCCCCAGGGATATCCTGCAAAATGCGGCATAACAGCAAGAAAGAACAAGAGAACAAAACCTTGTGGCAATAACGTTTTCCTCAGCCGTTTTATGTCTGGGTGGCTGAAAAGAAGCATCAGTTCAGACGACCATCACTGGCCCAAAGAAATGGAAGGAAGACGCGTGCTCCTGTATACAGCGGGCTGAGCCCTAAGCCACATTTATGAAGGATGACCAGGACAGACTTGATGTTGTACTCTTTGGTTACTTTCCACTGCCTCTCAGAGTTCGGTTTCTGATGCTTTCTGGGTGGTCTCCATATAGTATTGTCTGGTGGCCTTGAGGGATAAGGGTCTCCTGGGTGGACTCTGTATAGTGTCTTACAGATAGATTAACTGTGTCTTGAATGGACTGTAACCTCTGTCGCCTAAGGTAAACACCATAGTGCACATCCGTTAGTGTTTAGTGTTTAACAGTGATCCACCACGTTGCAGTTCGGTTGCTTCTGGGTGAACGCCATACACCACAACCTTTGGGGTATACCAGGGCCTTTTGTAGGTTACCTCTGTGTCCCTTAAAACGACTACCACACAGCACATCTTTTCAGGGTTTAACAGTGCCTCAAATGGGTTGCTCCTCTGTCGCTTCCGGTTGGAAGCCACACTTCAACCTTTGGGAGTTAACAGAGCCACAACAATCCTGTAGATTGTGAAATGCAGTAAGTAAGTGTGCAAGCATGGATGATAGTATGACGGGGTCTGCCGAATGCATGGCACATGGTGTGGCAAAAGTAAAACAACCTGATAACTGTGCGATAATCACCATGACAAACTGTACCAAAAGCACAACAACTGACATTACAGTGTTTACAAGCAAGTTATGTGTGGTAATGAGCATAGCAAAGAGTACCAAATGCATGACAGTGTTGACAAATGCATGAATATTGTATAACGATCAGCATAACAAACCGTACCAAAGCATGACAACTGGCAATGCAGGGTGTTTATTAACTGCGGGATAACTGTGTGATAATTAGCATGACAAACTGTAATTCTTGATGCATAATGAAATTTCTAATGTGGTAAGCATCTCTCTCAGTAGCCTACTACTTATTTGCAATGAACTTCATCCCTTACAAGAGCTATTAAGCAGTATTTAAGTGCCCATACCATAAAAGCATCCCTGAGTTTTTAAAAGCACAATGACCGGCAAGGCAGCACCTACCAGCCTTTAACCATGAGGACATGAAATGAGATTATTCTATGCCATTGACATTTATGTACTGCACATGGCATTTGTTTACAATAAAAGTAATGATATCAATTTTAAGGTATTACATAGCTGTTTGCCTAGCACAAAGCAAAATACTACAGCAATTTACTTACCATTGCATAAGTTGCAAAGCAAATTTTCGCAACACTCGGAGAGTGCTTGCTAACCCCCCGGTTTATATCGCGGCGTTTTGCAGGAAATTATGAAGAGAATTCGAACCATAAAATGGCGTATTGTAGACACCCGCCCCCAGTGGAGGTGGCCGTGATTTCAAATTAAAACTTCCATCTTGCACCTCCCCAGCTCTCGGAGCTGCAGTTATAGTAAGTTCAGCCCGTGCCCCATCAGTCAAAGCCCTGGGACTGGGCTCTCCTAGTCAGGGGCATACTGCTAAATCAAAGGCGCTACTACTGATCAAGGTAACTACGGAGACCCATAACTAAGGCTTGACAACACAGCTGCCCCAAGAATAACAACTGTGATAAAGTCACCCGTTTGGAGAAATGCCCAAAACACAACTTTTAAGGGGAGCTTTATTATCGCAGCTCAGCGCTTTGACAGGCTGGAGCTGGGCGCCATGTGAAAGCAATTTTCTTCAGCTTTACAGCCACGTGTAACACAGATTATTTTCCAGGAGCATAACGAGTTTCGAATGGCGTTCACAAACGCAGCTCTGACTCTGAGGGACCGGCTCTTCCAGCCAACTGTATTCCTGCATTGTTTGTACAACCGTTTCCTACTGAGGGGAACGGACGGGTCCGCTTCCCTTTGGTACTGGCGCGCGCGCACAGAGTAGACACATACGCACGCACTACGCACGCATCACCATGAAAGCAAGCACAGGGAGCCTGGGGCGGAAGCCTTCTCGGTGTAGCTAGTTCCTGGGTTTAGCAGGTACTGCAAAAATCTATGTATAACTTGTACGTCACAGGTTCAAACTCAGACAGAGGTTGATTAAATGCGTTCCATTGAGGTAGGTATTAATAATACCTACTGGAGAAAATTCAATTTATGGTAAGTATTATAAAAATTGTGCATCTTATTAAATCCAGGCTCCAGCATTAAATAAACAGATGGAAATTTAACAAAA
Source organism: Triturus cristatus (assembly GCF_964204655.1). Taxonomy (NCBI): domain Eukaryota; kingdom Metazoa; phylum Chordata; class Amphibia; order Caudata; family Salamandridae; genus Triturus; species Triturus cristatus. Next base: position 608,231,161 of record NC_140583.1, read on the forward strand.
TTCTTGTGGACAGTGTCCGGTGGGTATTGTGTCCCTTTATTCCCATTCTTCTCATAGCATCTACAAACTTGCATCTGCTGGCAAACTTGCCCATGCTTCACACCTTTGTTTGAGGTTCAGACCAACATGCTTTTCACTCAATGTGATTTTTAGTTCTGAGCGCTTGTGTGATGTTCAACGGATAGGCCGCTAGTCCTAGTTGTTGTGACTCAGACGCAGGTATTTCTAGTTCCTATTATTATTCAGGCCCTCGTTTACTCTTTGGTGGGTCAATCGGCTGTGCCATTTAGCGAACAAGCCGCCATTTTTATAGTTTACTGCCTGTGTTTTTTTGTTGTTGTTTTTTTTTTTTTACTTGAGTGGCTTGCTGTCACCTCTATGCCTGGAGCGGATTTGTTGAGACAGCAATGGCAATTCTGCAATGCGATGGTAGCATGGCAAATCTGTTTTTATTTTCAAAAGACAAAGCGGGACTCCGGAAAGTAAAAACCATAATGTGCAGAGAGTTATCTTCCATTACCAGGGAGAGTTTTGGTATTTTATCTCCCAACACTATCATGTTGTATAGAGCTCTGTGAAAAAGGAAATTTACCCAAATGCAAACCCACAACCTCGCATCTGCAACCTATTTGTATCCACACTTTACTTGTACTTTAAACGTTTTTCAGTGACTTAGGTATTGCAACTGTTTAGCACTGTAACCTAGTTTCTGGTCTTGAAGCATCCTACTGGATACAAGTGGTGCATTAAAAATCACCAAATATGAAAGAATGAAAAAACAGCTTTTCTAAACTGTTTAATTCAGCCCCTTTGTGATGAGCAGCAATGGGCAGAGCTCCAACAACTCTGCTTGGATGCTCGTGTATAGCAGTGGATGCTTTTTGTCGCAATCTAAGAAAGAACGGGGCACGAGTTCGACAGTAGACAACAGTAGAGGCTTTATGTGATGCATAAGCAACTAGCCCACTTCTGAAACTCAATAAATAAACAAAATAAACAATCAGAGAATAGTAAATGTGTGTATTTGCGCTTGTGGCAGGAGAAGGGAAATGCCATCAATGGAGAGACATCATATGTGTGAGACAGCATTGCAGATTCCACTCTAGATGTAAGTGGTGCAAATCATTGATCCATCGACCTCTAAAAGAAATATTTACTTGAATTAAACAAAGGAATGGTTCAAATTACCATGAGGTGCAGAGGTGACTTGGTTGGTCCCTTAGCAGAGATCTTCTCCCACAGTCCACGTCTGACATAGCGGACAGTGGTGCCAGCGATCTGGAATTCTCCAGGAAGTTCTATTTTCCAGTCACTGTTAATGGATTTCTTGCTAGAATCTTTCAGGGCTGGACAAGAGGAAAAAAAAGAGTAAGGTAATACATCAGACCCTGTTAATCAAAGCACTGCTGTGCTTGGTGCAGCTCTGGCTTCGTGCAACAGGTGTTACAAAAGAAATTATAGATTCCAAAAAAGAAATGTTTAAACTATGGAATGCTAGATGGAGCTTAAGGGCTGCCTGCCAATGTAATGGGCACTATAACCATGGTAATAGGGCAAATATTATGCAATATTAGCACAGCCCAGTGAAAGCTTCACTAGTGTTTAAGTTATGTAGGCCAAAGGTGAGGAAGTGTTTTGCTTTCCTTGCAAGAGCTTGTTCCCTAATGATGGTGCCGCACTGACTAAATTTCATCCAAACTTTAAATGAGAAAAAGCAGGTGAGGTTGTGTCCTAGTAGATATAATTTCCCAAAGACACTTTTCACGAAGGTCCCATGTTTGGGTAGTTATCCAGTCGAAAAAGATGGGCCCTGGTTAAGAGCGAAACTGAGGCACACCATTGGCACCTGTGCCCACTCCTTCCATTTTACCACGTCAGGAAGGAGAACCCGCTAGCATTTTAAATACATGCAAATTAACAGGGTCTAGCAGAGGCTAAGTTTAAAAAGGATATCTTTATAAAACACTATTTAGCACCATAATGATGGGAGGCATGTAAATCCCTCTTCACATCTATCACATTTTTTCAAAATTATGTGTGGTCTTCGTTTTTTTCAGTCCTCCCTGCCTGAGCTGGCAGTGTTGGCACTGCATAAACCTTTAAGGGCCCAACCACAGATTTATCACATCTAAGTGTCAATAGGATGTATTTATTGAGGGTGTTTTACACAAGGGCTGCAATGTAACATTTGTGGTTAGTTTTGAGTGTTAGCTCTCTATGCAGATGACAAACAGATCGAAGTTCTAGTCGAGACGCATAGGGTTTCCAATTGGGGGGGCTGATCCCTCAACAGAGGGAGAGTTAGTCACAGTCCGATCTTCTAGTAGCTGCTGGCTGTGGCTAAAATTCCCATTCTGCGTGAACTAGGACTTCTCAAGAGCAGGCTAAGCTACCAGTAGGAAGCACTTCATTGAAATTTGAGAACTTCTTATTTCCAAGCGATAAAAAGAAGTAGCACTTGTTCTCTTTATCAGATCCCTGCTTCCTAATTCTTTTGAAGAACTCTGGTAGGGCGTGCATTCAAGTTACTAGAGTGATACCACCTAAGCTTCCTTGAGCTTTTTGGGCTGGTATGGCTGGCTGTGACCAAAGGTGAACACCCCCTATTCCTACCTTCCCCACAAAGTCCATGAACATCCAAGATCCACAGAGTGGTTAGCTGGACAGACCTAGCAGTAGATCTAGGTTGACCTTCAAAGGAGGTTGCTCTCATTCTGTGGGTTCTATGACTGCTAGACCATGAGCCAAGGTCCACCAGCCTGCTTTAGAGTCCAGCAGGGACTTCCTCAAGCCAGTTGTGCGCTCCTACGAAGACTATTGGCTTAAGACAGCCCTATTGACCATCCCTTTAAGATGCTACACTGGGTCAGCCTTATACAACTACAGTTGAACAACTATACCTAGGTATTTCAAATGATTTTGTCATAAGAAGCTTTCAGACTCCTATAGCAGGAATTGCAAACAGGGGCAAGATCTTTACACATGGGGACTTTTCTGCATACATATAGCCTCCAAATTTCACATTCATGAACACACTCATAAACTGGACAAAAGTGTCCACGTTGCATTTATACAATACAACTTAAACATTTAACTCAGTTTCAAATTAAACACACAAGTGTACGTATTTAGAGTCATATTTATATTAATTTTAAAGCTATTAGTCGCTTGGTGAGAAGGTGACTGCACTTTTCAATTAGGTTATCCTAACAGAAACCATAGCCACCTTCACGTAAAATGGCATGAACATGAGGAAATGCGCTCATTTTATCACTTCTCTTATTTTATATGCATTTATTCACATTTATTTTCTTTGACGGTTTATGCGACGATTACTTTACCTACCACTGACCATCAGAGACCCATTGCCTATTATCTAGATAAAAAGTGTATCACCTTAAAGTTGATGAAGCAATGTGTGAACCTCCAAAACCGTATTGGCTTATTTTGCATGGAAAGAAATCCAAGCTGTTCTTTTGAATGATGGTGTTTAGCCAACGAAATACCGCTAAAGACACCACTAAGGACACAAAGCACATCACGCCAATCAGCTCCCAAAGCCTGTAGCCTTAGTCGTGTTGCAGATTGCTTTTCAATTAAACTGTACTAAATAAACGTATTTCCTGCAAGAACCACATCTGTTCAATTGTTCAGGTAAGTACCAAATCTCTGTGATTGGAATTGTTACTTAAATCATAGCATTCTATAGCCATAATTGGCCACATCAGACAACTGTGTTTACCAAGTAAGTTGGCCATTTTGCAAATGAGAAGTGGGTCACGCATGACCAACCAATAAAGAGCTGATGTGGGTTACAGACTGCATTAGTGAGGTTTGGCACTCTAATTCTGGAAATCTAAATAAACAACGCTTTCAAACTCTGATCCAAATTCCCCTTAACTGTCAAGATCAGGAACCACCATCTTGAGATCTAGCACTCAAACCTTCGGACATGTGTGCACTAACTAACCTCTTACGGTAAAAAGCCATCATATTGGGCTTAAAGGTGGGATTTACCTTACATTTAAGAAGACACATAGTGTGTCAACTCCCATGAAGCCTTGCAGGTGTTATTTCAACATATAAATGAATAAACATTGAACGCTTCATTTTCAGAATGGACCTGGTATGTAAATCACACAAAAGATCTAAGACTCTCACAAAAGACCTCTTACAATGGCAAACGTCTACCAGTCAATGGTCCTAACATATTAGACCCCTGCTTGCTAACCTTTCCACAAACATACTCACACCGTGTTACCCCATAGTAAAGCGGAAGCCGTCTAATTGAAACAGGAGATAAGCTTGAGTACTGCATCAGGACCATATATAAGCACTAGGAGTATCTGCCATGCACGAGAACTACATTGCGCCACACTGTAAACCCAGTGTGGCGCAATGTCATCGAGAAGACCGTCAACAAGCAGATGGCCGCCTTCCTCGAGACGAACGGATCCCTCGACCCCTCACAGTCCGGCTTCCGAGCCAAACACAGCACCGAGACCGCCCTCATCGCCGCCACCGATGACATCCGAGCCCTGATGGACAATGGAGAAACAGCGGCCCTCATCCTCCTAGACCTCTCCGCGGCATTCGACACGGTCTGCCACCGCACCCTAGTACGGCGCCTCAGCAACATCGGAATCAAGGACAAGGCGCTGGAATGGATCATCTCCTTCCTCGACGGAAGAACACAGAGAGTCCGCCTACCACCGTACAAATCAGAGGCCTCCGAAGTCATCTGCGGCGTCCCCCAAGGATCATCTCTGAGCCCCACCCTCTTCAACGTCTACATGAGCCCCCTCGCGGCCATCGTACGCAAACACAACCTCAGCATAATCTCCTACGCCGACGACACCCAGCTGATCCTCTCCCTGACCAACGACCCCGCCGCCGCCAGAGCCAACCTGCACGAAGGGATGAAAGAGGTAGCCGAGTGGATGACGACCAGCCGCCTGAAACTGAACTCGGACAAGACGGAGGTTCTCATCCTGGGCTCTTCACCCTCCGCCTGGGACGACTCCTGGTGGCCTCCCGCCCTGGGCACCGCACCCAAACCGACAGACCATGCACGCAACCTGGGCTTCATCCTGGACTCCTCCCTCTCCATGACCAGGCAGGTCAACAACGTCTCCTCGGCGTGCTTCAACATCCTACGCATACTTCGGAAGATCTTCTGGTGGATCCCCACAGAGACCAGGAAGACCGTCACCCAGGCCCTCGTCACCAGCCGACTGGACTACGGTAACGCCCTCTACGCCGGTACCACCGCCAAGCTCCAGAAGAGACTCCAGCGGATCCAGAACGCCTCAGCCAGACTCATCCTCGACATCCCACGATCCAGCCACATCTCCGGACATCTGAGAGACCTGCACTGGCTCCCCGTCAACAAGAGAATCACCTTCCGCCTCCTCACCCACGCACACAAAGCCCTACACGACCAAGGCCCGAGCTACCTCAACAGCCGAGTCAACTTCTACGCTCCCACGCGCCACCTCCGATCAGCCAACCACGCCCTCGCCGCCGTCCCCCGCATCCGAAGAGCGACTACAGGAGGAAGGTCCTTCTCCTACCTGGCCGCCAAGACCTGGAACTCCCTCCCGACCGACCTGCGCCTGACCCAAGACCACCTCTCCTTCAGGAAGAAGCTGAAGACCTGGCTATTCGAGCAGTAGCGGCACCCCCCCCCCCCCCCCCCCCCAGCGCCTTGAGACCCTACGGGTATGTAGCGCGCTTTATAAGTGTCACTGATTGATTGATTGGTCTTATATGGGTATGCAATATAATTTGAATATATACTGATACTGTACACTACCCGTTGCACTTTCAGATATATGAAGCGCCTTCACAAATAAATGGGTGATTCTAATTCACAATGCAACAGGAACAAACTAAAGCGTGACTAACATGCACATGCCCGTGAACTGTGTAGTTAAGTACCCAGCTTTGCGTGATACATGGAAGACCCACATGAAACCTGATGGCTGAGGGCGCCAGAAGTGTATAAATCAAAAGAGACGTGGACCACTTGGATTCCAGTCCCAATGAGAGATCTGTGTGTGCCGGTCTTCCTTTTGCTTGTCCCCACCATATGCCATTCACTTCAGGCCATCACACTGGGGGTAAGGTGGTGACATGACCGGCAATGCATGCTGTGCCTCACCTCCAAGGACAAGAGCTTCAGCCCCCTGAGTTCCTCTGCCGCTGCCTGCAATTCCCGGTGCACAGTCGATGCACCATGGACCCGCACAGCAAGAGGGCTCTCGGGGGAGCCTTCAGGGAGAAGGCCGCCAGTGTGGGGCACAGGCACCACTTAGTGGCGTACATCAGTCACCACATTCTGCCCCTCTTGCAATCTGAAGCGACTGACTGACAATGACCGAAGAAGGAAGGGGGGTTATGAGAGGAATTTTCAGTACAGCACATATTATCCCATAATCATATCATACAAATCAAGTGTGCAGTACCAATAATCTTGAGAAGCAAGACAACCCTGAGGGTTCAAATGCTTCTGAAAGCTCACAGAGCATCCTTTTAAGGATGCACATACCCTCACCCACTAAGGTGGCATGCTTCATCATAGGACTATGCTCCTCTTTGTGTGGGTGTTGCAATGCCCAACAAGCCCCTCAGAGGGGGCTGTTTGCTGAAGATCTTTTTCGTGTCAGAAATGTAGTAGGGAGCTTCAGAATGACAGACACGTGCCCTCAAAGATTCTTTCAATATGTGCAGTGGTAGATTGGAGAGCAGAAGTGATAATCAGTCAAAATAACTGAGGGTATCAAAAACTGAGGTTTTTTTATTTAGCTATCCTAGTTAAGGTTAAAATCAAAGTGATCGAACCAAGCAGGAAATGATGTTCCTTTGGTTCATAGTGCGGTCAACATGTTTTTTGCCCAGGTGTCCTCCCCCCCAGGGATCAAAGGCAATTCATCAGGGCCAAATGAGATACTTCTAATCTACTTGGTGAACCCCCTATTATTTTTGTGGTACACACCCACAGTGAATGTCCTAATTTAGAAATAACCCATGTCACATGCCGTCCGATGTCAGGAAATGATAAAAACCATCTGCGGAGGATCGCCGAAGTCAGCCTCTTTCTGTTGAGTCACAGAAGGAGTTCAGCTGACTAGGGTGGCCTAGTCTCTCTAATATCACACACGAGATGATCCGTCTCTCATTCACTTACTCTAGATGATATCCTACACTACGGATTTGCGTAGTTGTCTTATCTTTAATTTTATGAAGCACGGACGTATATCGATAATACACCAAAAGAACTGTCAGCCCTTCCCCTCACAGGGTGCCCGGCTGGGCCCAATGCGAGTACCCCTTCTCAAAATATTCTGTCATGAGCCACTGCCTCTTGGTGTGCACCTCACTACTCTGACAGTTGATCTATATTCATTCAAGTGTTCCTTATTGATAGGTCCTGAAGAGACCCCCTATTGTAGGTGGGGTCGACACGCATCTAAAATGAACCAACCTCCAGCCCCTACTATTGTGATAGAAGGCTGGATATACCAATTGTATAATTATGTTATGGTCATTTTTTGTATAATTTGAAACCTATGTCACAAACTGTCACCCTTAATATGCAGGTTCTATGCTCACTTGGGAGACCGTGCACTTTGTTTTGATTATCTTGATTACGTAATTTACATATATGGCAAATAACCTCAATTTTCTTGTTGTGTATAATTTTAATTCTCTCTTTGACATCCCTTTACTCATAAGCACTGCCACTGAGCTTAACTACTATCATATACTGAACACATTGTCCACAGGAACCACTGTTTCTTGCTATCTAATTGACACAGGGGCATCTGTGAATGTGATGATGGTGGGGCAATACACCTGTCTCAAGCAATGACTAGCACTGGTGCTGAACAACACCAAAATCTATACATGTGGACGCTGGTAAGCCCTGTTGCTGGCAGGGATGATTGACGTGGTGGTACAGCATGGAGAGAAGGAGGCACCGGGCAGGTTTCACTTCATCAAAGAATGAGAAGAGTCATTGCTAGGATGTCACATGGCGGAGGACCTCGAATTGTTTTTCTTTGCATGGACCGTCCATCCTCTACATATAGACCACCTTCTTTGTGAAGTTCATTCAACCATTTCAGGGACATGGATGCCTGAGGAGAGAACCAACCAAATTCCATATTGATAAGTCAGTGAAGCCGATGGCACTCCAGCACCGGAGGGTACCATTCTATCTCCGCCCTCTAGTGGAGCAAAAGCATGAAAACCTTGAACGAGTTGATATGATCGAAAAGGTGTCAAGTCCCACCCCGGAGGTGTCAACGAGGGTCATAGCAGAAAAACCCAAGCAGCCCAGGGTGATCAGGATGCGTATAGATATGCACCTCCCTAATCGGGTGATTAAGATGAAGCAACACATTATCTCGACCATGGATGATATAGTGGTGGATGTCAATGGGGCCCAGTGGCTCTCGAAGTGGGCCCTTAATGCCTGCCATACCACCAGCGGCTGCTACACCCAGAGAGTTGCTACATCACGACCTTTTCGACCCAGCTGTGTCTAAGAAGATACAAGCGGCTCTATTTTTGGATCTCATCTGTGGTGAAATTCTTCCAAACCACCATCCGCAAAGTCCTCTCAGGCCTACAAGAATGCCCAGGAACCGGATGTGGAAGACTACATGTGACTGGTGAACCAAGGCACTTGTCCCAAAGCCCTCACGATTAGCTAAATCATCTGATGAAGCAGGTCAATGAGGTCCTCCAAAAGACCATTTCCACCATTCAAGGAGGGGTATGGAGGTATGCGTGATGCCAACCAGTGGGTACCCACAGACAAAGAACAGCTGTCACAAATGTGGACAGTGCGGGATGACCTGCGTGTGACCGCAGATGGACTGCTAGTGAGGGGTCACTGGGATGTATTACCAGCAACACTACACCAGAGAGTAGTAGAATTGGCGCATGAAGTCCAATAAGTGCAGCAAAGACCAAGGTTCGCCTTAGGGAGACGAGAGGAGCCAGTGTACTGGCACCTGTATCCTCAGAAGAACTCTGGGGAGCACCATAGAACAAAGTCAGCCTGGACTTTGGGAGCTTCCCTGATGGATGGAGTTGAAGGGTATTCCAAATACCCGGTAGTGGAGATAACCGAGTCCTCAGGATTCAGCAAAGGGAGGCTACTGCTGGAGAAAGTGTTTGCAACATTTGGTCTCCCAGAGGCGATATGTACTGACGATTGGCCCCCATTCCAAGGGGCAGAATTCAGGGACTTTCTAGAGCACCTGGAAATTTGTCACCGGATGGTCACACCACAGTCGCCTCAAGCCACTGGTGATGTTGAGCAACGCATGCACACCCTTAACAAGTCCCTGCGCAGTAGCATGGATGAAGGCTCCAATCCTGAGGCAAAACTACACCAATTCTTGCAGGCGTACAGAAATACACCCACTGTACAATCAAATGTTCTCTGCTAGGAATGCTGTTCAGACGCGTAGGCACGGACACCATTCCAATGATGCTGCAATGGCAAGTCCCAGTCTTTGACCCAGCAGTTCCCTAGACAGGCGAATGGTGGCTAACAGGTAGGCCAGTCAGCACCAGAAAGCCAAGGTATCAGGCCTAAAACAACCAGGTCATACTATGTAACTGACACACAAGATCGAAATGTTGCACACCGTACGAATGGGAGCTCTGGACAGTTACATGGGTGAATGGCACCTTAGTATCAGTTAGCTTGGGCACTGAGATAGTGGCTCAGAGTGTATCATGGTTTAAAAAGCATGGAAACCCGCCTACACCCTAGAACAGGAGGCGCTGAGAAAGTGCAATAGATATCGGGGCAGATCATGAAAGTGGATAACATGAGAGGAAAGGAGCTCAAACACCAAGCCAATCACCCCAGCAAGTGGGTCTAACACCACACCATCAATAACCTCCAGCTTGCTGCCACCCCGAACGCCGGTGGCGGAGATGGCTGAGGGACCGGAACCAGCTCCAGCTGCAACCTGGAGTATGATATGTTGACCAACCCTGCGCCCAGCCAGAGACTAAAAGACTTTGTGTACATTGTGAAAGGAATAGCACCAGTCTTGAATGAATGTTGGATGGGATGTAGTGATACACGGAAGACTCGCACACAAAATGACGCCCAGGCACAGCCAGAAGGGTATAAATAGAGACACGGACTGCTTGGGGTCCTTCAGTGAGAGATCTATGTGTGTGCATCTTCCTTTTGCTGGTTCCACAACCATCCCACACTGACTCATCGAGGGAGGCATCTGTCATGGAGGTTTCTCTGAACCGGAAATAACCACACGAAAGGGAAGCACAGCAATTTCTTGTGTCTTGGTGATTGTCATCTTGGACAGCCTGTAGATAAGCAAGAGAAAGAGGGCAGTGTTTAGAGACCCATAGCTGGTCTAACCCTTCAGAAGTGGGGTTCTCGTGGACCTTTCCAGCTTCCCTTCCAATGGCGCGCTTGCGTCACCGTTTCTCTTTCACCGATTGGAGGGCCTGCGCAATGCTTGACGTTCCCACCTGTTTTCACCATCTCCTAGCAGCATCGCGGAGCCGTCTGCTGCACAGAGGCCTCCAGGGGACACGCTGCGCCGCCAAGATATATGCCCTTCCGCCGAAGGTCCTGCCCTACCAGGCTGGAATCTCCCAAGCACATATCTCAGTCGTAAAGAGGAACAGGACACTTTGTCATAAAAATGAATTTCCTTTCACAAAAACCTGCGTTATTTATGGGATGGTTAATTGCCCCCAGGGGATTCATCCTCCTGGCGCCAGGCCCTTTAATGTACTTCTTACTACTGCAGGTGGGAATTTGTGCTCGGGGACCTGCGGGCCATTAACATTATTTATTGATGTAAGTAACAGGAGTCTCAAACTTACGTGGAAACTACATGTTAGACAAGAGACGTGTATTGTACGAAATAATACATATCAGACCGAGGTCAAAGTGTCACAAGGCATCACCCCGCTGTCAGACGGAGGCCCGGGGGAGAGGGGTGGAAACATTTGCGGGTAAAGCCTCTTTCCAGCGCCAGACGAACGGAATACGGTTCTTTCACGCTGAAGTGGAACTTTGACTTTCGCAGAGGGGAAAGATGTGTCTAAAGCGTGAGGTATAAACGACCGTGGTTTGTTTCCTGTGGCAGGAGCAAGCAGTTGAGAGATCTGAAGGGCTGCGCCGAGATTTCCCAGTAGAATAGAGTTTTGAAAGCCCGAGACGTTTGGGGAAGCGTCAACTCCAGCCTGGCTGGAGTATCTCTTTAAAATGTCTGTTTGCACGTTTATTTTCTGAAGGCAAGTTGGTTAGTAGATCATGACGTTTTTCAAATGATGGGGCCCTTTTGGAACACACTTTGTCTTGGGCAATGTGCTTAAGTAACACTCAGAGAAGCTCTTCGCAGAAAGGGCGGGGAAAGCATGGACAAGGGAGTAGCCACAAAAATAAAATACCTCCTACTTTGAGCCACATGAATGCCTCGGTTACTTACCGGTATCTTCATTACTCCGAGTGTAGTCTCCCTCGCCACATGACTAACGTAGTGAGCTTCAGCTCCCCAACAGAACCCTCCAAGCAAATTAGCGCGCTAGTACTCCCACCCCTCCCTAACATGGCCGACCTCCTTCACCCCTGACCTAGTACAAGAGGAGGCACGGCCTACCCCACGTCCTGTTCAAGTACCAAGCCTCAGCACCCACTTGAAGCCGATAGCCAAACAGGGAAGGAAGGGATGGAAACTCATGTGGTGAGGAAGACTACACTCAGAGTAATGAAGATTACCGGTAAGTAACTGGGGCACTACCCTCTCGTAAGTCTTCCTCGCCACATGACTAATGCAGTGAGCATATACAAAACCCAACGTGGACATCCAACAGCGGGAGACCAACAACCACCCTAGACCCAGGCACAGCAGAGACGGTGGACAGAACAACTTCCCAGGAATGACAGGTAACGGATGGACCTCGGGGAAGGACATAGGATCAGGGCGCAAGAAGCAAGGAAACCTCAAAAAGGAGCCAAACCCGACCAGCGGACACAAGGCCACCAAGAAAACAACTGACATGCCCGAGAACAACACGGCCACTGGCCACAAGGGTCCAAAAAGCGGGCAGCATGCTGCGCCTGAAACACCAATGGGAGACCCCAGGCCGGGGCAAGACAAATCCCCCGAGGATGCGAAGAACAAAAAAAACACGCATAGATCTAGCCGCCAAAGGAGCCAGCACATCCAACAGAGGACAATGGAAACCCAGCAAAGCAGCCCGCTGCTCCCAAAGAGCAGAAGGAGCCAGGCCCAACGAAACTCCAGGAACCAGACAGGATCAACTGAACCAGAGTCCAGCCCAACGTGACATCCCACCAAGAAAAAGGATCACCAATACCAGGAACAAGACCAATGGGACGCCTTAGGTCAGGAGTCCAAAAGCAGGCCTACAACATCTGCCGAACAGCCACGGGACAACAGCCACACCCATCCAATAGCCAGGCATTAAGATGTAGTGGCCGCAGAACCCACGCTGGGAGAGGCGAACCCGGCATAGAAGATGGATGGGCGAGAATAGCCCAACACTACTAAACCGCAAGATCCCCAGAAGAGGATACCAGGGGTGGTGGACCCAGTCCAGCACAATTGACATAACCAAAGCCCACACCATGCGGAACTGTCACAGCACCCTGGCAAACAAGGGGATCGGAGGAAAAGCGTAAAGTAGGCTGTCCGGCCACTGGCATGACATTGCATCCACTAGCCATGCCATCGGCCAAGGGCTACCGTGCAGAAGCGGGGCAGGACAGCAGAGACCATGGCCGTAAAGAACGCCCTCAATGGACACCCAAACCTCATCTGCAACACTAGGAACACCCCCCGTCGACAAAGAGATCGAATGCATGGGGGAAAAACCAGCTCAGGTGGGCTGCTGCACAATCGTCCCTACCCAGGAGATACACCACCCTCGGAGACAAAACAGGGCTCACCGCCCATGTCAGAATCCCCTACTTCAGAGGTCACAAGGGTTGAACCCTGCAACCCCCCTGGCGAGGGAGACAACCCAACACGAAAGAAAATACTTAAACACCAGACAGGCCAATCGAAATGCCCCAGTACCCTGAAGCTGAAAGAGAAACCATCCTGCAGGGGATCCCACTTCCCCAAGGCATCAAGGTCGCCTCCCCAGCAGAACTCACTGGCAGCCATGGTCACCACCCGAGACGGAGACACCAGAAAAAGGGAGTCCCCCAGCCAATGGATGGTGTCCAGTCACCACACCAGAGCCACCCCGATCCGAAGAAAAAACCCACAAGCAGGACTCAATGGCTGGAACACAGGGACAAAGTGACAGTAGATGAATAACCAAAGTGTACAAGAACAACTGAGCCCATGGAAAATTACTGACCGCTGCTGACATCAACTCCTGAAACCGCAGAGATACAGGAGATGCAACCACATTGAGCAGACAACTAATTTCCCACAAGTTGCCCTCCTTTTAACCGAAAGAAAAACTTGACCACGGACCATGTCCAGGCGACCCCCACTGCACCCCAGACCAGGCGTGGGGAACAGACCAGACTCACAGCAATAGATAAGTAAGCCAAGGACTTCCAGGATCCCGCACACCACCAGGGCGCTGAGTGTGCATTTAGAAAGAGAAGAGCCAGAAAACAGCAAGTCATCCAGATATGGAAACACATCCATCTTCACCTGGATGAATGACCCCCACCAAAGGAGCCACCACAGTTGTGAAAAAAATACATGGGGCCGAAGCAAACCCAAAAGGGAGAACCTGGAACTGACAATGCTCTGAACCCACGCAGAACCTGAGAAACCTCGGGGAGGCCAACAGGACAGGCATGTGGAGATAAGCAACCAACTGATCCAAATGATGCCACCACAGTCCCCTGACTCAGAGAAAGATAGAATCCCCCGCAAAAACGACATCCCAAACCGTACATGAGGAACAAATGTGGAAAAATTCTCTAAGTCCAGCACAAGCCAGAAAACCCATGACGCCTTCTTCACCAGGAACAGGAGCGAACACACTCCCTGACCCCTCTGACCTGGAGGAACCAGGCTTTATGCTCCCTTAGCAAGCATACCAGCTACCAGGTCCCACCCACTGCAAGAGAGGATGGAGGGGGGGGGGTACAAATAACCTGGGGGGAATATCTCCAACAACCATTGGAGAGAGAACAAACTGTAACTCGGATACAGAAACCTCGAACATGCACCCCAAAGCCTCAGAGAGAGAGAGGATTTGTGTAATGACTTTAGCCACTATTGGAAATGCTGAGACCAGGAACCAACTGTTAAAGAGACACCCCGTCCGCAGTCCCAACCTCAAAAAGGAGGACACCCCTGGAAGCCGACAATAGACAAAAGGCACTTCAGCTACCAAAAGAACCTTCCACTAGAAGACACAGCCGGGGGCAAATGCTTGTGTCCTCCACCTACACTCACAACCAAAGGAGCGCAGAACAACCTTACCCCTAAAAAAAGAAACGTCAGACAACATTCCGGTCTTTTGTAGCATCACTGCCAGGGTGGGCATGATAATCATACCTCGTGCCCTAAGCTCGGCCAGACACAAAAGGCCCCAAGAGAGGCTGGACAGAGAGTACGAAAGAAAGGCAGACATGCCAAAGGAGAAGTAGACCGTGGTGTCAGCGCTCTCGACCACGGACTCCACCCGCATGTCCACCAGAACTGGAGGGGGTGGGCGGAGTCATCCCCACACACTATAGTCCCATGGGAGGGCAGCCCAACCACACCTCCTGCAGCAGAGATCCTCCACCACCCCCTCAGCACTAGAAGAAGGAACAATGCGTACTCCATGAGACGCGGAAGGACCCACACGCAACTAAAAATGCAGCAGATATAATCAGCTGCATGGCCAGCAAAGAGGGTGTCAGAGCCTGATTTTTAAGCGCTGTTTGAAATTTAACCACCTTAGGATACTTTGACAGCTTTGGCAGGAACCAAACACTTATCCTGTGAGAGCCTTTGCCACAACAGGCAGAAGACGTACCATTGATCTGTAGCTCCTTGGTCCCAGTCCTTGACCGCTAGGGCATGCTTCATCCTGAACATCACCTGAAGCCGCCAATCTACATACTGCCAAATATCTGACAAACAATCCAATGGATTAAAAAGCCCTAAAGTAACTAAGGTGCAGTAACACTCCGGTTACCTGGTTGCGTAGCTCCTCAAAACACTCAGGCCAGCATGCATGCATATCAGCGCGACAAGCTTGCGCATCCACAGTCACCAGCTGAATCCAAAAACAAAAACTGCACCGAATGCGTGATTTGGCGACTACCACCATTGACAAGCTTATTTACATGCGGCAGGTCCCTACCATAACGCAGCGTCTGTCACAACAAATGGATACACCGCAGGCCGCATCCCATTGGTGGCGTGACTAGCAGAAACCAGACTCGCAGGCATGCTGGCGGCAACACAAAAGAAAGGAAAGCCAGAGCCAGGTAGCTGGAGGAAACACACCTGCTTGCAGTCCAAAAACATGGCGTGGTGTCATCAGAGACAGAGAAAACAATGCCGGAGTTGCTCACAGCCGTTACCCCTCATAACAGACTATAAGCCAGCTGAAGCAGAGCTTCAAAAACGACAGTAAAAGCCCGCTATTGCAGGGCTGTAATAATGCATAGTTAAACATGCTGTATGCACTAATACATAAGTGCAGCCCAATGGCAAAATGCATTAAGTGAGTCTGCATAGCAGGACCTCCGACTGGAATATGGGCCTGCTAAAGCATGACCGCACCCCACTTACCTGTAACTTGCTTGAAGAGTCTGCAACGCGGAACCAAAAAACACAGGATATGGGGTGGGTTGTGTCTCCTCTTGTACTAGGTCAGGGATGAAGGAGGTTGGCCATGTTAGGGAGGGAGGGGAGTAGTATAGTGCTAATTTGTTTGGAAGGTTCTGTTGGGGAGCTGAAGCTCACTATGTTAGTCATATGGTGAGGAAGACTTAGGAGGAGGTAATGAAATGTCCTAGCAAAGTGAGCGATCCCAACCCTTTCTATTAAAGAGCCAGGGGCTTTGTTCCCCAGAGCAAAACGATTCAGAATGATGCATTTTACAGCAGGATTTGAAAAGAATGCACATTTACTAGCATTGACTTCTTTCTTTAATTTATTTTTTTCCTTTTTTCTCTCCATCTTTCTTTCCCACATTCTATTTATTTCTTCCATCCCTTTTCATTCTCCTCTCATTCCATTTTTCCATTTTCCTTTTGCTCTGTTCATTCTTCTTTCAGGTGTCTTGCGCTTTCTGTCCTTTATATGCATGTTTAATTTTCCTTCCTGCTTTCCATCTTTCCTTTCCTTAGTCCCATTCACATATTCTTGTTACTTCCTTTCTTCTTATCGTCCTCCTGTCCTTGCTTTGCCCCTTCTCTCATCCCTCTTTCTTCTTGAAATTCCTTCCATTTGATAATTCTTTATTTTCTTTCCTTCCACCGTCTCTCATTTCGTCTTTGTATTATTTAATTCTATTAGCTGCTTTCCTTTCTTTCTCTCCTCCCATTTTTTATTTCTGATTTTTCCTTTTTGCTACCCCTTTTTCCAGGTGTAATTCTTTTCTTCTGCCTCCAATTTTTTTCCTTTTCTGTCCTTCTTTCCATTCTTCTTTTGTGCCTATGTTCCATCCTACTTCCTTTTAACTTTTGTTTTTTTCTTATTTGAATTCTTCTTTCCTTCCTTCAAGTTATTTAGTTGTTTTTGCCTCCAACTTATTTTTTCTTTTAATAGTCAAACATTTCTCTTTCATTCTGTCATCTTTTTTTTTTTTAACAACACATTTTATTTGGTTATTCCAGTGAAATTCGGGCTGCAGCCCTATACAGACCTGTAGGAGATAAAACATAGCAGGAGTTCCGACATTTTGAATATTTTTGAAGGCCTGCAAAACGTGCAGGGTACATAACTTAAACAAAACACAGACTGTACTAGATCTCGATAAATGTGCACATGATACATTAGCAGAATGATGGGTTATCAAACATGGAGTGGTCCGATGAATGAACATTGGAATAGGAGGGTCTTCTATCAGGGGTCCGTGGACGGTAGGGGAGGAAGATCTTCTCCATGATATGTCGCCCATCGGGTCCAGATTTTCCTGTGTTTTTTGGGGCAGCCAAGGGCTAAGAACACTGCGATTTCGACCCCCATATATCTATCAAGTTCAGTTTTCCATTTGCTTAGGGTCGGGGGAGAAGTCACTTTCCACAATTGGGCGATATCGCGTTTAGCGATAGGGAGGGCTAAAAACTATTAATGTTGCTTATACTTATTGCCCCCAATATCATCTGTACTGTGTAGGAGACAAAGTCGCGGGTCAAGCGGGAGTTCCCAAGATAATACTTTGTTTAAGCAGGACAGTATTTTATGCCAAAAGGGCTGCAACGCAGTGCAGCTTCAAACTGTGTGTAGGAAGGTCCCATCCTCCCTCCCTCCCGCACCGTAAACATGTAAGGGACTGGATGACCCCCATCTTCCAGAGTCGGTCTCGTGTGTAGTACGCGCGGTGGAGATTCTTGAACTGTATCAGGCGATACCGTGTAGAAACCGCAGCACCCTGGGGGCTGGCAATGGCCTCGGCCCAGTCATCGTCCGTCAGGTCAGGGTTGTCAGTTTGCCAGGCACGACGTGTCTTATCTAACGTTGTCTGTGTATGGGTTGTCAATGTCTGGTATATTTGCTTAATTTTATGTAGGCCCAAATCTCCCATCAGCAGACGGCCTTCTAATGAGTGGAATTCCGGAAGGGTCTCAAGCGTGCGAATCAGGGGGGTTAAGGCATGGTGGATTTGGAGGTATTTATAAAATTGCGTGATGTGTAGTTGATAGTCCACCTGTAGTTGCTGAAAGGATTTCAGTGTGGTGCCCCGCATCACATCACCGAGGGTCGATGTCCCCACCAGGTCCCACCCGCGGAATCCCGCCAGAGAGGCAACTGGACAGAGGTATGTGCCTTGCCATAAGGGAGTTGTTTGGGTCAACGTTCCGCACCACCCCTTCTGTCGGACTGTGTTTCACCACAGCTGTATCACCACTCTACTCGCAGGGGGTAGGAAATCCAATCGTATGGCACTGTAAAGGAGCTGGCTGGAGGAGAGGGGTCCCTTCCATTGCCGCATGCTCTATTGCGAAAGCTGGGTCAGACGGGGAATTATACCACCATTAATTTACAATGAGTAGATGAGAAGCTGCATAATAAGAATAGATGCCCATTGCTGCGATCCCCTTGCAATACATAGATTGTACGCAAGTGCGGAGTGCGACCCTAATCGCACACCCATTCCAGAGAAATTTATTTTGTATGGCATTTACTTGCGCAAACCAGGAGCGCGGGATTGTGTAGGGGAAATTTTGTAGTCTGTATAAAATTTGAGCCAAAGACACCATCTTAAAGAGGGCCGATCGCACATAGAGACAGGGGAAGGGAGGGCCAGATTGTCGTTTCGCCATTCAGACTCCGAAGTAATGGATTGATATTATGTGCCCGTGAGACTTTCGGGCATGGTGACACGAAGATGCCCAGATACTTAAAACCATCCGTTGCGTGCGACAGCTGTGATGCTGAGGTTCCTCGGCCTTGATGACCGCATACTGGAAACAGCACAGATTTTGCCGGGTTGGTGTGTAGGCCGGTAGTCTCCCCAAACACCCTAAAGATTTGCAATATGCGAGACCCTGAGAACCAAGGGTCAGTCATAAAGAAAAGGACGTCGTCCGTGTATAATGCAATGCGGTCCGATCTCGATTGGGACCAGTCGAAGCCACGGAGTACCGGGTCATTCCTGACCCACACTATCAATTGCTATACCGCTAGGGCAAATAATAGCGCAGACAGGAGGCCTCCCTTTCTCATGCCCCTGTGCATGGGGAAGGGGTCTGAGCAATGTCCGGCTACGCGAACGGACACTGTTAAGTTTGTATATAACAGGCGAACATAGGCTATAAAACAGAGACCAAAGTTTACCGCATCAAGTAATTGAAAGAGGTAGACCCAGCTGAGTGAATCAAATGCTTTGTCTATATCCGCCAATAGTATAGCAGCCGGGCGTCCCAGCATTGGGGCTGCTGCTATAGCGTTATGCACTCTCCGGATGTTGTGGAGGGTGGCTCGCTGGGGCATGAATCCCGACTGGTCAGAGTGGATTAGGTCTGAGATGCATTCGCGCAGGCGATCAACTAGGATCTTCCCTAGTAATTTAGGTTCGAAGTTGATGAGGGAAATGGGGCGATATGAGGAAGGGTCCTCGGGTGGATGTCCTGGTTTAAGGAACAAGACGATCTCTGCATGCCGCCAGTCCCGTGGGCCTCGAAGGTGCATGTTTGGTCACAGGATTTCCACAGGGAATCCAGTGGGACTGTGGGCCCGCCCCGGGCGTAAGGCATGTATGGCCCCGGTCAACTCGTCTAGAGTGATGGGGGCCTCTAGTTGTTCGCGCATTTGGTCAGTGAGTTTCCGAGGTGGGATATCTGTCAGGAATTCTGCTATCAGGGCCTCTGAGGTCTGTTCGCGACGTTCATATAGTGATGTGAACTGTCATGCAAATTCCCTGGCCACTTCCTCTGGTGACGAGCACATGGCACCTCCAGCATCTCGGATGATGGGGACCACAGCTGGGGATCTGTCCGTCTGACAGAGCCTATGGAGCATTTTACTCTACTTGTCCCCCCACTGGTAGATTTGGTGCTGTGAATCTCTTTCGCCTCCCCCATTAGATATTGTTGTAGTGTTTGTTGCACTTGTAGCAGGTTATGTCAAAGAGTGGGGTTGGGGTCTAGGTTAAGTTGCAGGGCTAGAGCTGTCTGGCATGACTCGAGGTCTGCCATTTGCTCCTGTTGTGCATGCCTTTCTTTGGTGTGAAAGATAATTTCCGCCCCCCGCACTGTGGGTTTGAGAGCTTCCCAGAGGATGCTCGGGGACAGAGCGGAGGGGACATTTACATCTAGATAATCGGAGATCGCCACGTGTAACATGTCCTGGTAGCCCGGGCTTCGAAGATGCCAGGGGGACATGTGCCATCGAACGGGGGCTTTCCGAGAGCAAGTATGAAATTTTAGAGTAACCGGGAAATGAACTGAGAGCCCCTGAGGGAGGTGGGCAATCTGTGAGAATCTATGGAGAAATACGCGAGGTACGAAGAAATAATCCAATCAGGACTGAGACCCATGAACGCTGGATAGGTATGTGTAGCCGCGATCTGTGGGGTGATACTCCTGCCAAATGTCCGCCCAGCCTAAGGTAGATACCAGTACGTGTAGTTTAGAGGGATCCGGTAGTGGTGAGCGGTCAGTACTGCGTTGTCGGTCAATTAGCCCCATAGTGTCGTTCAAGTCCCCTCCCAGGAGGGTCAACCCTCCAGCAGTTCCCCCCAGACTCCAGAGATATTGTTGATAAAGGTCGCCCCAAGCGGAGGTGGAGCATATATACTACCTATGGTATTCTGTCACCATTTTAAGCTTTTTTTTTTACCTTCTCCACCCCTTCCCCATCCCACAGTTGTACTTTTTTTATTCGACCAGCATTTATAGATTTTTACTTCTGTCTTTCAATGACCTGCCAACCAGAGATAATAGTTAAGAAGGGCCATAAATGAATGTAAACTGTCCCAGTCACCCCCACTTAAGCTGGCAAAGAGGGGGATTCACTAGACACTTGAGCATGGAGTTGATTGGAAAGAAATATTAGAATTAAACACTGTCAAAGCCAATAGTTTTGGCCTTTATATAGTAAATGTAGAAATGCCAGATTGGGTATTGGTAACCGTCAGTATTATGTTATGTTGACCTGATTTGTAAAGCGCGCAGCCACTTAGAGTGTGCCAGCGCTCAGGATAAGGGCAGCAGACCAAGGAACCTAGATTGACTGCCTTAAGAGCCATGTCTTCAGTTTCCTCCTGAAGGCGGCGAGATTACTGACCATACGGAGGTCTTTTGGAAGTCTGTTCCAGATGAGCTTCCCCAGGTATGAAAAGGATCTCCCGCCAACTCTTAGTCTATTGATCCCGGGGCACACTTGCAAGGCACGTGGAGGACCGAACGTAGGGTACGCGTTGGGATGCATTCACTGATTCTCTCTCTAAGGTATACCGCGCCCACATTGTGCAGGGCCTTTTGCATTAAGAGTTTAAGACCATGGCTCCAAGCCTTACTCTTCAAGGTCACAGTCTTTAGTAATGAGGTGAACCCCACCTCCATGAAGTGAACTTTACTTGAAATCTTCTCATCTTGTCAGGTTTGTAGTAAGGAAGAGAAGGCTTAATAACAGTGAGGGGTAAGTTCTGCATGCATAAATTCCACATTCCTCATCTTTGTTCCAATACATGCTAATGGTGAAGTATGACAGAATGTCCAAAATGCAGCACTACAGATTTCTGCAAGAGAGATGCTCTCACCTTTACCCTTTCTCTCTGATTGCGAATCCCTGGATGACAACAGGAAAAGGATCGTATGCCAGTGAGTAGTCCAGAACTATGGTGCATCCGATCTAAGGCCTGAGGTGAACAAAGTAGTGTGCATTTTTACACTGGGGAGATGTCTCATCATTATACCAGAGGCGCCAACTCCTGTGAGGGCATGACGGGCCATAACTATTAACTCTGAATCAGTGCTTAATAGGAGCCGGTGGTTTCCAGTACTCATCAATGGCACTTAATCAACACTGGCGCTTTTCATGAGCACCAGTTAAGGACATTTATGGTAGGCATGTGGAGATTAAGTGATTTGCCCAGAATCACAGACTGTTGAGCCAACGCCTAGACTCAAACCTAGTTCCCCAGATCCGAAGTTGACAGCTCTGGCCATTATGCCACATCCTCTCCCCACTTTCATGGTTGGTTAGTAGTTGGTTCTGTTTGAGGCGGCGCTAACAGGAGAAATGGCCACTGACGAGAGCCTCAGCACTTTTTCTTTTTTTACAAATTAAAAACTGCTTTGAATGCTTCCTTGCCACTGCTGGTAGGCATGGGATTAGGGCAACTGAGGAAATGCATAAAGACAGCCTCTTGGCCATGCTGACACTAATGCATTAAACCCCCAAGCTTGATGGTCCATGAAATGAGAATACAACGTCATAAGCTGCTTGGTTTAGTACCGAGTGGTGAAGAAGAACAGGCAGGGGAAATCAATCCTGCAACTCAGATGATGAAATATCTTGGGGTAGAAGGACATATCCCTCGAGGGTGTAAACATACAACCCAGTCTGTGTGGCTGGGAACTGTTTATCCCTCTAAGGTTTGCTGCAGATATTCTCCCAGGATCCTATCTCGGAAGCCAGGCTGGCCATGAGCCATGGTGCGGGAATCAATATGGCCAGCAAGTCGGGTGGACAGCCTCCAGGTGGCAGCATTTCTGAACTCTCTTAGTGAATGCAAACCAATGAAATAATGTTACAGTAATGACACCGCGGGACATGCTCTGCCACCCACAGGTAACAGACCCAACACATTTTGGGGATAGTGGAGGCCAGGTAGATGGATTAGGAAATGGCACCGGCTATCATTTATTCCGCCTAACAGTGTTACTGCCTGACTTGGAAATCTTCCATATGTGTTTTAGAGTATCGCGAATGTAAGTCGAATGTGGTCGAGTAATGTACCGATAATGTAACACTTCATCTGGCTCGGATATTTTGGAATACTAAGGCATAGTCTTACCTTGTACCCTGTCACACTACCTCACCTAGCCTCCTTTACACGGCCCTCAGCTCCTGCATCCACGTCCTCTGGACACGTGTACATATTGTCTGCATAGATCAATTTTGGCAACAAACTGCTAAATTGCTTGCTTCTATAAATCACTCGGTTAAATTAGTCTAAAATGATGCCGTACTTTTATTATTATTTTTTTTTGCTGCTGGCGATCGTGTACTGTATGTCTTGTGCCTGGCTATGCAAAATGTAATGATCAACACTGGATCAAAACTCTGGTGTGGAAATCTTGAACCAAAGGTTTTGAAACAGGGATTTTGCAGACATACACGTACATGCGTACGCACAGGCAAGGGATTTGCCATAGAAACCACTACTCCTAACAATGGACCCGTGCCACATGGATGGAGGTGCACAAGCGGCACTCACATCCATGAACCAAAGATAAGTGTCTCTGAGGAGGTCTTTTAAAAGCACCCAGGACTGTCTCAATCGACAGTCCCATAAATGGAATCATAGCTGCAACTCTAAATGGAAAACGATTATCCCTTAAAATGTGCGATGCCTTCCACGTGCTATGGGTGAGAAGGGGCATCAAAATGGCGGCGTTCCTCCTTTGCCTCAAGTGATCCAGCTTTGGGCCTCTGCTTGCTGAGCACGAACTAGAACAACTGCCCAGTTTCCATAAAAACAATCTCCGCCTCTGGCCGCCGGTTTAGGCTGACCTCTTCACATTCCCTTCGCTAATTAGGCCTAAAGAGCTTGGCTGCCGAATTTACTGAATCATCAAAATAAGCCTTGAAGCTTCTCAAGTCAAACCAGGCCATCCAGAAAGCGGCCTAAAAATAGCCCGCGCCCTCTGATACTGTACTTTGTAATGGTTGCCTCATTCCACTCGTGAGCAATTTTCTTGCAATGCAATCATCATCATGAGGACAAGTTGGCGGGTTCCTTTGGAAGGGCTTTCATTCGCTTCAGTGTAGCTCCGTTGCCAGCTAGTGGGATAACCATGTTATACGATAGCTGTTAGATGCTGCAGGGAAAGCCTTACAGTCTTGCACCACCTGGGACTTAGTCTATTTGAGAAATCAGATGCTTGGGTGCGTATATGCCTCTCCGTACAACAGTGCCCCATCCTGTGGCCCTCTGCCATCCATGCCCATATGAAATGCCAAAGCCTGCAGTGACTAAGAGTGGGGATGGCCGGTGAGTGGTCACGTGGAAAGGGACCCTGTGGACTAGATGGACAAACTCTACTACACTGAGTAATGTATGCTTTGTGCTACAGTTCCCCAGTACTAATGGGAAATTCACAAAAAATGCCAGTCCAGGCTGAGGGGAGCACGAGCAGAACAGAGTCCAATGAGACAGAGACAAACACATTTTCCAGCATGGTTTTTGCCAAAGTGAGAAACAGATCTCGACTTTTTATTTCAATCATAAAGCTTGAAAAACTTTGCTAAGTTTCCCAAGAGACTGTTTTGCAACAACTACCAAAGGAACAAACTCATGGTTAGGAGAACTTCTCTGCACCTGACAAAGTCTCTTCCTTGGAGTCTTTTCAAGCAGGGGTGTAATTCCTTCTGCACCATGGCGTGATGGCTCATTTTCGTATCTGGAGCTGGATGGCAGCCCTGCAGCGCAGTCCTGTGGGCGGGGAAGGAGGTCTTGGCAGGATGGGTGCAGCAGCCTGGAAGGACGAGTGCAGGAACCTCCTGACCGGGTTAGAAGTTCCCTGCCGTATGCTCTCCTGAGTGCTTTTCCGGGGTAGACCGGGGACCAGGACTGTCACTGCAAGCGTGAGTCACAGTATGCTGCTTAGTGAACTGGAAGAAGCACAGAGTCTTAGGCGGGGAGCCAGGAGTGTCACTTCAATATTTGGGATACAGCCAGATAGGTGAGGTAGAGCCCAATCCAACACATTCATTAAGGCAAAGGAAGGCTTGAAACTGAACAAGAGGTGGGGGAATCGAAGCAGTAAGGAAGGAGGCAGAAAAAAGAGACTCTGTAGCAGATGGGTGTCGTTCTCTTTTACTTTCCTCTATGCTGCTATTGTATCTAAGAGGAAGCATAACTTGTCTTAACAGCTAAGAGGAGGTTGTACAGAAGGAACATGAGGCCCTTCAAAGGGTTTTACGTTCTACGAAGATGATGACCTGAGCCGGATATGAGTAGAGTACACGTATAGGAATGTGGATATAACTTTCCAGAATACATTGATTAACTTGATCCACCCTAACAAATATGAAAAGTCACCGATGTGACTTAGAACCTAACAGAATGTACATGTATCTGATTGAATGACATCTTGCATGACATGTTACCTACAAATGTTATGGGGCCTTTCCTGCTGCCATAATTGGCAAAGTTATCTGAAGGCCTAATTACAATTTAAATCAAACCTTATGGCAGTCCAGGCTCCAAGAAAAAGTTCTCACAGTCTTAGAGGAAGGTCACTAGAACAAGACAAGAAGACACATTTCCTCTTGGTTCATAATAAAATCAAAAAAGAACCCTGGGTGCAGAGGGAGGATGGATCTGGAAATCTACTTCGTTATCATCAAATGCATTAGAAGAAGATTCATTAGAAGAGACCACCAGCAGGTCATTTACTATTCAAGAAAATGTGATGGCTGCAAGGACGTGACCTTTCAAGACAAGTGCTTCAAGTCACGGGTAGTCCTAGGTTTGAAAGGCTCAAGAGGCAAGTACTGCTTTTAGTTTTGACTCATTGCACTTAGGGTAAACCCAGCTTTCATGTGCAAAAGGAGCACTCTACAGAGAAAATACTTTTTGTAGCAGGAGAATCGCAAACTTGAGTTGCTGTATCTAGATCATTATGATGTGGGGTGGCCAGCTGACACGGGATTACAGAAATCAGAAGTGAAGGGGAGGGACAGGTAATTGACAGCACACTGAACAACTGGGTAGAGCCATCTGACCTTTCAGGTATGTGAGACCGAAGAGTGGGGATTGTTTGGGTGCAATCAGCCGTAGTGATCATTGAAAACCACATGTTTGGAGGACCTAGAGGAAGCTGAACAATGTCTCTCCTTCAAGAAGCAAGGGTAAGGTAGGCTCAGGTGGGTGGTTATGATTGAGGATAATTGACTGAGACTGCTGGGTTCTGATTGGTGAGCTTTGCAGAAGGGATGAAGCCTGAGTAGAGTAGACTTTTCCAGATGGACCTGGTTCTGATAGGAGACAGAAGCAGGGGCCTGTGAGTGCTTCTGGTGGGGTAGCCCTGCAGTGCATGTGCATTGAAAAGGTGGCATAAGTGACGGGGTCAGTCATCGACCTTAGGGAAGATCCGTAGATGTAGTGGGGCCCCCTCCTAAAGAAGTACCAGACTTTTAGAGATCCATTGGGCAGACAGCTTGGCTCTAGGCCTGGGCAATCCACATGTGGACACACTCCCTGAGGCTGTCTGTGTCATCAAACCATCCTTTCCATTTAGGGAGGATGCACTAGAAAGCTGTGGGAACATTGTTAGCTTTGAGTCAGATTTTATTCCCAAATTTTTCAACACTGCCACCGTGCCAGGCTACGTTTCGAGCTCCTTGGGCCAGATGTCAGTGAGCCATCAGGACACGGGCAGGCATATCCTCTCCAGTTTGGTGGGGTTCATCTTTAAATAGCTGCTCCTATTCCGATGATAGAGTGAAGACTGGCACAAAGATACTGCGGTAGCGTAACAAAACTTGACCCCCCACTTCCATGCAGAGTACATGGAGTCGGCCTCCACTCCCTGGCCCACCACCTACCGCCCCACTCCCCCCCGGAGCTCTGGGCCCCTGCACCACAGGGGCTCTGGGGCTTATGTTACACCACTGAGCTAGTGTTGAATACAGTGTTCTTGGGGGAAAATGGGCATGTCTTGATCAAGAGCTGGGTGTAATGGTGATATCTTCACAAAGAAGATTTATATTCTGGGCAGTGGAATATGTCAGCGGCCACCTTCGCAGAGCCTCTCTAATAATATAGCACGGTGGGCGGGTTTGAAGACTGCCAACAGAACCAACAGGCTCAGAGCCCTGATACTGCTGCCTTTCACCTATATAAAACTCTAAATAAATAAATAAAGAAATAAATGTCTCCTATCGTCCAGATCTCAAGTCGCCCCAGGCTCGACATTTTGTTCAGGATAGACTCCTGCTTACGCTTCGGTACAATGCTGGCTCCTCTAACCATGGTCTTGTTATGCAATGCTGGTGTGTCTGTCCAACAATCTAGGCGGGATGGCAGGTTGCAAATGAACCTTAAATTAGACAAATCTTGTGGTTTTGCCTGTGTATTTTTCGGCAGAGAGAGAACTATTGCTCTCTTGAAAGCCTCGGGGACAGTCCCAGGACTGACCAAGGAAGGGACTGTCAATCTTTACATGGACATCCACAGAACCGGTGGGACAGCATCCGCCGGCGCCCGCTGGCTGGGCAGACGCAGAAGGCGGATTCTGAAGCGGTGCTCTAGTGGAACACCAGTGTATCTGAATCTAATGCAGCAAAACATTCCAGCAATACCACTGGTTCAATCTCGCTTAACTTGAGAGTTTAAGAATTTGGCATTAACTAAACATTTTTTAACTGAATGTCTTGGTATATTTCAAAACATTTGAGGAAAAAAAAATCACATCCGATTGCACAGACTGGGAGCGGCTGTTCCAGAGTTGCATATTAGGCTGAAGAACACGTGCACCGACAGATCTGGCCTGAGGAATATGACACTTTTCAGTGTCAGGGCAGGTGGGGTTTGTTGCAGCCTTCCTGCAAGCAGGGCAGGCGAGTCGGTGGTTTCACATGTTCTTCTTACGAGGAGAATAGGACCCTGTGCGGCAGGGAGAGCTCTCTTTT
This sequence comes from Triturus cristatus, assembly GCF_964204655.1. Classification (NCBI taxonomy): domain Eukaryota; kingdom Metazoa; phylum Chordata; class Amphibia; order Caudata; family Salamandridae; genus Triturus; species Triturus cristatus. The sequence goes on from NC_140583.1 coordinate 608,258,694, forward strand.
CCGTTTTACCTTTCTCCCCTCCTGCACCAAGCATTCAAATCACTGTCAGTCAGTTTCTAATTAGAATACCTGTGCTCACGACTCCTAGGGGCATCAACAAATCGCACAAACTTCCCCATAAACTGTACCTGAGGTCTTTTTACACCCTCTGCCCCTTTCTACGTGAACGGAAAACCATCCCACCCCAACTCTGATCTGAAACAGCATGAAGCGCAACAGGGATTCATAACTTTGTAAATGATATTATTATTTCCACGTGCGACGCCTTCGGCCGGCATCCGGACTGCGCCCTCCAGCGCCCTTGGCACATGAAGAGGGCAGAGACTCTTCCTGGCCGGGGCTCACTTCCAGGGAGCGGCAGCCAACGCCGGGGCGGAATCGGAGATAGAGCCAAAAAACTGAAATGGCAGATGCTGTCCAAAGAAGCCACCTGCGAGGCACGCGCTGCGTCGACTGCACTATTCGGGCGCCTGGCAACTGGTGTACAATACACTGAGGGGGCAAGACCTGTAAGGGACAAAGGGCCTGATGTACCATAGGCTGGTACTCATTCTGAGTCTATGGAGAAATGTGTTTATACACCAGAGCCTAGGTAGCTTTGTACTGATAGAGGAAGAGACTTTGATGGTTCGGTTCAGAGGGTCCACTTAATGTGAAGGAGGATCCTCAAGTAACTAATCTATGCCTCCCTCGTTAGTAATGAGAAAGTATCATCATAAAAGCAACGAAGAAAAGGGATTACTATAGAGGAATAAAATAGCACGGACTGGCAAAACACGAGGCAAGCCTTTTCTAGATACATCAGTGAATGAGAATGTGCAATATTGTAAAGCAGGGCGAGCAGGAGATGCGAAAAGGGTAGCCTTGTAAAAGATGAATTTTGAGAAGCAGTTGAGAGTTAAATGTAAACTAGACATTGTAGGAAGGTGGAATCTGACTGCATGGTTACTCCCACTTTTTTCCTGGTGTTTTGCTGATTTTCAACTAAGTCTGACTGTGATCCTGCTAACCAGTTTATCTGCTTTCTCCCTAAATTGATTGCATTGCACTTTAGGTACACTCCAGATTGGATTCTGGGGTACCCTTATCAGTCCCTAGTATGTGGTATACTATGTACCCAGGGCATAGGTACCCCAGAGGACTCCCAGGGGCTGCAGCATGTATTGTGCCACCCCTGAGAGACCATTCAAACTGACACCACAGGTCTGCTGCTGCAGCCTGTGTAAGGTGGTGCATGCACCCCTTACATAGATATAGGTTCACCATATCTATTCTAAATCACTGCACATATAAATCTATCAGTCACCCTATGGCAGGCCTTATCAATCCTGAAGGCAGGGTGTTGGGCTTTATGTGAGATGGTGCACCTGCATGAGCAGAGCCCCTCTGCAGCCTTCGGAACCTATTTTACAGGGTTGTGTGTGATGCAGCCAACCATATATATTTAAGTGCATTATAACCTCACGGTAAATGCTAACTTTAAAACGGCTGCTTAGAAACATGTCATGTTTGGTGTCAACCACCTTGGAATCATACCTCCCCGCCAGTAACTGGCAGGGGAGGTATGATTCCACCCTTCTAGAGGGACATATGTGACACACCGGGCTACCCGGTACCAGCTTTCTCGACCTGGGCATCCCAAAATGGATGCTGCCAGCGACAGACACGAGTCTGTCCTCCTGCTGCTGAGCCAAGCTCGAGCAGGAGAAGGCTTGACAATAGGTTTCCTGTCACAGGGAGGTGTGACCACCTCCCAGGCAGGATTTAGTGTATTGGGGCTGGGTGGATGCACTCTGAGAGTGCTTTGAAGTCTGCACTGGGGGCAAATTTGGTGTTCCTGTGCACAGTCCAGCTCAAACCGGTTGCAGGAGCCATTTTCTCCTCCTCTGGTGCGAAACTGGACAAAGGACATGGGTGTAGCCACCCCTCTGTCCTGACCCTCCGATAGGTAGGTCCCCAGAGTTTGTCCCACCCCTTCCTTGGGTATACAGTAGGAACCCCTGACTACAGGACTTTAGATTTTACCTGGACTAAACTCTGCTACAGAAACCATGTACTTTGACGATCTACACTACGCTGGATGACTGAAGAATCTCCCTTGGAGTAAAGGAGTTACTCCCCTGCAGCAGTAGGCACCTAAACGCATCTGACCGGTTTGCATCTCCCGAGCTCCTGAGGACTCCGAAGATTTCTGCAACACAGGAGGTGGGTTCCCGAGGCCTCTGAGGTCGATCTGCTCTCACAGCAAATCTGAGACCATATCCCTCGAAGGGACTGTGCAACTCGAACTCCTGTGCACCATGTACTTTTGCAGCAGCATATGCTTTTCGGCAATCCCTCAGACTGTGCTTTAGGCTACTTGTAGTCCTGACCCTGAGCAGTATTTCCACCAAAGATTTCGGGCCTACACTCCACGAGTGTTCCGTGGGCTGGTATTTCGTGATTCAGCTCGAGGTCCCTTCGCGATCCCTGGTCCATTGGCCTGTGGGTCCCTGTGAAGGTAACTTTGACTTTCCGTGGGCTTTCCTGGTTGCTCCAGATGTGCCCTGACTCTCAATAGCTTGGAGCATCCCCAGGACCTTGCTGGTCCTCACCAAAGCTTATTTCCTCAGCCCGTGTGGGTGGCAGTTGCCAAGGCTTGTTGGTGTTCAATCCAGACACTGACCGCCCAGCACTCGTCATCCTTCGTGGGACAGCTAACCTCTGGACTTTGGTCGTCGTCGACGTCTCCTGGTCCCCGTGGCTGCAGAGTCAAGCATTGCATCTTCTCACCTGAAGCACCCGACATCAGTGGGAATTCGTCTATCGTGCCCCTGGTCACTGTGAAGTGACCCAGACTCTGTCCCCTCTGCTTTCAGGTTCTTCTCAACTCGAATCCAGGCTTGGATTCCATCGGACACTTTTCATCCTTCCGGCAGCAGCACTTTTCCGCATCATGCCATTGAAAACGACGAAGGTTCCCAACATCACTAAACCCCTATGCACCCGGCTCCTCTGGGATAGGTAACACAGTTATCTCGGTACTTTCAAGGGTGTTGGCCTTAGAACCTTCTAGGGTTTGAAAGGGTTTGCTTAAAGTGCTCTCCAAAGTGTCCTTAATCTTTAAAATTCCAACTGCGACTTTCCCATATGATTGTACGGAGCTCGCGCCTGTGTTCACACACTGCACCCGTCCTCCGTGGGTCCCCTGTGTCACTAATTTGGGTGGTTCCTTGGGGTCAAAGCAATTCTACGTGCTCAAGGCACTGTGTCTAGTCAAGTCGTGGTTGTTCTACCACTTTCCTAGTATATGGTTTGGTCTCCCCCTGGAGCCCACTGTGTATTGTGCGATTTACTGTCCTAGTGATTTAATATTGTGTACTTTATTCTCCAGCAGTCATTTTACTTGCACAATCTGTTGGTTAGACCTCTTTGCAATATGGGGTCAGATACGGAGGCCACTGTAGGGGAAGAAAAAATGCACTGGCAAAACCACTATATCTTATGCTAATATGCAAGGGCATGTAATCACAGGCATTCATAAATTATGTTTACTTGCGTTGCATTCACAAATGCTGTTTATCATATTGAAACCTGCCCTAGGGGCTTTGCCAATGCTGGGGTAAAAGTTGAAAGAAATGATTGCTTTCTTCATAGGATGTATATAATAATACAAAATTGAACGTGACAAACAGTGTGATGCTTCAATGTACTTCTCAGATGTAAAAAAGTAGCTCATGCATTTCAATGGAAGCACTTACTGAAAGGTGGAATGAGACACCAAATAGCCAATAGCATGAGGTGAGAGGGTGATGCTCTTTTACGTGAAGCCAAAGCCCACTTTAGTTGGTAACAATACATCTTCCAGACAGCTACGCTGCCAAGCCAGTCCTAATGAGTGGCTGCTCAGGTGAGAGCTACATATATGGTGCATGATTAATACACAGTGTCCCTTTTCCTACACCCTATCTGTGTTAAGTCCCTCACTTTTTTCATTTTCATGTGCTCGCCGTCTTAACTTCTCTCACTCCCTCATCTAGTCTTCCACTCTCTCCAGTGTCTTCTAGCACTACGACTGCCCAGAAGTAACATGTTGGTACTATATAAAATATTTTGGTTTTAGCCTCTGAGAAACCATAGGAGTAGTGTGCAGACCAGCCTATACGACAATCAGAAAATATCACAAGCTGGTGGTGCCCGTGAAAGGCCAGTAGAGCATGGGCAGAATCCATTGCACGTCAGATCTGTCAAGCGAGGGACTCTGCCACAGCATGAAGGGCCTTTCCTTGACTCCTGTTAATGGCAAAATATCAAGTCAATCAAAACGCCACTCTTTTTCGGCGCCCTCTACATAAATATATAGGTGTAGGTCAGGGTCGAGCTGGAAACAAAAGCAGCTCTGTGACAAATGTTTAAAACAGCCCAAGACTGTAGGAGGCCAGTGGTAGATTCTTCCCATGGGGGCTTTCATGGTTGGGTCGTATCAACCCATCCTACTCTGAAAGTAGCCCCCTAGCCTGAATGTAACCGAGCACATGCCAGAGGGCAGAGTAGCTTCATGGACGTCATTTAGGGGTCACCAGGGGTCGCAGCTGCGACCCCTGGCTTGGCCCTTGTAACCAGTGGCCTCAGAGGTGGCAAAATCAGTACCTGGAACACAGGAGCAGCTCACCCCGGTGGACGTTTTGGAGCTCCCTTTTCATGGTTTTCTGTCAAACTTTTATTACACAAATAGTGATTAATATTATTCACTATTAGTTTAATAAACAATTGAGTATAATTAGCTGGAATATGACCCTATCTGACAGCTAAGGCAAGAAAAAAATGCTTTTAAATGTATGTTGTATCTATGCTTGTTGGTGAGTGTGTTTATCTGAGAGTGTGCAAATGTGTGTGCATGTTTAAGCATGTGTGTGTGTGACTCAAAGTAAAGGTCAGTGGTGTGTGATGTCACTTCCGCTACCCCTGGCATTTTGGTGAATTGACGCCCATTGCTCGTCTTGCCCTGGCTGTATTAGAAGTCGCCTAATTTACCACCGATATTTCAGCATATGACGCCACAAGAAACGTATGCAAACCAAGAATCTGTGAACCAACTCCTTCTCCGTTGTTGCACCTTAGATTTCATTTATCGACTGATATTTTTAAGCACCGCATTAGCTCATCAGCCCCACTCTCCCCCACTTTACAAAAACAAACAAAAACGGCTATTTCTTACATCCCCGAGGACTAAACCCAGATGTATTTTCATAATATAGAATTCAGATAATAACGTCCTCGCTTGGCTACAAAATGGCGATTTAACACGTTCCAGGCCCCGTCTGATAGCAACCTCATAGAAAAGAACCTCTGGCAAAAGGCGGCAAGTGAATTATAAAGTGTCCAGAGAAGGATAAGGTTTCCATTCTTAGCACGACATGCCCCGGCCTCTGGTTATTAAAGGAAAGGGTAACAGATACCAGCTCATATTTTAATCTAGAAAAAACATAAAAACATGGTTATATATTTTTTTTTTGATTATTAGTTTCATTTTCTTTTTTACCCAGAAAGCTGTGCGCCGGTTTGTCCTCAACCACCCGAATCCGTCTGGCTCCAGCGGGGATCACCGTGGCTTCGATGTAACCTGTGGGAAAAAATGTCCAGGCAGATAACATTTAAAAGAAATTTAAAAAAAAAAGCTTACTGAACAGTTGGCAGTCACGTGACAACCAACTTATTTCGGAATCTATGTCGATCCTAGCTTATTCCAGATTTAGGATAATATATCCATGTACGAGCAAGCGTCATATAGCTTTGTAGGCCATAGGTCCACTTACTGCGAGGTACTTGTGGAAACAGAGGCGCTACTCCATAAAATACCTCTTAGGAACAGAAACCAGTATGCCGTTCAGTGCACCAATAAACATACACACATAAATTACAGAATAATGTTTCCTACTAGAGGTTGTTCTCACTTAAAATATATTCCCCAGAATTAAAATTTAACCTTTTGAGACAAAGTTGCTTTGGAGTAGTGGTCTTCAAACCTTTTAATGCTATGCTCATTTGTGTAAAAAAAAACAATCAATTAGGATCCGTGCAGAATGGTAAGCATATTATTTCACCGTTATTCTACAAAATTGCAGTGATGCTGGGTTATCCCTTTTAAATATGAAGTCGAATACATGATTGCCAACATGCTAAGGTAGCCTGGTCTCCCTAAAGTATAACCGCATCCACAGAGTAATCCTTTATCAAAAATGGAGAGGTGGGAGGGATTTAAGGGGATGGGTTTGAGGGTTATTTGGAGTCCCTGTCCCTTTGGCACCTACTCCCAACCTGGGCATGAGTCACAGAGGATGCAGGGATGGCTTATTAGAGAGTGGCTCACTGCCACCGTTTTTTCACTAAAAACACAGCACTATTTTCAGTATGATGATCCTCTTGGCCAGTGCCTGCATACCTCCCTCACCTGTGGCAATTCAGCCCGCTTTTTTAGATTCGGTCCACCCAACACACTTCCAAAAAGTGTGTCTGGCATACACCAAAAGACTAGAACGCCCAACTCACACCGACAATACAAACCTCGGAGCATTCCTGGCCCATCATTGAGCAGCTCAATTTGGTGCACAGATCTCACTCTGACACCTCTGACTACTGACGCCTCAGTGGACCTAAAGTCAAAAGCATCAGACAGCTCAGTGTTCATGCATTTACTGCAAACATCTGGGTGCAACCTGCAGGACACAGGTTTGAAACAGGCAAAAGGGCCCACTTCGTCCATTAGAGGTGCAAAGATCAAATGCAAATGTTACACTTGGTCTTAACAAAGACACAAAACTACAGGTCTATACTATAGCAGCAACATCTGTATAAACTCAATAATATTTCTTTTGTTTACTTAAATGGTGCCTCTGTTTCGTGTTGACAGTACACCTTCACCAGCAATTTCAATTCTTCGTCACACAATGGAACAGGTATATGACGGGACCAGGCATCAGGAGCTGCTGCCCACTCTGCCCAGTACAGGCACCTTAACCCTGCCACAGGTCAACGAGCTTATGAAGGGCGGAAGTGCGGCTCAGTGCTCATCAGCCTCGTTTTCACCAGGATCTCCCCCTCGATGCCACCAATCAGGTACCGTTGCGATGGGGTGCATGTATGATCAGCTATTGGCTAAGGATTGACCTTACACCTTTTGTGTGCTTTTGCAACTGGTCTACAAGGGCAAATGGTCTGTTCAAGTTATTCTGAGAAGGGTTTTAAAGAAGTAGAATTACAGGGTGACATGGCAGCTTGTCTTCTGCACACCAGCCCTGAGGGCCAGGCTCCCAGGCATGCTACAGTCGGTATAAGGAGCAGCATCACACACAGGCATATGTATGGAGGACCACAGGAGGCCAACGGGGTTCCACATACCATAGTCAGAAAGGGTGGCGACCTGGAGGGAGTGAACGAGTTACTTCACAGTTCAACACAGAATTACATTTTTTTTTAGAATTTAGTTAATAACTAGTGACAAAATAAAACAAAACTGGAGTTAATGGACGAAGGAACACCAGATAAAAGCCACGTTGCCCCTAGGCTGTGAATGGTAGAGTCTGTTCAACGTACACTAATATTTATTAGGAAAGAGTTCTCAGCGGCATCTAGAACATCCTTTTGAACCAATGCTAACCTTCAGCAGCGGTCTTCCCTGTACTGCCACAGTTCCAGTCCCAAGAGAAAGTAAATACAATAGGACCTTCCTTGGCTCTGCCAATAACAACCTCCAAAGTCCCAGCCTTGAGCAACTATATCCCTTCAATAGCCCACGTTTACTGGCAGGTTACAGATATTGTATTCCCTTCTGTCAATTAAAGGCCAATTAATGGGAACTGTCACAAGAACCAGAGTAGCCACGCCACAACATGGCCTATGGCCTGTGGCCAGTCAGGAAGCCCTTCTTTTACAACAGTGCCCTTGCCTAAAAGTAATGATGTCATGAGTACCTTAAATGACAGATTCAGTTCCCCACATACATCTAGATATCTTGTTACTCTGTCCTTGCCATCAGGTGTCAGCTGGGCCTGCCAGAGGGATCCCGGGAGCAGACTCATTCACAGCCACGGGGCACGCGCTTCCCAAAGAAAGACCACATCCACCAATCTCCATTGAAAAGCCATGTGAAGAGTCGAAAGCCGTCATCTCCTTTTGTGGAACATACGCTTTTCAAGCCCTTCTGCACTCATGCTAAGCGCTCCCATATCAGAGATGTGGTGTATCTGCACATCTGCACAGTGCATCTCGAGGCACAGCTGGGCGAGTGTCTAGAAGCGAAAGATTGCCTTCACATAAACTCTCCCATGGCCACAGAGCACGCCAGGAGTCAGTCAAGCCACTGGACCCCCTGGAACCAGGCAGCTACAGGAGAATGTGAGAAATAATGTGAGACATAAATCACTTTCAACAGTAGAACTACCCAATACAAACGTGCATGTATCCAGTCAACCCTCTCTTGCTTTCAGTGGAGGCTCTGCTTCAGAATTTTAAAATGTGTCAGTGATTGCAAACTATACCAGAAGAAATTACATGTGGGAGCTCAGTTGTAGCAGCTAGTGCAGCGCTGCTTCTCAAGTATTGTACTGTGGTGTCCTGTAGATTTATACAACACTTACCACCACTGTCCAATGTTTGTGATGCCAAGACACTGGCGCGACCCATCAGGAGTAGTAAACTGGAAGAACGTCAGACTTCTCAAAGGAGGTGTGTTAATGTCCACGTGTAAACAAAGCATGCCAGGGAACTGGAGTGATCCCAACATCTCAGTTGGTTGGCGTTAACGTTTTAGAGTGAAAAAGAGGCGTGCTCAGGTGTAAGCAAGATGTGTGGATGTTTTGGCATCACGAACATGCATCAGTGTTCTTTCATTACCAAAAAGTATCATTGTTTTAGAGAAACATGGCGAGTCAAGGCTCATGTCAAAACAAAATATGCCAGCTATCTGGCATAAGCATGAGGTGCCATTTTCCAGGAAATAAAACCAAAATGTCCCAATATTGTTGTGTAAAGAAGCTGTGTACTTTTTTTAATGGAGCCACCCTTGTGCGGCAATGGTCTGATATAAAAAAGTTGTAAACATGTATTAACAATATGGGCCAGCGCTTTCGGGTAAAGGAAATGGGTCAATGATTTGATGTTATTAATGCATGTTGCCATTCTGATGTGTGCTAGCCTAGTTCAGTCGATTTTTCAATCCAAAAGAAGTTTGACACTGTTCTCTCCTTACTATACGCCATGGTTCTGATGTAAACAAAGTCTGAGGTAAAGGTCTTCCCAATATTATGTCATATCCAAGAAGTGCAAACTTTTAGGGGTTAGGAAAGTGTTTCAGAATGAATAAACACAAGTGAATTGATGTTTTAGTGTACACAAGGTGTGGCAATGTTCCTGCATTAACAATCTGTGCCAACTGTTTCATGCTTATGCAGGTGTGGCTACATCCTAGTCAAAACAAAGTATACATTACTGGCTTCTACTGTAACAACGTACATACGTGCAAACCGTGCTCTAGCAGTATGTATACACATGGTGTGTCAATGTTTTCTGGCATAAACCTGGTGTTGGAATGTTCTTATATAAGTGCAACAAGGTGTGTCAATACCCTGAAGTAAGTAAAGTGTCACATTGTTTTCTAGTATTAAATAAGTGTACCAATACTTAGGTGCAAACAGGTTATGTTAAAGTTTCAAGGAATACAATGTGTGACAAGTATCAGATTTAACAATACAGTGTCAAAAAAGGCACTTGATTGTGTGGACTGCCAATTCCTCCAGGTGGTCTGTTTGAAAGCTGGCCTGGGCCTCTGTATAACCCCCTATTTGTTGGCTAGCTACAAAACCGCAACCTCATGTATCAGAGTCAATGGAGCTTATTCACCCCCCATAGGAGCACCAGACAGGGTTGCCTTCTGTCTCTGTTAATTTTTGCCCTTACGATGGAGCCACTGGTCCAACATCTTGAAACTAACCTTAAGATTAAAGGGCTCGAGGTGGACGGACAAACCTACAAATTAGCATTGTTTGTTGACGGTGTGTTATATTTTCTTACGCGTTCAGACACATTTCTTCCAACACTGCTAGATGAACTAAAATTTTTGAGGAGGTGTTTGGCTTCGCATCAACTACACAAGTCTACGGATCTAGGGGTGGCAGACCCTCCTCGAGGGATTTGAACCCTGCTCTCCTCTCCTCTGGGCTAGCCTGGGAGGCTACCTCCCTACGTTACTTGGGGGTTTCCATGACTAATTTGATTCTCACAATATATGATTGCAATGTGCCTCCAGTGCTGGAAGCTCTATTAATAGACCTCTACCACTGGGGTAGGCCTAGGGACGATATGGCTGGGCCTCATCAACGCCATGAAAATGATATACCTCCCCTGCCTGCTCTACTTGACTCACACCTTGCCTCTGTGGACCCCCTGCACCACCGTCGCATACACCCAAAAACAGCTATTGCAATTTGTGTTGCATAACTCCACTCCCAGAATACAGCGAGGGACACTATACAAGAGAACGGCCGACGGTAGGTTGGGCTTCCCCAATATTGAACACTATATTGCCGTATCACAGCTGCAGTCTGCTCTCGACTGGCACCGCATCCCCCACACCAAGCCTTGGGTATTGCTGGAATAAGAGGGCTCAGTTATCCCCCTGCAGCACATCCTGTGGCTGAGACCCTGAGATCGCTTCCCACCCCACACACCCCATTGTATGCTACTGCAACTCTCTCGCTACTGGGATAAAATTAACCACTGCGAGGCAGACACCACATACCCTTCCCCCTCTCTCCCATTAGACACAACCCAAAGATCATGTCTGGCCAGCTGGGTGGTCGCTTCGCATATTGGGGGGGTGGAGTGCCTCCTCTTTTGGGAGAATTGTACCAGGACGGGGTTGCATTAGACAGGCAGTCCTGTATTCAGCGCTTTTACCAGACTACTAAGGACAAGTTCCATCTCACTGAGCTCCTTCATTGGGTGAACACACCGCTAGTGAAGGCCAAGGGTAGCAGAGCCAAAACGCCCTTAGAACAGTTGTACTCCCATGGGTCCCCTAGGAGGGGCATCACTCGCCTATATGCAGCATTTGATAGCCTTTCCCAGCCCCTGCGATACTCCTACCAGTCGCAATGGGAGCAGGATTTAGGGATTTCTTTCACTGATGAGACTTAGCAGCGGCTCTGGTTGCTGGCGGTCAAGGCCTATATTTGTCTCTAGAATAAAGCTAATGCCTATAAGATCATTACGAGCTGGTATTTCACTCTGGCTCGGACTTCATGCTATGGCAGGGACACCAAACCTTTGCTGGAGGGGATGTGGATCAAGAGGCACTGGGAGAGGCGAGGAAAGACTCTGTTTATTCCCACACCACCCCAAGGGGCAAGCTGCTCACCTTTTTCCTTCTGGAGGCGAGACTAACCATAGCAAACACCTGGAAGGACCATCGTCCACCAGGCCTTTCAATATGGTGGACCAAGGTTTGGCATATCTTCTCTATGGAGCGTTTGACTGCTATAGTCACAGACACAATGTAAAAGTTTGTACAAACCTGTCTGCCCTTTAAAACCTACGTTAACAGGGACTGGGTGGAAGCGCACCCGTCCACCAATATGGTGGAATAATTACAGCGAGCCAACCTGGGAGGTCTCTGTTCATTAGACAGTGGGTCTGAGGAGGGCGGAGATGAGGCTTTGGGAAGCACCTCCACTTTTGGGACTTTGGGTGTTCAGGACCTGCCAGCCTGATGTCCTCTGGTTGTACTTTGATACTTCTGCTATTGATTATGGTATGTTGCACCGATCACCAATGGGATGATTTGTGAAAATTCTCCATACATCCTTGCATTGCTTTAACTGTAGTAGAATGTGTTGTGATCACATTGTCATTTCCCTCCCCACTCCCTTTCTGTTTTCAAAAACATTTCAATAAAGAGATGTGTAAAAAAAATGCAGTGTCAATGGTGCGATTTAAACACGAGATGTTGATGTTTCACGGTAAAGTTTCTCTTCCATTTAAAATTGTTAGCATTATTAATTGGTGGTACCCCCACTTTAAATGTTTTGCTATCACTGTGTCAGTAAATGAATCGTTTATTATAGATCATTTAAACTTTCAGATCAACGGGAATGCAAGTTGACAGGGATGAGACTGATACCTCGGAACTGGTGATGCTGGAAATCCTGTTACCCCAGTGTCCCACCTCTTCTACTCGGCTTAAGGTCTGACAGCTCCGAAGTAGATAGTTAAGACTCCTATACTGCTTCTGATTTGCCACCAGATCCTCCTGTAAACCAGCCAGATGTCTAAGACTGGTTATGGAAAACTGGGCTCCAATTCACGGTTTTTCCATATAACCAACATCTGCAAGATTGTATTTCACCCTAAGGATCTCTAATGCTCCTCTGGCCTATCATCATTGACTATCTGCAGATGAGTAGAACATTTCAACCCCCAAGTGCTCTGAAGCGGCGGCGTTTATGTAGCACTTTACGAAACCCTGAACATTAAAATAAGAATAAATACACTTCTCCATTTCAATAGGCTTTCGAGAAAACAATGGCTTTTCATTTGAAGGAGTTAACACAAAATCCAAACAGAAGCCCAATGAAAACCAAGCACCATTACAAAGACCATCCCTGCAAGCATCACACCGCATTGTGGCATCTTACACGAGAAACACTTAGGAATCGCCTTTGTCTTGGACATCACACAGGTGGAAACCTTCTTACAGTGGCTACCGATGACTGAGGAACAAAGGGGATGTCACATGATTAGTGCTCTGTTGCACTATGTCATGATTGTGCAATCACAAGGTCATTTCTTAAAACAAGCGTCATGAAAACAGAACAAATGGAAGCACTGTGAAATATAAAACTGGTGCAGGTTCAAGGCCATCCCCTCTGGATAATACCATAGATCAGGGCTGTCCAACAGCGGTACCGTTCATGTCAGAATTTCAAGATAGAAAAAAACACAGGAGTATAACCCATAAACCAAACTGAGATCTGGGTAAGTACAGTTTAAATGCAACAATATCTCAGCAGGATTTATTGAGACTGTTTAAATTTGTATGTGCAAGACATTACGATAAACGAACACAAGAAAAGAGGCTTCAAATATTTCAATCAATGCGCCCGTAGGCGTCATATATTTTAAGAAGATCAGAAAATACACAAAACAGTTGTTACAGCACTGTTGGGTATAAATAGCAAGGCAACCCTAAAGAAAAGTGTACAAAGTGCTCGTGACAGAGGAGTGATGGCGCAAGTGACAACGTGAGAAAACACCACAGCATGCGGCGCAAGAGAACATACAATATATATACACGATTAAAAAGGTTCACACATAGATTAATTCAGATATACAATTGGTCATTTTCGTTGTGTTAAAGAACCAAAAGTCAGGGTGCGCCTAAGGCGTTTGAGCTGGTGGGCAGGGGTCGACGGCGTTTCGATCCTATTTAATTAGGATCATCTTCAGGACCTGGGTCGCCTATTCGAGGAGTGCTGATGCGCGTTGAATAAATCACTGGCGCAGAGGCGGGAGCAATGAAAACGTGAGAGTGACCGCTGAGTGGTCGAATTTCAATTTGGGCTGGACGTCAGGGATAAATCAGCCAGTGGGTATCGCTGAAAGATGAGAAACGGGGGAAGGTGAGGACAGTTGCAGGGATACCACCCTGATCGATATGGTAAGGTTCAGGACGATGCCTGTTTCCAGGGTCAAAGAATCAGAGGCTGGAATTAATCCAAAATTCAAGGAGCGCGAGGATGCCACAGTCGTGTGCAGTCCACGGTCAATGCCCTGATAGCCACTTAAAAAGGACTTATTCTGAAACTATTTCAAGGGTTTGGACCCTCCTGGACCAAGAGGGAGCACTTCTGTACAACCCTGTATCAATGGTTTTTAAGGTGGCTGTTTGCTAGTCAATAGAATACAGTTTGTCATCGGTAATGTTTGATTATCTCCAGGGTTTTCTTCTTCATCCTGCCTTCAACCGTCTTGACACACGCAAAGGAACCCTTTTTGACATGAAAGGCAGATATATTCGATCAACTGGTAGCTCCTATGAGGTCACTTCTAGAAACATGTCAGTGCAAGAAGAGTTACATGCCCTGAGGGAAAGGGCACACTCAAAAATAAGGGAAAGACCAATGCATGTTCAATTGTAGAGTGGAAGTCTCTCTTGTACAAGGAGAAAACGTAATTTCTTTAAAACTTACAAATAATAAGGTCTCATACAACACTGCGAAGAGACTAGCAATAACATGTGGCTGGAAATGGAAAAAGAACCTCTAAGAGTAGATCTTATTGCTTTATAGTTTATAAACATGACTAACTAACAAACATTAGTTAGCGTGCTGGCCTGCATAAAAAAATCAACAATGTACTTACAGTATTAAAACAAAGAAAAGCTGTGTGTTTTCTATATCACCTTAACTGCGTGGCAGCAACTTAAACCAGCTGGAGGAAGAAGCTGTCAAAGAACTCATGGCTGGTGCTGCTGTTCAGGTGCCATCAGGCACAAGGAGTCCGGGCTAGTAAGTTGGCCATTAAAACCCAACGCTCAGGAATAAGCCAACTCTGTCCCAGTATTTTCAGACTGAACATTACTGAAACTAGGGGAACCCCAAATTGGACGAGAATTTTTTAGATAATGATAACATTTTATTTTTTTATATCAGGATATGCAGAAAACGACTGGAGGATGGGCATGTATTTGTCCTCTACACTCGGCCTCCTGGAGATCTTGTGACTCCCAGCCCTTTCATGCCGATCCCACGGCTGCTCCTTTCCATGAATACAAAACATCAGGCGTGACAAGTACTATCAGATCAAAAACAGAATTACGGCATTTGAGACAACACAACCCAGGCATAAAGGAACCAATGCAGAACCTCCTTCCAACACCCCCCCAATAGCTTCTAATTAACGGATCTTTAATGTTTAAACCCCTTGATGTAAATGGTGAGGTGCGTGCTATTGGCCTCGCGATCTTCTCTTCTCGCTGCATCTTCTTTGGGTTGGGATGCAGAACAAGCAGCAGGATGCAAGTGACTAATGACTAACCTCATGGAAGCGGTAGTTTCCGCGGCCACCCCAAGTAAAATCAGGCCCTTAAAGGACCTCACATAGCATATCTATTCATGGTCAACAAAGAAACGGGGAGTAATTCCTTACCGTGTCCACCCACTCTGTCAGAAACAGGGTCCTATCCCCTCAGAAGGTAAGGATTAGGATGGAAGAGTCTTTGGAGGCTGAAAAGCCCCTCTTGTACCATTTCTTGTATGCCCGATTCCAACAATGTGGTGGATTGTGGCGAATAAGGCCAATGAGTAGATTCTTAGGAACAGGTTCTGTTTTACTTGTGCCTAGAGACATGCTTGTATAATGAACTTTAATCTCATTGCAGCAAAGTTTGCTAATTAGTCAGCATATACAACCAAAATTGAGTCAGCGTATGCGCTACACTACTAAACCTTAATGACTAGTGAGACACATTTGGTAATTCACAACTCCTTTTACAAATTTTGGAACGTCCCTGCCAGCTGAAGGAAGCGGTGCATCTGGCCGCAAACCCACCAAAGTATACAACCACTCGCTTGTGTGACAAAATCAAGATGTAGGAGAAGCCTCTCTTTAAATACTCCATTGTAAATTGCCATGTTCTTCCCATATACCTAGATCTCAGTGATGGGGTGGCACGAGATATGAAAGGCCATCATATTCGCACCCCCGGGTGCTGTCGCGGCAGATAGAGGAAACCATAACGTAATACTCGTCAGTGTCTACAGCTGGAAGCCACAATACTTGCAATAGCATCCAGCTGTGGCAACCAAAAGCAAACTGCTGCACAGCTTGAGCATGGAGCCTGCTGTGTTTCAGAGGCTGAAACCACATTCAGGAGCTTGGGAATCAGTTCTCCAGTTCAACACATTCCCTGCTTCTGCCAAATAGACAAGGAAGAGAATTGAACCGCGCTAAGATGGAAACAGAGGTATGTGTTTCTTCCCGCGCCCTTAAATCCCATAAAAGCCCAGTTTGGAAAACATATTTCAGAAGGGCCAATTTCAGCCATCCCACAATGCATCTGTGCAGGCGGTAAAACTATCAGAACTTAGAATCTGCTCTTTCATAATCTTAATATTGCGATCTACATTAAGAAGGATGGAAACGAAACATCTGGGGCAACTGCATCTATTTCAGAGACGGATGAGACTACTACATCCAGTAAAAAGAGATGTGGGATAGCTGCATGTATTTCAAAAAGTAACCAATGAATTGAGAGAGAAGTAGGACAACTGCATCCACGGCAGAGAATTGGGGGTCAAGTTTGGCCATTTAAAAAAAAAAAGTGAGACAATCATGTTAATTTTAAAGTAATTTGGGATACATATACATATTTCATGACAAAATAGACTAACTTTGTACACTTAGAGAAAAGTTAGGTAAGCATTTATTTCATCAAGATATGCAGGTATTTTTTTTATGGAAAATTAGGAGGAAATTTCAGAGTCAAGCAGATTGGCATCCGATCTGGAAGACTCCCTCAAGACCAAGGTGACTAAGGATTGCCTACTTTTCGAAATGGGGACATTGTTACTAGAGCGCTGAAAATAATACCGTTTTAGAGGGACAGACCAACAGACATGATATAAAACAAGAAAAATTAAAGAACGGCTCATTTACACATTTTCCTCTTCTGAAGCCATCTTTATGTCAGTGCTTTGTAGAGCTACCCCATACAAAACAAGCCCTTTCCTTAAACACAATATTAAGAAACGTCAATAAAGCAAAGCTACAAATAGAGAAAGGACACATCTTGGACTGAAGAGCTGCACACTGGCTGCAAGTCATGACCTCGTTCAGAAGTCACAGCAGAGTGCCCCTCACCAGAAACACTCAGAAGTTACAGAGATCTGGAGAAGCTTCTACTCACCCATGCCCTTGGTGTGGTTGAAGTCTCCCTTGACCACCTTGCAGGTTTTGCCGTCTCCATTACAGATCCCACAGCGGTCCTCCCTGGCAGCTGAGCCAATAATGCCATCACATCCAATTTTCTAATGGACACAATCAGAAGGGATTCTTTATCAGTTCATTTGCATGTCTTAAATGCTGACTCAGATGATGTCAACCATGTTACATGCATGGGTATCAGGGAAGGAAAGCAAAGCTACAGTTCCCTTTCCCGAGACACCATTATCCAACTCACTACACTGCAGTATATAGTAGAGGTGTGCTACCAATATAGTGAGGTTTTAATAGCGACCTGAACATAGATCTGCTCCATAACACTGACTTTCAATATATCGTCAGAAAATCTACCCAATGAGCTGAAATATTTGTAAACAATATTTAAGGTACAATATTTATGGCAGACATTATTTTTTATGCACAATATCCTGAACTACAACCATTCTGGTGTCCAGCATGTTGCTCAACACACGCAGTTTCAGGGATATCGAGGAACTATGCAAAAGGAAGACAAAGTTACTTCACTAGAAATACACAGTTTGTAAAGAGGAGAACTGAGTTTAACTCAGGTGTCCATGTTGCTCAATCAACAAAAAGACCACTAAAATGTATCTCTTCCATATTTAAGAATTTACCATTACACATAAGGATAGATTTTGCAAGGTTATTTCTAATTCATAAGCATATGGGATGGGCGACTGTTTCCCGACTGGTGGAGCCCGGAGTGGGATCACATGCATCCTTTGCCCGGTCCCTTGCAGAGGATGCATGTTCCGATCACCTGGGCGGACGAAGGACGTTTCTCAGCTAAAAGGGTCCAAGGCCATCCTTGCAGGGACTTGGCCTCTCGGGGCAGGATGCATCTTGGAAGGCCTTGCAGCCAGTGCTAACTGCCCACAGAACATGATGGCCTGCGCAAAGCCCACTATTTCACAGAGCAATACGAACCCACCTTCGGCCTGTGCAACAAGTACCAAAGATGGCAAAGTCATTAAAAAATTGCCTATACAGTATCAGCAAAATTCCATCTGCCACATGGGAAAGATGACTAGTGCTGCATCTGATTTACAAATTCAGTTCACCCCCAGAATTCTGCTACACCAGGTGACCCTTTATACAGGTAACTACCATAAACCATGCCCTCAAATGGAGTTCAAAGGAAACCTCTGGCAAATCAATTCTCGGAAAAGAATGGCGAAGTGGGATCACTGTGCCTGAACTAGTCTGGTAATGCGACTTAAAAAGGTTCTTTCTACACTTAAGCGTTCTTGCAAAAAACACACATATCAAAGACCTATCTTCTCTTCTGCAAAGTTTTACAGAGGGGTGCGCCTCCTTGGAATATATTGCGGTGCAGTATCTTACTTACTGAGGGGAGCGTCATTTTTCCATGTGTTAACTATTTGTATATTTTATGAAATGCAGCTTAAAATGTTAATTTATATACACCCACTCCCTCCTCAACTAACGACCTGTTTTATGGACAGACTCCAGCCTTTCACAGAGGGGCTGTTCGCTCCTTAAATTTGCGCTTTGAGGATTATTTTTCTTGATCTCTGTTGGTCATACTCATCAGCTAAACTCATCACAGCTGTTCCCAGATCAGCCAGCCTTCGCTGGATTAACAAGTCCCTCCCCCTGGAGCGCGCTTGTGCAGAGCAGGGAAACATCATGAGGTCTACTTTACCACTGGCTGGCCTAAACCTTCTAAATAACCCTGTTTCCAAAAGAAATAATGCTGACTGTTGCAGATTTTAAGTCACCCGTCTGTTAACAGTTAATTAAAAGTGATCATGCATGGGACCAACACGACCCCTTTTATGTGACAAGTATTTATATCCCAAAGGCCTCCTGTACAATGGTGTCCTCGAATATTTTTATTTTGTTAAAATATATAACAACTAAAACACAAGAACAATTAACTTCCTCCTTCGTCTTCCTCGTCACAGTCAACCAGGAGCACTCCGTGTTCCAGGCACAGCATTCACCCATGTAAAAAAAGTCCACACCCAATATGGTGGCCTAACAAGAAGTACCTGTCAGGGTGAGGCAACAGCAGAACACATCCTGTTTTTTTCTCTGTGTTTTGGCTGGAACACCCATTATCGTCTGCTTCGGTGATAAGTATATTTTCCTTTTTCTTTGTGGGGTCTGCTATAGCGTCTCCAACAAATTATTTTTATTCACTTCCTTGCTGCCGCCGCTCCCACTGGGGTGGCGGTTTGCTTGTGGAGTTATCTCCTCACCTCCGCTCCTGCGCCGAGCGATTGGGAGTGGCAGGGTGCTAGCTGTTCTCTACCCTGTTTTGCTCCGCCACTCCTGCGCTGAGCGACTAGGGAGCGGCGGTGGTGGGTTTTGGCGCTTGTACCTCTCCAACGCTTTAGCGGCCAGGAGCAGCAGACTTTATTTCTTCATTTCCTGTACGGGCGCCTGAGTCTCCCTGAGCTACGCCTACCTGGCAATGGCCATTACACCCTGAAAGCATCCGATCTCGTCTGATCTCAGAAGTTAAGCTGGGTCGGGCTTGGTTAGTACCTGAATGGGGGACCGCCTGGTAACACCAGGTGCTATAGGCAAGTGCATTTCCCGGTGGCTCCTATCTCCCCCACGGGGCGGGTACCCGGGAATATTGCCTGCCGCCTAACACATAAAGGTTCTAAAGAAAGCCAGTTCATATCCAAGGCCTGGCTGAAACATGTTGATCACACAGGATGTAGGAGACCATAGATAACTCCTTAACACACCCATTGCCTTGTTTTTAATACTGTCAAGGGCCCACTAATAAAATATCCACAGTAAGAAATGGGACCCAAGGACAATTTTTAATTCACACTCACATGCTATCACTGCACACTCACTCACCACTGAACCAGCTCTGCTGTAAACAGGCGTTGAAGCACACCCGGGGCACACTCTGTGTCACCGGGTGGAGCCCGATGATGAAGCATGCCACCAACTAGGTTGGTGGGTGAGGGCTTTCATAAGAAATAGTATTTCTTCCTTCTGAAAAACACACTATTCTTATGCTTGTTCAGGCTAGTTTCTTTTGATTATGCACATCAGATCTTCCCAGTCTGTGCAGCAGAGCCCGAGAGTAATATGTTGTGGGCATGATCTTAAGTTAAACCGGGCTTGGATTATTATTTCTCATGCCTCAGTCCAATCATCGTCATCAATGTCACCCAAGTCATCAGTCCAGCCTCAGGCACCCAATACATCCAGGAAATTGTTTAGTATCTTGCGATAGATAATGTAAATCCCACTTATCAGTTATAGGTTCAGTTAGAAAACGGTTCTCTAGTGCCAAAGCATCTGGCAGGTCCTCGCTCTCAAGGACATGTGCTCGCAATGTATGTCCTAATCGGAGATGACGATAGTGTTGAGACTCAGCCATTTCGTACTCCTGCCATAGATCATCAAACTTTATCAGGGACCGCTGTCTCCATGCATTCCCCAAGTGGTCTATACCCAAAAGGGACCAGCGAGAGAAGCCTGCCAGGATGCCCATCTCATGAAGCAGGTTGCTATGCCACAGGGAGTTCAGAACCATGAGTCGGTCCTTCCAACCCAGTCTGCCCAAGGCCTCTCTCCAAATATGGACCATCATTCCCATGTGCGGTGGCAGTCACTTCCCCAATCTTCTCTGATAGAGGATTGCTTTGTGTCCACCCTTGCACATTGCATCTCTGTCAACCTGGTAGACCGCTTCCTGTCTAATAGAGAAGACCCACTTCTGGGTCTTCTCTAATAGACCAACAGAACGCCCTAACATCTGGTATCGCTAACCCCCCATCATTACTCCTTTCTGACATTTGCCCAAGGCAATACGTGGGGCACCGCCGTCCCATAAAAGTAGGCGAAGCTCTTGATCTGATGCATGCTATTTTTGCACACAGCACTCCAGTTCAATTACGTGCAAGTGTTTTTAGACTATTGCTTCTGTACCGCAATACATTTGACTAAGAATTCTTTTTTAACCTACGCTGATTTCTCTTAGCATGTCTTTCATATTAGATCTGTATGTCTTAAGATTGCAATGATTTTAATTAATCTGCAAAATAAAAAAATACTTAATTACGTGCAAGTGAGATGCTCTGAGAACTGATAAAGTGTATTTCTAAAAAATGTGATTCTGTAAATAAATACAGTTTTTACACATTCTTTCTTAAACCCCTGAAGCATCACAAACCTTACTTACCTTGATTACTACCCTTCTGTTGCCCACCTTTTTACACTTATGCATAATCTATAATTGCATGAATTAGGCATTCTTGGCATATAACACACATATGCTATTTATTACCATTGTTGACGGGAGGGAAGGAGCATCATGGCGCACTCGAGGCATCGTCTCCTGTGAGTAAGGGTCCTTCCCCACAACCAACAGCAGTAATAAATAGCATAATACACTCTCCACATCTGCGTGTGTGTGCTTGCACAAGTGTGAGTAATTGCGCATGTGGGAGCGAGTTATGGTTTGGGCTCAAACACGTAAAATCACTGAAATTCGTCAGTTCTTGTTGGTAAGCCACACAACAAATGCCATAACTAAGTAACCCACCAAATGGTTGTTTTGAGCATTGTGAGCTCCGTTGGTTATGGATTCAGCTGTGTTTGCTGCGAACCATAATAGACCGTTTCAGTGGGATTACACATTTGAGCCAGAACCATAACTCAGTTTTTAATGGTATTTTTTTCAATGAATTTAAAATTTCTTTTCATAGTACACTTTCTTCACTTTCTTCCCCACCTCACTATGCACGGGTCCGATATGCATTCAACCAGGGTTGGATGCCTAGAGGGCTGGCGACAGTTTGCTTTTTATTAACTGTTGGTCTGTCTCTCTGCTTCACACCTTGCTTTATTTTTTTTCTAATCTTAGAGATCAAATATGATTCATAATTTTCCACAAAATGTCAGTTGAATCACTTAAAATGCTTGCTAGTGTGATCACATTTTGACTGGCGAACAATGTGCATTTTTCAATGTTTTTCCTGGTGTGGTACTTGAGTTTACCATGCCTTTGGGTCCCCGTTCAGCACTGTCTTGGGGTTGGACACCTCTACTGGCGACCCTCTCATTGCAGTAGACATTTTCTTTTCTGCAGCAAGAAAATCAGGGTCTGGAATCGATTTGCGATTTTCACAATGGCGAACAAAATATTCTAGTCATTCACTAGCCATTGAAATTTGTTAAAAAAAAAACGTGTTCAACAGGAGTCGCAAATTACTGAACTGAGACTGTAAGCAGTACAGATACACAACTGTTACGCCTTTCAAGCCAACCTGGCACATTTTTTAAATGACTCTGTCAAAAACTCCTTAACAGATTGTCAAAACCCCTTTCAGAGGGCCACGGGGCATACAGGGTTTTCTGTGCCCAACTGTTGGGGTTGAGTACTTTTATTCCAGAAGTCCTGGGGCCCGGCCTACTATGGATCCTGAGCAACTGGCTCAAGTACCCCTTCTGTACTTGATTGACTCTCAGTGGTAGATGTGAACGAGCAGTCGAAGGCTCCCTCGGATGGGGGGAGGTAGAGGTGAGGTGTTGATACAGATTAGTGAACATGGCTCATAACACAGCAGCAGCAATAAATCAATTTCCAGCCTAATACTTACTGTTATAAGCAAAAGAAGTATTTTATTTTAACTACTCTTTCAAAGGTTACAGCATTCCCAGGCAACAACATATTTCCCCCTAGAGGTCAGGGCTCTAGTGATTCATTGGCAAATGCCTGTCCCACTGGTTCTCACAATGTGATCGGGTTATTCCCCATTTACTGGTGGCCACATTCAGGAAATGCTCACTAGCAGGCTTTATCTCAAGCATACAGTCTAAAGTGTCCTAGCGCTACAGCGTTTTTGGCAGCGAGCCCCCCATGGGCCTCCCAAAATGGTACCCGGGGTCCTCCATGTAATGTGTCATTACAGACACACTTGCACTCAGTGTACGCAGAAAGCGCACACAGTGTCCAGCATTGTTACCTCCATGTATTGTGCCACCACAGGCACACACACACTAAACATGCGCTGCTCAGTAATGTAGCCTTTCTGTTTTTTGCTACTTGCAGCACATATACACCCATCTGACACACATTCACCAAGTGCACGCTGCACAACACTTCACCCTTCATGTTTTGTACTCCTTGCAGGTACACATACAACCAGTAAATGCACACACTACATAGCACTACATCTTTCATGTACTGCACTCCTTGCAGTTCCACATATATCGAGTACATGGTTCAGCATGCATGCACTGCACAGCACTGCTCTATACCTGTAATGTACCCTTCGCAGGCACATATACATCCAGTGCCCAGGCACCACTCCTGCACAGCACTTCACATCTAACTGATGTACACCAAGGTGAGATGAAACACACAGCAGAGGAACTTTAACAAGTGAGTAAGCCTGTAGGCCTCACTCTAGTGACACAGGTTCAAAAGCACCTGTTCTGTCCTAGTGATAACTACAGGGTTTGCTGCCAGTACCGCCCTCGTGCTGCTTATAACCTGGTGAAGCCAGTAACCTTCCACTACTATGAGGGTAGTGTTTTAGGTGCCCCTTCTGGTCCAACAAGACCGCAATCCATGAGACAGACCTATTTCATGATGCAAACTCATGATCCGGGTTTGCCTATGACAACAAAACTCAGCATTAGGGATCTAGATAACAGTATAGTTGGGCACTCAGGGTAGGGGTGCACGTCCACTACCATGTAGAGAACTTTTCCGTCCCAACACAGATTCTCACCCAGCCAACAAAAGCAAGTAAAGTGGTACTTTTGGGCCACGTTTGGTGTAAATTAGTTCAGTGGTTTTCAGTGTAGGCCTAAGCAAAAGTTCCTGTGGGAGCTGAAATGGGAAAATACAACATTTTTGCCCCCCATAACATAAAAAGTGCACCAGAACCCTAAATACACAGTTTACGTGCGCGTTTATGTTTATACCAATAGGTAGTAATAGTTAGGACTTCGTTTCCATAGGAAAAATGTTTTTTGTTTTGCTAATAAGTTTGGCCCTGTTTCACGAATCTTCCTGAAATTTTCAAAACTAGTTTGCCACTCACTTCAGCTGCTGTTTGGAAAGTTTTAGGGTGATTCATCAAAGGGGCACAGAGAATAAGGTGGGGTCCCAAAACACATTTTCCCCATGCAGTTTCCCTTAGGGATTTTGAACAAGACTGCAGTCTGAACCGTTAAACGGAATTTCACCAAATTTAGCAGAAAGCTAGATCTTGGCCCAAAAAGATTTATTTTCTAAATTCAGTGTAATTCTGTTCAGTAGTTTTGGAGTTATTAAAGAAAAAAGATTTATGTATATCTAGAGATGCGTAGCATCTGTGGATTTGACAGATCTCATGATGAGATCTGATTGGCTTCCACCACTTCAACCAGAAAGTGGTGGCAGCCATCTTGGGACTTAGTCAGAGTTCCCCCCAAAAATGCAAAAAAAACCCAGAAGGGGGCAGTATAGGCCTGGTGGTGGGCTAAAAACCTTTACATTTTACAGCAAAGTTACAGCGGATCCGTGAATCCATAGTAAAAAACAAAAAACACGAGCTCAAGCTCACACCTCTTTTCTTTATGCCCCGGGTGAACCAGGTCCCCGAGGGTGGATTTATAAATATAATTTGGGGAGGGTGGTGAAGCTGGCGAAACTGGCCACCCCTCCTGGTTAGATTTTGACTCCAGGGACCCCATCCCTGGGGCCTAGCCTTACAAATTAAGCGGGGTGGGCAAGCGGCTCCCCTCCTCGGACAATTTCGCCCCCAGTGGACCCAATCCCTTGAGGCCCCAATCCCTTGAGGCCCGGATGATATTCAGAGAGGGAGGTGGCCGCATGGCCCCTCTCCCCAGGCTGATTTCAGCCCCAGGGACCCAATCCCCCCAGGGCCCAGCCTTAATAGAAAGTGGGAGGGGGGAAAACAGCCCCCTCCTGGTCCAATTACGGCCCCAGGGACCCCATCCCATGGGGCCCGGTCATCTTACTATTGTGGAGGCGGGCTACGTGGCCCCCCCTCCACAGGTCGATTTTGATCCCGGGTACCCCTTTGCAGAATCAAAGGGGAGGGGGGCAGTGTAGGCCCCCTCCCAGAGCCATTAATGGCCCTGGGGACCCCACCTCCCAGGTCCTGCTCCAGCTATGTCCTGGCGTGTGCAGAGAAACCTGTGTTTACTCTCATTTGGCGGGAGCAATTTCAAAGCTCCTGCCAAGCGATAGCTAACAGGAAGTCCCCTCTTAGATGGTGGGAGCTTTAAAAATGCTCCTGCCAGCTGGGAGCGGACTTCAGATATGTTTCCCTGCCCATAGTGATGCAGGCATGGAAACAGATCTGAATATTGTTCCCGCCCACAGGGAGCAGCATTTTTAGCTGCTTCCTGTGGGCGGGAGCATTGCTGGCTCCTACTGGATGCGGGAGCTGGATGGGGACATGGGGGGCTTGGAGCTTCCCATGGCAGCCCCTAGCAAGGAGATGGTGGGTGCCCTGCGTAGGCGCCAGGGCACTCACCCTTTATTACCCAGGCCTGGGGGATAAGGCTGCGTGGCCTCCCTCTCCCATTAATTATTGGCCAGGCCCCGGAGATGGGGTCCCTGGGGCCGATATGGGCCCGGGGAGGGGGGCCGCATGCCCCCCTTTAATCACTGCCTAGACCCCAGGGGATGGGGTCACCAGGGCCCAACAAGGCTTGGGGAGTGGGCTGCGCAGCTCACCTCCCCTTTATTTTTAATAATGGCCCTCGGGCGGTGGGCCACATGGCCCCCCTTGCCTTTATTTTGAAAAAATAGTCCTGGGGGATGGGGTCACCAAGGCATAATAAGGCTCTAGGAGAGCATGTAGCCCCCCCTCCCTGTTCATAAAAAAAGACCCTAGGGACCCCAATAAGGCTCGAGGATGGGGACCACATGGCCCCCTACCGTTTAATTTTTAAAAAATTGCCCTGGGGAGGCAGTCCCCAGGGCCTAAAAAGGCTCGGGAAAAGGGCCACATGGCCCCCCTCACCTTTCATTAAAAAAAAGGCCCTGGGGGATTAGGTCCCCAAGGCCCAATAAGGCTCAGGATGGGAGCCAATACTGTTCTTTCTAGTGGTTTCTAGATAAAAAAAATCTCTATCAGTACCTACTGTTTAGAACTGTTTGTCTATTCTTGAGGGTACTAAAAGAACACTGTCATGCTTACTATCTGACCAACTGCTGAGTCGAGGCACAGTGAGGCAGTATTGTTCTGGTACATCCACAATGACCTGGCTTGTATCCAATACACTATGTGCTTAATCCTCACAGTCCATAGCCTTTGGCTGTGCTCATTGGCGGTTGGAAGGGGTTTGCCTTCGGTCATATACAGATGCATATACCTCACCAGGTCTGGAGTGAAGGGCCTGGGTGTAGGCCAGGTCTTGTGCTGAACCCCCACTGTGCATGACCAAAGGTCGAGCGCAGTGGCTGATGTTCACACTGGGGCTGAGAAATGAGCCCAGTGTGCATGGTTGTAAATCCACTCTGGGCTGAGAGTACGGCCTGGATATTGGCCAAAGGCCACTTGCAGTGGTTAATATTCTCATGGAGATTGAGTGCAGACCCTGGCCGTAGGTCCTACATGCAACTGTTGTACACTTAACTAAAAGCCTTGTACAGCGGGTTATGTGCATACAATGGATGAGAACAGGCCATGGCCAAATACCATACATAGTGAATTATAACTACTCAGAGACTAAGCAAAAAGCCAGGGTAACATGCTGACATAATGTAGGTTTTCATGCTGACATAATGTAGGTTTACTTTCTAGTTTTTTTAAATGTTTTCTTAGAATTTACAACTCTGTATTGTGATATATAGAATCCACCGGGAACTGGGTTGCTTGTTGTAGTGACAGTTGATGCTAGGTCTCTCTGCCGTCAGCAGCTTCCCCTGCCACGGGTTGTTATCTAAAGTAAAGCGTACCTTATCAACTTTGGATTGTCTTCCTTGTCTTTTGCTGATTGCCGCCTTGCCCCGATACTACATATTGGTACCAGGAGTGGGGTAGAGGCCTTTGCGATATGGGATATCGTTTCTGCATGACCCACTGGCTGTTGGGGCTCCGAATTTGCCGTCTTTCTGCAACGACTGCATTTTTTTAGCCTGCAGTTGATTATTCTGACAAGGTATGGAATATCGGTGACTGTTCAGGCTTTTTTTCAGCCTCCGTTGCTGCTGGATGGCGTAAGCTGTGAGGTGCTGTAGGCGGTTGGTGAAGCGAGCCATAATATGCGTCATGGCTGCGTGTGCCTGGCTGCATTGTCTCTATCCTGACATCTACTGCTTTGCATTTGTCACGCCGCAAAGAATCCTGGGAGTGCGTCGTAATGACGTCATGCGCATGGTGGCCATCTTAGTTTGAATGATTTCCATTGCCTATAAGGCGGCACTCTGTGTTGGTCCCAGCACTTTCTTACACCGTCTGCCTGCTCACATTCTTCTTCAAGTTTGACTCTGTGTTTTCAATCCAGTTTGCCAATAGTGTTTATTCCTCATATCGTCATTCGTGAAATTATTTGGTGGGCCAATAATTTTGCTTGCTCTGTTTTTGTAGCGCATATACGTGTTTTACTTATCTCTACCCCAGAAATCTCATGTTTTTGGCACTTAGTAACGAATTGCATTATTTTTATGCTATTTTGGGTTTTCTTGTTTCTTCTAAATTTCAACATCCATGGCTACCAGCATGAATGCAGCGTTTCCACCACCTTTCCTACAAAGGAATGGCAGACCGGGCATTAAATGGAAACAGTGGGAGCACATTTTTGAGAACTATCTTGGTGCGCAAGCTTATGATCCACCTAGGAAATTAGTGCTACTTTTTAACCATTTAGGTGTTGTTGGACAGATTATTTTCGATGATCTTCCCATAATACCTGCACCTGCAGGTGATGGAGTTTGGAATGTTTATATTGAAGCAAAAGAAAGACTGAAGAAACAATTTGATGATGAGGCTAGTGCACTCATGAAATGGCATAGTTTGTTTAAATGTAAAAAAAACTGCGATTAATCCGTAGAAGAATTTATTGCGGCCATGCTTGTTTTAGCCTCCTAATGCGAATTTTGTGGATACTTACATAAGGGATCAGTTCATTTTTAATTGTTTCTCCAACGAGATGCAAGAGGTTAGTGTCTTGTAGAAATCTTAGCTTACAGGAGGCTACTGACATTGCAAAAAGCATTGAAAGATCTATTATGTCGATACAAGCTTGGGATGCACAAGAAGGTTTGTCTCCTATCTTGTTTATTTCTGAAGAAGGTCTAATTTCTGCTGTTAGAAATCCTAGAGACAAAAAAAGCAACTTATTTGTTTTGATGTGGTTCTAGGAATCACATTGGAAATAGTACGTCCTGTCCTGCTTTGGGAAAAAGCTGTTTGAAATGGAAGAAAGTGAGACACTTTCGAGGAGTCTGTAGAACACAAAGACTGGGTAATAATGCTGTTACAATTAACAATTTTGAGTTCAAATCCCAGAATTTCCACTACCAGATTTTCTGATGCACTCCTTACCATTGCAAATGATCACCATGACATTCCCATTAAAGGTCCAATTTGTTAAGCGCTCATTGGTGGCACAGCTCTTGATGTCATGGCTGATTATGGTGCTCCCATCACTGTTTTATCTGATAAAACATTTTCTCACATTGACCACCCATTACCAAACTTGAGTCTCCTGATATCAATCCAAAAGCTTTTGGAGACCAAGATATAACTTTACTTGGTTATTTTAATTCTCTTTTACAGTAGATGGGAAGAGTTACATGGACCAAAGTGTATGTAGCAGTCAATGGTAGAGACATAATTGGCAGGAAACACTTACCCAAATTAGGAATTATTTTGAGGCCAGGACATGATAATCCTATTGTGCTGGGTGAAATGCCTATTTTATCTATTAATGTGGATTCCGATATACTTCCCAGCATTGTTTCTAAATTTCCCATGGTTTTCAGCAATGAAGTAGGCTTCCAAAACTTTACAACCTGCAGAAACACGTTACAGTACTATTGAAAGAGAAGCACTTGCATGTGTTTGGGTGATACACAAGTTTAGATCGTACATTTGGGGGCGTGAATTTGATGCGTTTACAGATCACAAACCACTTATGTACATCCTTAATGTTGGTGGTTCAAACAAGGCGTCCGCCAGGCTAGTACCCTTACTTTTTACATTACGAGAGTATAGGTATGTTATCAAACATCTGCCTGGTGGGAATAATTTTAGAGTGGACTGCTAATCTCGCATGTCCTTAGAGTGTGAAGAAAATGAAACAGGAGTAACTGAATGTGTGGTTGGAGCTGTGGATGCTGTGTGGAATGTGCCTCCATTTCTGAATACACAAGGGGAGAGGAGTATGCCAAAGATCACAACCTCAGTAAAGTTGAAGAATTTATTGTTAAAGGTTGGCCAGAGAGTAGGACACTTTCTGGTTAAATTAAAAAAATATATTTTGTGACCAGTCAATTTTCGGTCGTTGACGAGATGCTGATGCGTCATGATTTGTTCATTCCTCCAGAAAGTTTGCGTAAGGAAATTATCCAGACAGGCCATTATGGTCACCTTGGTATCACAAAAACTTGTCAGCGTCTTAAAAAATATTATTGATGGCCTTCCTATGGAGAGTCAGGTTAAATCAACCATTGAAAATAGTGCAGAATTCTTACTCTCTGACAAAAGGTGGAAAACCATTAAAACACCCCTACATCCTGTACCTTTTCCAATGGGTACGTGGGATGAAGTTGGTCTTGATTTTCCTGGTCCTAATGGAGATTTTTCTACTGATAACAGGTTCTTAATTTTAATAGTTGTTTATTTTTCAAAGTGGAGGTTTTATTGGTTTTGTGATGGTCCCACTACTGAAAATGCCATCAAACGTTTTAGAACATATTTTCAAAGTGGAGGGACCACCTAAATCAATTGTCACAGACAATGGAACTCATTTCGTTTCCCAGCGAATATGTACGTTTTTAGAGCACCATGATATCCAACATTTCAAAGTAGCTCTTTACTCACTTTCTTCCAATGGCCAATTTAAAAGGGTAAACAGGATGATCAAGGAGGGTATGCAAACTGCAATATCGTCAGGTTTGGATATTCAAGACTTCTTGAAGGATAAGGTTCGGTCCTACAATATCACACCTCATTGTACCACTTGGGTCTCACCTTTCACTTTGCTCAGAGGAAGAAAAGTGCACTCTAACGTGTGTCCCACCTGGCTGTCTAGCAGGGTTGGCCAAAAAATGTAATCTCTGGATACAATTATATCTAGGGTTGAAACTAATCAGAATGCTATGAAACTTCATTTTGATTCTGGCAAACATTTTAAAAGTGAAACTTTGAAGGCGGGTGATTAGGTTCTAAACTAAAATCCAAAAGAGGTAATGAAAGGTGTATCTAGATTCTCTTCACCTGCACTGATCAGTCAGGTAAGCAAAGGTTCGGGTCTTCTAGAAAATAGGGTTTGGTGGAACAAAAGGAAATTGGTCCTTGTCACCGATTCACAAGCAGACATCATTAAGAATCGTGCTGCTTCTAATGCAGATTGTATGCAGTCCTGCAGCTGGTTACATGATACTGTCGCTTCTAATCCAATTGTTGGCTCTACAGTGTCTAAAGATGTTTCTAGTTCTCGCCAAGAGGTCTCTTCCTCGGACTTCCTTCAACGAAGTGACAACTAACAAAGAGAATATTCTCTTGAGAAAATTACCTTGTAAACTTAAGGATTCTGTATTGGACTAACCATGTGCACTCACATCATAGGTTGCAAAACTATTTTATTTTCTGGTCTTCTGGTTGTATTCTGCATACCTCTGTAATGCATTACAGTTTAGTTATTCATTTTGTTTGTGTCTTACTATTGTCTGTTGAAGGGGGAAATGTTGTATTATAATACTTGCCTCACTGTCCGCGAGGGAGGCGCATGCAGCCTCCTCGGGGACAAACATGTTGTGGTTTAATTTATGTTCCACGCTCAGTGGCATATCGTCAACTGTGGGTCTCCCAGCAATGTTCAGTTGTGGTGGAGATCTACAGGAGTCGGACGTCCACGGTCGTGGGTGCTATTCCTTCGTATAAAAAAAGTCTCTTAGACTCACCGCCCCTATCTTGGATCTACTCATTTCATTCTGGTTGGGTCTTGGTTCTCAAAATGGTATGAAAATAGATGTATACCATACTGGGGAGTTTTTGGATATGTGACTTAAAACGGCTTACTGCAAATGTAATAAGGAGGACTGCATATACCTTTTATATACAGTATCTCTCATATGCTAGAGAACAGGTCTAATTCTGGTAATTATCTAGTTACTCTATAGCATTATATGTACATTTGTGAAGCGCACATTCACTCCTCTAGGCATCTTGGTACTAAATAGCAGGTGTTTGATATTACCCAACTCAATGGTATTCATTTTATTGACCTCAGAATAATGAAAGGCTGATGGTAACCCTGAGGATTTTATCCTGTGAGCATGAGGTCGAACACTGATTGCTGGAGCACATGCATTAGTCCACAGAGCAACCTGCCATGATTAGCCAGCCTCCATACTCAATTGCGTTTTGTGTCTTGTAAGTAGAGTTTCAGGCCATTGTAAAATAGGGCTTGGGGGGGGGGGCGACCACCGGAAGGCCTGCCCCTCCCGGGGAGTTTTGGGCCGGAGGGTAGCCAGAGCACAGCGGGCTGGTTGGCTACAATTGGGCTGTTTTTGGGCTCCGTGGGCTCGGGCAGGCTATATTTGGGCTGGTTGGGTATATAGCCGGCCATCTTAGGTCACGGGCCACCATTTTGGTGGCTTGTGACACGACGGCTGGCTGGGGTGGGTCTATGGCATTTTAGTTTTGTCCCCCCCCCCCTTCATTAGGGCAATTTTTGTTTCGGCTTCTATTTTGGGGGTTCTTTTTGCAGTTTATCCCCTTTATGTTAGGTAGTTTTCTTGGGGGCAGGTGCATCGGGGAGGCAAGTTTGGATTGGGGTTGTCACTGGAGCAGGTGCTAGTGTGGCTCACTATGTTTTATGGGGGCGTTTTCCTAGGTCATTTGTGGGATAACGATGTATAGTTACAGTTATGAAAGAACATTGGAAGTTTACATAGATAGGTAGATGCAGAAAGTTTAGAAAATTGCAAGTTGTGGTTATAATTGTTGCAGGGGGAACATGTTTAGGGGCGGGGGTGGGGGGTAAAGTAGGAGGATAATATTTAGTGAGGTATAGTTTTGTACGGCACAGGCCAAGGGAATTTTGGTTGTAAGGTGCACCTGTTTCCAATAAAGCAGCCTTTTTCACGCCAACATACTAGTCTGTGGTCTGTACTGCCCCCCTTTTGGCTCAAAAATCACTTTTACCATCAGGTCTCTTTAAACCATGTTTACCGTTCTGTGAGCTGCAAGTTTATTCAGGCCAAGTGTAAATCATATTGTCTTCTTTGCAGCAACTGCTGATAACACACGGGTGAAGGGCATTACTACAGTCCAGCTGGCGGCCAGTCTCCGTCAGGACTCGATTATTTTGAGTTGAAGGCTGATAATTCTACAGGCATTGGTATTTAATTGTAAGCCATGTTGTCGACCTGATGTTGCCGTCAGAGTTTTCGTGTCCCCAGGTTCTGAGGACGCACACTATTACCCCTCAAAGTCTATGTCTGATTGGTTTACTGTGAGCCTCAAGTACATTACCCAACAAAAACTGCCACAAGTGCTCGTCAAAAGTTCTGGCGGGAGGTGAACATCTTTCAAAGTTTAACAACATGTTCTTTGGGATAAGAGAACATATTCAGCTCAACATCTGGCGCCAACTATTGGAATTAGCCATGTTAGTCAAAGACAGTAGCTTTCTTCATAAAATCTATAAATAGATATCTTGCAACACGAGCACGGGGCAAGGGGGATGACCCCTCTGACCTCTACTTGGATTGAGGAACTGACCTGAAAACAGTTCTGTTTAGTGTCAATTGATAAAAAGCTGAAATGGCGCCACGGTTTAATTGGGCAAAACTTTAGAATGGAAGAAATGACCTAGAATCAAAATGATGACGCAGCGCGTCTACAGCGTCAAGAGAACCACAGGGCATATCTACAAAGAAAACAAACACGAAGCCTGTCGCGCCACAAGTCCATTCAGGTTCCTTCACACAATAAATCAACCATATTATCAGACAACCCCAAGGGGGCACGAGGCAGAGCTAATTTATTTTGGAATAAGTGGTAGGCTCACATTATTATGTATTTAATTCACAGATGGAAAATTCTATAAATAATGAACCCGAGTCAAGATGCCAGGTCTATCACAGGCGCTCCACATCTATCTTGATACAACACCCCATGAGAATACCGAAAAATCTAACTTGCCACACCTCTGTGCTATCACAAAAGATACCGCTCCGAGTTCATACGCAAAAGTCAACAACTTACGAATATCTCTACTCCAATATTTAATATCCGTATGTGCTTTCTATATCCACTATCACCTTTCCTAGGTTCTGCTTCAACCTCTATTTTTCATCCTCCCATTACTCCCCCACTACCTTGATATTTCTCCTATCGTAGTTGTGTTTCCATCTCAACAATCAACCACCTATGCTCTGCGTATGTCCAATACCCTGCATCCCACAGCTGTCTCCAACCACATATGCCTCTTCCACGACCAAGCCTCAACAACCATTGAAATCAGTTTGGCACAGAGGTACCTTTATCTTCATACTCAAAATGCCATGGTTCTTCTGTGGCTCTCCCTAGATCACAAGCAACATGTCTTAAAGCTCTGCCTCAACCCCAGTGATTCAGCTTCCAAATATGTATTTCCACAATAAACCATATAGTACACAGGGATTTCTTCCTGGCTCAATTCTCTGTCTCTGTGCTACACACAGAGCAGAGCCTCTACAATCGATAACCAGGTCACAAAACTCTTCCTTTACCAAATAATTCAACTTCCCAGTTATTTGTTCAATTAAGCCTCCCTCTAACAAACCTTTACTTTGACCCTATATGAGACCACAAATTTCTCACTTTAACCCAATACCTACTTCTGATTCAGCATCTACCACAAAACATGCACTCAGAACCATGTTTCCAATCCAGTCGCCGAATACCCTTTAGACTATGCTCTGCCTCTAACCGAATACCTCAATTCCAACCTCTCAAGGCTCTGCCTCTAACCAAATACCTCAACACCCAGCTCTCAGACCTCTGCCTCAAACCCAGTACCTCAACACTCAGCTCCCTCTAACATTATCCCTAAACAGTGGGGTCAAGAACCTCTAAGTCTAGCAGCAGAGGCCTGACACTGGGCCCGAATGGCTGGTAAACTGGGTCTCACTAAATGGTGATTAGTTGTTTATGGACTGTTTCCCAGAGGCTTCTGTAACAGGAACTGTAAAAAACCTTCTAAGAATGATTAAATTGTGATAAATGCAATGCAAGCGGTTGTCATGCATGTATTTGAGACCAGAGAGAGCAGATGCAGGGCACGCTGCATGTGTATCAAGATGGCTTTCCTTGTACAGACCCTGGAAGATTTTAACACCTGTGATGAGTTCATCCCTGCAATGTCTGCTTCAAAATATGTAGATGCATCTTTGCACTTTTACTGAAGCTCTCCTGTTTCCAAAGTTTTACCTGATATAACTTGGTACACAAACCTATATCTGACATTAAATGCTCCATTTGTTCAAAGCATTCTTCGAATTTGCTGATTGCCTGATCATCAATGACATTGAAGTAATTCAATTCTTCTGCTCCATTTACTTGATCATCTTCTCCTTCATGCTCAAAATGTATTTTCTTCCTTCTTGTCCTCTTCTCAATCTCAAAGCTGGTCTCCACTGGATCATCAAGCCTTGAGGTTTTCTCAGAGGCAAATTCAATAGCTTTATCAAATCCTGTGTGACAATACTCTCTCATGTAATTCCCAGTACGTTTCAGCAGAGCTGTGGCAATATCTAACTGCATTTCAATACTTTGCATTAATTTGCCAACTATATTAATTTGACCTAAAATTCCATACAGATAACAATGCTGACAACAAATGGAAATGAGTGACCCTCATTCTGTAAACTCTGAGTCTCAGAGAATGTCTGTCTATCAAGATTAGGCACATCCAGAACTGTTATCAATGCTCCGTGAACATCAGGGGCATAGTTGAACAGAACTTTCACACTCTGATTGCTGCTCTCCCATCGTGTGTCTGATGGCCTCTTTACAACTGCAGTACTCACACAAGAGGTTATTATGGGCCATCATTTTGTTGATGCTGCAAACATATGGTATATTCTTGGTAAATACCCAAAGAAAGACAGTACTGTAGTTGATGACTTTGCTGCATCACACAAAACTAGATTAAGAGAATGACAAGCACACGGAATG
The DNA here is from genome assembly GCF_964204655.1 of Triturus cristatus. NCBI lineage: Eukaryota > Metazoa > Chordata > Amphibia > Caudata > Salamandridae > Triturus > Triturus cristatus. Next base: position 608,294,045 of record NC_140583.1, read on the forward strand.
AAAATTGCTTTGGGGTTCCTATTCTTTTCTGTACACCGGAATGTCATCCCTTCATATTAGCACCGTTGTCATAACCTTGACCATGGCAGTGTTCAAGAGGTATTCCAAAAAATTTCAGTTTGTCAAGTAGTACTTGTGTCATCTTCAAGTATGAACCCCATGAAGCGTTCCTCTACCAATTGGGATAATTGAGGATATATTAACTACGCGAATCATCAGAGTCATTTGCTCTCGATGACTTATGTCTGGTGTGCAGTTCAGTATGAATGAATAATACTTGGAAGACCTGATAATATCTAGAACACTTTTATTGATGTTTGTGATATTAATTGAATTATTTCATTCTAAATTGTTATCCGTAGGTAATGGTCTGCTATTTCATTTTCCTCAACTCTTCAAATGTGTTCTGCCATGAGATCATCATATTTAGCAAGCAGTTCTGCTTGACCCAGAAAATTGCCATTTTGAATATTTCCGAGTTTCTCATTGGTTCCCCTCAAAGCCAAGTTTTGTTCTGTTAAAAACTGTACTATTGACACAAGCCAGTGCAAAATAGAACTCCAATATCAGATTTCAGACTCAAGTAAAGTCTGCTCTGCCTGATCAATACCAGTGCAAGTGGAAAGTCTCCTTTGTGTTTCATACAATGAATGCATGTGCCGCATATGATCGGCAGACTTTTCATGTGAATGCAGGTATTCTCCAACATGTGCCCAGTCACTGAATCCTGTAGTAGAGAGTTTGCCTGACCCTTTACCTAACAATTTTCAGCAGAGACAATATACTGCATCTGCTGTGTTGGAGTATACGATCCTCTGTCTCTCAATCTTTTCATTGCTTGTAAGAGTTTTATAAAAATGCACAGGTGTGAAGCTTCCGTCATAAGTTTTAGGATTGGTTCTCTTGCCTCACTCTCTGTGTCTGACTAAAATCAGCTTGCCCATATTATGCTGACGCAATGTATTTGGCCACGTTTGTGGATCCATCTGTATAGATTTATCAGAAGTCAAAATAGTTCTTGTGTTCTGAGTTTCATCCTCTGCCTCAGAATTGAAACTAAGCTGCTCCTGAACATCTTCTTCCATAGAGCAAGTGCCAGTTTCCTCCTGAACTTCAGTTTACATTACACTGCCAGACTCCGATGTCTTATTTTCCATATCTAGAGTTTTTTTTCACATATCTTTCAATTGCTCCTCTTTGCCTTTCTGCTGCAGCTTCTCTATCGTTCTTGGCTTTCCTTTTTGCTGCACCGGACAGATACTTGTGTGGTTTCCTTGCGGCCATGATAGAGCGGTGATCTGACAATCTTAGATCCTACACCACATTTGACAGCTTTAGCTCCCAATCTAAGGTGGAAAACAGCTGACTTCTCGCAGCCTGCGCTATAAATTGAGAAACACCACAGACTGCAAGTTAAAACAACAAGATCTGCGTCTTCAGTGACACACAGTAAAACAAGTTGCTGGAACTTCTCACATTGAAGATAATGGGGAAATGTTACTGGATATGAATGAATTGAGAAATGCGTTCATAAATCACTCTGCCCCGTGGCAGGGCGCCATACATAATGCACGGCGCACACGTCTGCGTTTTTTTTTCTTGCTGTGCCTGTTTGAAAACTTACAGCAGCCAATGTAGGGGAGGCTGCAGCCCTTCCTGCGGTGCAGAAGATTATGACAATGAATTACACACAGTGCATGTTTCACCAGTAATCCACAGCGGCACTGCACCTTACTTAGGGGCATATTATCAAGAAACATCGTTATAATTATCGCTCTTTAGCAGCAGAAAACTGCCGATAAAGCAGCGATAAGGGGCTTGATAATATGCCCTTGAGAATTCCAATAGAAGCCCATGTTCTGGTGTCAACATGGGCTTCTATTGGAATTCTCTGCGGCATATTATCAAGCCCATTATCGCCGCTTTAGCTGCGGTTTTCTGCCGCTAAAGCGGCGATAATTGTAACGCAGTGCTCGATAATATGCCCCCTACTACTTTTCAGCAATCTTGGCGATAGCAGGGACATAGCCAGCGTTTACAGAAACCATGAAAAGCCTCCCACTTTCTGTGGGACATGTCAGTTTACAGGGCTTTTGAGGCATGCACACTCCCTTCCGCCTCCTCGCCACCTTGTTCTTTTGTTGCCTTTATAGCTGACTGCGCCCACTTCAGCTGAGAGCGCTGACCGACAAGAGCACCGGTGCTGAGGGACAGACACTCTGATGTCAATGGCAAATTTCGGTGAAATTTTCAGAGATATTTTCGAGTTCCTGCTAAGTCGCAGACCCTGTGTTACTGCACGGTTCGCACACACATAAGGCCGGTACTAGATGTAATGTTGCTACTTTGCATATAGTGCAAGCACCCTTCAAGGATATGCAGGAGACAGGTTATGACTAGTTAAACTTCCTTTATTAACATTTAAGTTCACTACACCGAGAGAGCGCCGGGCTGTGAGCTCCGTTCGCTTCTCTCGCGCCGCGCTACCTAACGCGCATGCGCAGTAGCGTCCAAGATGGCCGCTACGCGCATTCCTACCCTGACGTAGTGCGCGTCAACTAGACCGCGACACTACATATCTCCCCCTTTTATAACACGCAACACAATGTATCTAACCAGGGGGTCAGTCCATTTCATAGTCTCTGAACTTGGCTGGTCTCACCACTGCTCGCCCAACCCGGGTGTGTCTTACCGGGGTGGTGTGTCCTTCTTGACCACCTTCTGCAACCGGGCCACCTCTTCTACCTTCCGGAGTGCCCTGGCTCTCTCTCACTCCATCCTCATCGTCTTCCCGGGCTCTTTCCTCTGGGGCCCATCCTTCCGGTATGTCTCTCTCACCACCTTGTTCTTCACTCCTGTTCTCTCCGCATTCTCTCTTAGGAGCTCCTGCTTCCCTTGTCGCCCCTTCTGGTGGTGTCGCCTCTTCTGTGTCCTCCCGGGGCCATTGTAATATTTTGTTGCACTTGGCCATGCGGTCATGGGACCACACGTTGCCATCACTGAGCAACGCTGCCCGGTCGTACACTTCTTCCACTCTTAGGGGTGGGGAGTACTTGCTTTCTCCCTTTCGTTTTAGAGTTGCCAGCTTCACTCTGACCCACTCCCCTTTTTCCAACACTGTCTCCTTCACCTTTCTGTTGCGGTTGTAGTGTTCCGTGTAAATGCGTTGTGCCTTCTCCAGGTTGTGTTGCACCACCGCTGGAGACCACTTGCTGGTGATTGTCTTCTCTTGCCAAGCAACATTGTCTCTGGTGAAGGGTTGCCTTCCTCGCAGGATTTGGAAGGGGCTGTACCCCGTACCGGTGGGGGTGATGCGGTATGCCCAGATGGTGCTCTGTACTTCCTTTTCCCAGTCTTTGCCCCTCGTGATGGCGGCCTGTATGGAACCCATGAGCACCCTATTAAACCTTTCCACCTGTCCGTTACTGGCCGGATGATATATCGACGTGTGTCTGAGTAGAATGACGTTCCTTTCTGCGAATTTGGACCATTTGTCCAAGGTGAATTGGAGACCATTGTCACTGATTATGGTTCTGGGGATACCTTCCCTGAGGAATACCTCCTTGAGGAAGCGCAAAATAGCGTCTGTGTCCATGACCTCTTTGATGTGTACCTCCGGCCACTTTGAGTACTTGTCCACTAATACACATAGGTATTTGGGTATCCCCTGATCGTCCAGTATAGGTCCTAAGATGTCCACTGCCACCTCTTCCCAAGGGTTGCTGGGATTCGTGAATTTCCCTAGTGCCGGCCTCATTGGCTTTAGTATTTTGTCCGCTCCTTGGCACTGCACGCAGTCTCTCACGTGCCTTTCTACTTGCATATCCATTCCCGGCCACCAATACGTTTGTTTGGTCCTGGCCTTCGTCTTCACGATTCCCAGGTGTCCTTCGTGTAATATGGATAGCAGGTCCGGTATTATGTTTCCCGGTGGTACCACTCTGTTTCCTCTGTATACGAACACTCCGTCGTTCCCCACCGACAGCTCCTCTCGAACCTCGTAAAACTGCCGGACCTTGGGCCTCTGTCGTCTCCTCTCCGGCCACCCTTGTATGATGTACTCCTTGATGTCGCCCAGATCTCCATCTGCTGCGTACGCATCTTTCCACTCCTGTCTACTGATGGTCTTTTCCGGATCATCCGTCAAGGCCACTATCTCGTCTTCTTTCTCTGTGCCGCTGGTGGCGTTTTCCATTGCTGACGCCCTGCTGAGTTAATCTGCTATCTTTTTTCTCGAGCCCGGTACGTACTCCACGTCGTACCTGTACTCCAGGAGTTTCAGCGTCATTTTTGGAATCCGGGGTGTGGCGCTAGCATGGCCGCAGGACGTCAACACCTTCACTAGGGGTTTGTGGTCCGTCTTTACCTGGAAACGTGTTCCCCACAGGAACTGGCGGTACTTCCCCATGGCCCAGACCACTGCTAGCATCTCTTTTTCAATTACGCTGAACTTTAGTTCAGGAGACGTCAAAGTTCTAGACGCGAAGCTGATCGTCTCCGTCCCGCCTTCTGGTCTTTCTTGCATGAGCACCGCTCCTAACCCTTTATCGCTTGCGTCCGTCATCAATATGGATCTCCCCTGGGGGTCGTACCCATGCAGCGGGATCGCCTGGCTGATTTCACGTTTCACCGTGTCAAACTCTTCTTGCGCCTCTTCCGTCCATGCAAACGCCGTCTCGTCCCTCGTGAGTTGTCTCATGTTGTGTGTTTTCGTGGCGAAGTGGTGGACAAACTTGCTGTAGTATTCCGCCATCCCTAGGAATGACCTTACTTCTTCCTTGGACGTGGGCGGGGGTGCGTCACAGATGGCCTTCACGTTCCCTTTCTTCGGTGTTATCCCGTGTTCTCCTATCTCGTGCCCCAGGTATGTGACTGATGTCATTCCGAAATGACACTTCTCCCACTCCGCCGTCAGACCGTTTTCCTCCAAGATCGTCAGCACCGCTTCCAACTTCTCGTCGTGGTCTTCTAGCTCCTTCCCCATTATTAGGATATCATCCTGGAAGTATTGCACTCCCTCTATACCCTTAAATAGGCGGGCCATCAGCTTTTGGAACACTGCAGCTGCGGATGCTAGTCCGAAGGGCATGCGACAGAACTGATAGCATCCAAACGGCGTTATAAATGACGTCAATTTCTTGCTCGTGGGGTGCAGCACCACCTGGTGGTATGCCGATTGCAGGTCGATGGTGGAGAACCATTTCACGCCTTTCGTGCGGGCCAACATCTCTTCTATGCGTGGTAAGGGGAATTTCTTTACCACGATGCTCTTGTTCAATTCTCGGAGATCCACGCATAAGCGCACCTTGCCTGACGGTTTCATGGCCACTACCAGTGGCGCCAACCACTCCGCGCTGTCGATCGGTTCGATGATTCCCCCGTCCTCCAGTCGGTGTAGTTCCTGTTGCACAGCCTCTCTCACTGCGATCGGTATGTTCCTTACTGGGCTGACGTTTTCCTTGAGGACGATCTTGTGGGTAAACTTCTCGAGTTTACCGATCTTGCCGCCAAACACTTTCGGGTGTCCGCCCCGCCATTTCGCTGCTGTCAACTCATCTCCGTCCAAGGTCACCAGCACTTGGATGTCCCCTCCTGGATTCAGCTGTACGCCCAACTCTCCTTGGTCCATCCACCCTAGGACTGATGGTCCCTTCTCCGCGACATATAACTTACAATGGGCGCTGCGTTCTTTGAATTGGAACAGCATTCTCCTGAATCCGACCATCGGAATGGGTTCCCCTGTGTAGGTGACCGGTCGTATGTCAGGTGGTTCTAGGCGTGAGCCCAGTGTGGGTTCGAACATCTCGTTCCACACCGATCTTTGGACGATCGTGTAAGTAGACCCCGAATCCGCCACTATGGTGATTCCTACTCCTCCAATGAGCATGTCGCACTGGGGCTTGCGCGCTTTTCTCCCCTCGATGCCCAGTACCTGGTCTTCCACGCACAGGACTTCGTCGTCTTCCTCCTGGCCTTCTTCTTCTTCACCTATGTCCTGTGCCACGAATTTCACCATGCGTTGTTTCCCTTTCCTTCTGCACACCTTCTCGTAGTGGCCGACCAGGCCGCAAAACGCACATTTGGCTCTGAAGGCGGGGCACTGATTGTCATGTGCCGCATGGCTCGGGCTTCCACATCTGTAGCACCTCGCCGTTTCTCCCTTGTCTTGCTTCCACGGCTGTCCCGGTTTTCCTCTCGGTTTGTATGATCCTCTGTATTCTCCAGGCGCCGGTTTTCCTCTTCCATGCTGGTCTGCGTCATCTACCTTGTTTATCGGGAGTCTCGGGGCTTGATCTCTCTTTGCTGCTTCTGCGCAGCGCTTGGTCAGCTCTGCCCTCTTCACTATGGCGATCACGTCTTTCAGCATCGCATCTCCACTCGCCCACAATTTATCTTGCACCGATTTGCTTGTCGTGTGCATCACGATTTGGTCTTTGATGAATTCGTCTTGTAATCCTCCATATTTGCATGTTATCGCAAGCTTCCTCAGTGCCGCCACGTTATCGTCTATCGTTTCCCCCGCTTCTTGTTTCCTCTGCTGGAAGATGGCCGCTACGCGCATTCCTACCCTGACGTAGTGCGCGTCAACTAGACCGCGACACTACACTAGACGTTGCCAAATCAGCCATGTAAAGCGAAGCAGAAGGAAAAAGAGAAATTATACAAATGGGAAACATAAGAAAACAGAAAGAGGCAAATAGAAAATGCGAGTGGGTAAGAGAAAGTTACAAAAGAAGAAGGTAGAATGGAAGCTACGAAAGGGAGATGGAAAGAAAGGGAAAGAAAGTTCAAGAGTAGAGAATGAAGTGTGAAAGAAAGAAAGAGGGTAAGGAGGGAAGGGTGTAGCAACTGATACACTTGGGCACTGCAGCCCTTCGCTTCACTGAGTAGTGTAGCTACTATGTCTTATCCTCTTTGGAGACACAGAGCATAACTTTTCATGTACTCTGATATCAGTTTCCATTTTTGGTCCCCTAACGCGTACTGTATCATACAAAGTACACTGTGGTTCTGCGATAAGTTTAGTAGATTCCCAAGGATACGGACTTTCTTAATGATCACTCACCCTTAAGGTATAACCTCCCTTGAATTACTCAAAAAAAGTCATTCTTTGCTATTGCGCGTACATGTGGTCGTTCAGGTGATGACTATAGCATTCTTTCACCCTACCTGTCAAATTTGGATGGTGCTGCTTCTTTCTGTTGCTCCAGTAGATTTTCTACTCAAGAGTAGGGGTGGGCGGAATTGCGAAATCCACTTTCGCAAATTATTGCGAAAATGTAAAAAATTATCGCAAAGACGCGGAAATATCGCGAAGATGCGGAAGTTTTTTTCCCGCATGTTCGCGAGATTTTCTGCATGGTTGCGGCTCGCCAACTTACCCATGTGGTTGCTCGCGGGCGCGGCCATCTTGTTTTCAGTTGTCTCGCGGTGCATGATCGCGAGAAGAAAGACGTGATTGCGCGACGCATGACATCACTGCGGGCGCGAACTGTCGCGAGACAGCGCAAATGGCTAAAAACAATACAACATCTCATGGAGAACGCGACCGGATCAAGAAAACTTGTCGGCGAACGCAGGGATTCAGGTAAGGCGATCGCGCGCGCGCGAGAATGTATTATTTTACAGCGCGAGCAAGAAACAAATTATCGCCAAGCTGCGGAATGCGGAAATTTTGACATTTTCGCGCTTTCCGCGGAACGCAAAAATGTCAAATTATCGCAATTTCCATGAACGGAACAAAATTTTAGCCCAGGCCTACTCAAGAGGCAGCTTTCTCAGCGTCAAGTGACCTGCCGCGACCGCATGTGTTGAGGAAATCTTGAAGGAGGCATTCTAGAGCCTATAAATCATGCAAATTCTCACTCAAACTCGCCAACTTCACGTTGGCGAACCTCATGAGAGAAAAAACTCCGCCACATGGCACACAATGGAGTTTTGTCGTAACTCTGATACTCATGTAGCACTGAGTAGGCAAAACGCTGACCTCCACCGGCAGAGCAGAATTTTCTGGCCACCCCTAAATACTGGTAGCAGCAGTCAAAACATGTGCCGCAGATTAGCAGTAGGCAGAGCTGGGAGAAAAGAACTGGAAAAGATCTTTGAATTCGCTAAGGTATCCCCAAGAACAAAAGTAAGAATCGTACAAGCAGTGGTAATCTCTGACACTGTATGGATGCGAACATTGAACAATGATGAAACAAGAGAGGAAGAGAATTTGAACTGTCATGTTGGACATGACCTCTAAGAATACTCTGGATGGCCAGGAAAACAAACAAAAGCATCCTTGATCCAATCAAGCCAGAAATTTCACACAGTATAACGAGCTTGATTGAAGCTCTCATACTATGGACACATAGTGCGAAGACCATATTCCCTAGAAAACACTCTGATGCTTGGAAAATCCAGAGAGAAAAAGGAGGCAGTAGCTATGAGGACAGACTCAATCGCGATATCACGATGCGCCATTGATAAGTCTGAACACCCAAATAGGAGACAGCATTTTGGAGACAGACTCTCGACTTGGTGACACATAAAAAGCATTCTCATTGCCCACATATATTTCATAACGTGTGACAAAAGTGGCTGTGCCTCACCCACTGATGCTGAGTAACATACTTAAGTGCTTTGCACCAGTGACTCCAGACCAGTAGCGGTCCGTGGAGGGAGTTCGGTGGGGCAGTGAGGCGGGGTGGGGGAGGGGCAGGGTGGTGAAATGTAAGCACTGCTCCAGACTACACCCATCTATTTTCAGATTTTTTAAAATTTCATAATAACGGTGATGCACTACCTTTAGGATACTATGGTTAAATTTGGGCACCATATAGGAAAAGGGCAGGCCACAAGACAACCAAGGTAACTTTTCTTACCCACTTCCATCTGCCCTTTGGTACCAAGCACAGAGAAGCATGATGTACAGGTACCTCACACCGTTATTCATATCAGTCCACAGACTCATATTGTACACTGCACAGATCTTACTAAACATTTATATGCAGGCCTATGACCCTGGTACCATCTTTCACTCTGTTCTACCTTGCCATTCAGATGATTTTCCATCTCAGTATCCCCAAAACTAAGATTTCCTCCTCTTGACCTAAGATCTCATTTTGCCCTAAGCACATCCAAAGCAGGACTGAAAGAACACATCCTCAAATCAAGAGGTACCCATTTTCATTTAGCTGGCATACACAAAAACGACTGTAACAATTCTCTAAGATTTACTATGTGATGATACAATTGTCTACTGTCTATTAACTCTTTAAATATAGTTATTTTTGCGTAAACACAGAGCAAATCGTTAGATAGAGAAAATCAAGAGAACATGTGAATCAGCTATAAGCTTTTTATCTGAAAATCCATGCTTCAAGCAGATAGGATTGGACTTGCAAATTAAAGTACATGAATTACATAAGGAAATGTTTTTTAAAACTGAAAACTGAAAATAGTGGACAAGTAGTAATAAAAACACTTGGGACATGACTTAGAGAAGTGGCCTCAAACCTTTTTTTTTTAACTTGTCTTTTATTCAATATTGCACAGGTATCTGATTCCATCTTGGCCCATTAGGCTGCGAAATAATAATAAGAAGAATCACAAACTACCTTACTTGCCAGGTAGGTAGTACAGGATATCACAGCGGCTGAAATGTTCGACCGTATGCTCAGCTTGCCCGCGTCATTTCTGGGCATATATCGTCATGTATGACATACAGGACACCTCCCATTAAAGGGAATTATGCACAAAAGAATAACCAAAATAACAATCAAAAATCATGATAAGAACTTGGCAACGAAGGGCAGTCGGGCGGTATTCCCTAAAAAACAGGGACACAAAATAACAGATTCTCGAGCCGCGGGCAGGGAACAAGTGCGGATATGTATGAAGCCCCTCAGTCTCCGAGGGGCATTGCACTGTCTCATCTGAGTAGGGGAGGAAGCAGAATGTGTGCATGGGGTAGAGATCAATAGCAGCTCAATCTGCTGAGATAAATATATAATTCAGCTAATCTGTAATAACAGTTAGGGGTGTGTGTAAGGAACCAGCCCTCTTTCACCCCCCGAGCACAGCAGTGGCCTCAAACCTTTTGTATAATAAGAGCCACTTATGTTCAAATCACCCCGAGATACTAATATTACTAGCGTTGTAATAGTGACCACACCAGGCAACATTTTCTTAGTGGCTAAATTAGTGACCACCAGGGATTAATTTGTAAAAGAATTAGTGAGAGGTTCCAAAGTTTTGCTCAGAAGCCCTCAGACAGTGCTATCGATGGTTGGGGTCGCAAATACAAAAGCTAGGAGTCTTGATTCTACATTATGCCTTATTAATCCACCACTTGACCACTCCCTGTCGCTTTATCTCATCCTTGTGGGTTCTTCCTAGCATTCTCCCTTTGTCACTGTTTTTCCATCTTTCTCTTCCTCGTTCTTTCCCCCTGTTGTGTTTTTCGCTCTATTTTGCTCTGGATCAGAATCTGTGCTGCCTTTCCACACAAGAGTTTCCCCATTTTGAAGGGTTCAGCACCGCACCTGCTCTGGGTGGTTTTACAACACAGCAGTCCTATCAAGCCACCCAGGGGGCCTTCTGCTAGTGGACACAAGACTACATCTGTCAGTACCAATGCAACACCCAGCTATTTACTTAGAACCCTTACAAGAGCCAATAAAAGTCCAGTTGGGCTGTGGCAGAGTCAATTGCATGTCAGCTTACTGAAGCTGTTTGTGCCGTACATGTCTTTCTGCGGCAGCAGGCGAAATATATGGTTTCCACTTGGGTCAGTCCACTGCTGGACATGGTCTTGGGCAAGGTATGGATATGTGATGACCTTCTGCTCTTTCATCAGGAGAGCTAGAATGCTGTTACAAGCTGGTGGCCTTAAGCTCTTGCACCATGGATGCTAGAATGCTGCTACAAGCTAGTGGTCTTTAGCTCTTGCATCACTGGTGCCATAATGCCGTTACAAGCTGGTGGTCTTTAGCTCTTGCATCACTGGTGCCATAATGCCGTTACAAGCTGGTGGCGCCCAGCTCTGGCATCATGAGCTAGAATGCTGTTACAGAAACGGCCATCTCCTCTAGGCTTAGACAACTGAAGATATTCCATAGAATATATCTTGCGGGACCGACGTTGGTGAAGATGGCTATAGCACTGACGGAAGATGCATGAGGAGATGTGGGCAGGAGGGCACTTTTGTACATGTGCTCTGGGAATGTCCGGTTATCCAGGGGTACTGGTCTGACTTAACAAATTGTATGGAGGAAGTAATGGGCAACAAGATTGATTGTAATATAAAACTGTGTCTCTTGAATATATGGGGCCCTACAGATTTAAACACTAAAGAGAGAACATGGGTGACACTGGGAATGATAATTGCCAAAAAGAATATTGCGAGATTGTGGAGGGCGCAGGAACCACAATCACTGAGAGCATGGGAAAATGACATGGACCAGTGCATGTTAACGGAGAGGACAGTGTATGAATCCAGAGGATGCCCCAACAAATGGACACAAATTTGGGACAAATGGAATGGGTATAGGGGAGGGCTTTGTGATCCTCTGCAGCCCAGACGGAGACATGATTCGGGGTAGAATAGTCTCACTTTGATCAAATGTAAACTGTTTGCAACAGCCTATGGACCCAGGTCTGTGGTTGAAACTGTACCAGCGAACCACCCTCTGGCACCTATGTTTGTAAACTGTCTAACCTGTGTGACCTTATCTGTAAAAAAAAGTTTATTAAAGAAAAAAAAAATAGAATGCCGTAACAAGATAGTGGCCTTCAGCTCTTGCATTACGGGTGCTAGAATGCAATTACAAGATGGTGGCCTTCAGCTCTTGCATCAAGGGTGTTAGAATGCCTTTACAAGATGGTGGCCTTCAGCTCTAGCATCACGGGTGGTGTGAGAATGTGGACTGAGACTGCAAAATATTAATTTGTTTATAACACCCACAATACTTGCAATTCCATCCCCCCTCCCCCCGGCAGCCGTTGACTTGCCATTATCATTAAACACAAAAGAGCTATAAGCTCTGCAAGAAACATGAACAGAAAAAGACTGAGATATACTTTAAATGTTCCTAGAAAACACTAGAAAGCTACTCCACCTGGCACTTGCCATGTACACAGAGATCCGTCTCGTATGCTCCGCAGGGGGTGCCATCTAAGACCCTGTCTGCTGCGAGGAATGGCGCTTCTTTGCCCAGTGGTGTGCAGAAAAGTTCACACGGTCTATCTGGAAGAAAAAAACAGACAGTAGTACATGTCTTTACTGGAACTCACTAAACAATTATGTGGCAATCATGAGGTTGTTTGCTGAAACACAATTGAATGTACTGTAATGACCACAGTCCATGTACCATATAGACAGCTCCGATCACTTGAAGTATCATATCTTTCATTCAGGTGACTTTCTTAAACGGATGTAGCGGGCAAGATGACAATCAGGTAGGTTGTTTCCCTAAGTCCGGGCCTTTTTTATATTTATGATCAATGGCCGCTGGTTGTTGCATCCTTGCTGCTTGTTGTTGCACCTTGCTGCACCTTTCTGCAGCTCCATCTTCCACCCGCCCGCAAGCACTTCGTGAGCCCCGGGGTGGAACCTCCCTGCACCAGGAAATGACGCCTAGGTCAAGGGGCGGGCCAGTATGCTATATTTCCTTTCAACAGCATAAAATAAATCGATCCATGACAGCATTACATTGTTTAGGAGGCCTGACATTGCGACAGAGTTGAGACTAAGAGGAGAAAGGGACAAAGGAGTGAAGTGGAGAGTGAAAAGGAGAACAATAGGGAGTTCATGCCACCATGGGTAATGTGTCAGCACCACAATCCAAATCGTGGGCAAAAGTGGCATCAGTTTCACCATACTTCAGACAGCCAGAAACGCCTTCTTCCCTCTTATAATGTTCATTATCAGAAGATAGTTCACATGGATCCCCCAGAAACAATAGGATGAATAAAGAGTTTGGGGTAAGGACATGCTCTTCCCACCATGCAGTGATCAAGGAGTCCTTAATGTCGGTGGCCAAATATGGTTGACGATTGTAACTAGGGTTGTCTTTGCCAGTCCCACTGAGCCTCACAAACAAAAAATCTCCCTGGCACAAATCATAAACTTGAGCTCTTTGTTGTTTGTTGGCACATAGTTTCATCTTCACTTTATGTGCAGCATTCCAAGTTCTCACCTCATGGTGGAGCTGATGAGGAGGCCTGAAGGGCGACTCCAGGATCTTGGTTTTCATTTTCCTCCCAAACATATATTAGGTTGGTGACAAACTTGTGATGTTGTAAAGTATGTCTTTAAAGTCCCTCAACGTCTGACAGAGAACATTTGATATTGAAGAACGAGTTGTCTTGATTAGAGGTGTGCGGCAAACTCTGCTATGTCAGTGGAGTTCACATAGTTCTTTCCACTCCATACTCCACTTGGAGTGCGTAGTTCAGAAAACAACTCTGCCAACCAACGGTGAAGTGGAGTTCTCCTGTCCATCTCTAATAATAGAATCAAACCTTTGGCACACAAATGACTTTCAACCAATCCTTTACAAAGGCACATTCTAAAGGTATTGGTGAGGAAGTGTACTGACCTTGGATTGTCTTGAGAAACTGCTACTGTGATTGGCCAGACACTCAGCTGCAGCCAATGTTGCCAGATTGGGCTATTTCCCGCACAATTGTGTGACTTTTTTCCCAGTTGTGCGGGAAAAACCCATGCCTGGCAGGGGGCTACTTTTTGGGCTAGAATTAAAAGGGTGTGCGCAATTTTACTGGCCTGGGCGGGCGCCGACCACGAGGAGTCCGTCGCGTTATGGTGGCAGTCACTGTCAGTGGCAAGCGCTAACTTGTTACGTAGTGCACAGTGCACTCACTCTTATTTTGCACATGCGTGCTGCACCGCCGCAGGCACCACCCAGAGAGGTCACCTAGTTTTGTTGTTGTTGTCAACTCGTGTGTGTGCGGGCCAATGTGGGGGTCCCCCAGGGCCGTCAATCCAGTAGCGCGCGAAAACGCTACCAATGACGGCCCTGGGTATCATTTTTTGGCCAGCCCCTGCGGTTCTCTATAATGCTGGGACTGCGTGACGTGAGCTTTTACTTTCGGCACGGCGCTTGGCTCAACGGTGGATGCATGATCATCATCATTATGAGGAGTCGGAGTCAGACGCACGTGGTGTTACTGTTGCTGCCGCCCACTGTGGTCCACTGGTGGTCACCCAGGCCACAGTCAGCAGGCGGCGGCGGGCGGTGCTCGCAGGCAGCACTCTCTGCGCAGCGCAGGCTAGCCAGCCCAGTGAGCCCACTACCAGTCAACAGCACAGCCTGGAGTCACGCAGCACAGCAGCAGGCCGCCCGGCGGTGCCCGCAGTTGCTGAGTCAGGACTTCAACGCCCGACCTCAGGTGAGTGAGTCAGAGGCGCAACTAGAGCCAAATTTCGGGGGGGGGGGTGTAAGAAAAAATTTCGAGGGGGGGGGGCTGAGTCTTTAAGCAATAGACAGAGTGTAGATTGGGTTGGGGAATTAAGGGCGCGTAAATTTGCAGGTAGGGTGACCAACCACCGTCCATAATTTGGACCTCTCCGGGGCAACGGGTAAACCCCAGCAACACTGTCAGAGGCCGTGATTGCCCGTCAGCTGAAGGAGCAGAGGGCGGCTCCCGCCTGCTGGGGGTGGAAAGACAGGCTGTGGGGCAGCCGAGAGAGAGACCGGCTGGGCTCACCCGCGCACGGCACCGCTGTGGTCCTGCAGGAGGTGCCGATTTTAAGTTTGCGATGCCAGCTGAGGAACAGAGTTCGAGACCACTGGCTGCACTTTGCCCACGGGCAGATGAAAGGAATGTGCAAACACGCTAATGCTGGCACAGAATCCAGTCAATTCAAAGAAGCTGGTGAAACAAGTTGAAAAGAAGGGGCTAAAGTTCTTTTAGTCTCATCATTTTAGAAAAGTGCAGTTTCAATATTATATTCAAGGAAACCATGGTTGCTGCATTTTTATTTTATGCTACTAACAACCATTTAACAAAGCAAATGGTTCTGGCTTGTTGTAGGTGTAACGTTACTTGTTGTGATATATATCTGGATGCAATGACAGAAGAGGCAAAATACCAGTCCGGCGACACACAATGCTAAGCACAGATTTTTAGCTTAGTTGTTTTAAGCAACACCATTAATTACATCAGACACGCCCCTTGGAGAGACCCCCAGTTTTTTCATCCCACTTAAAGCTCTGGAAACACCATGTCACAATCACTACATGGCCTGGCACTGTGCATCATGCATGACTTCCACTTTTTCAGATTGCCTATGTGCAGGTGCATAGTGAACCCTCCCCCTCCCCACCCCTTGCTTTAGGAAGACAGCAAGGGCGAAATTCTTGATGGGCCTCTTCTGTCTGCAACTCTGCAGACAAAGGCTCAGCTCATAATTAAGAGGAAAAGGTGGGCGAGTGAGTAAGTGAAGGGATGGGTGGATGGCTGGATGGATTAGTGAAAGGGTGAATGTATGAATGAAAGGCTGAATAGATGTATAATGAGCGAAAGGATGGATGGATGAGTAAAAGGGTGGCTGATCGGTGAGTGAATGGGTGGATGGATGAGTGAATGGATGGATGAGTGATAGGGTCAATGGATGGATTCATGAGTGGATGAGTTGAAGTATGGGTGGATCGAAGAAAGGAAGGATGGCTAAGTGAAAGGGTCAATGAAGAGAGAAAAGGGAGGATGAATGGATGACTGAAAAGGGGACTGGGTGGTAGGATGAGTAACTGGGTGGATGGATGAGTAAGTGAAAGGATGGCTGGATGGGTGAGTGGATAAATGGCTGGATGGATGAGTAGATGGTTGGGTGGAAGAGTGGATGGATGAGTGTACGGATGGATAGGGTGAAAGGGTGGATGAATGGATGAGTGAAAGTGTGGATGGAGGGATGGATGAGTGAAATGATGGATGGAAAGATACGTATGTTTTCAAATGGATGAATGTTTGGATATAGATGGAATTACTTATACACTATTACGCGACCTCCTTTGATGTGTCTGTAAAACGTACCTTTTGTCCCGAAGTTTTGTTCTGAATTTTGACCTCCCGTCCTGAATTTTTGTCCTGAATTTTGACCCTTTGTCCTGAATTTTTACACTCACCGTCCTGAATTTGCACCCATGCCAGTTGGTCACCCTATTTGTAGGAAGTGATGAATATTGATAGATGCCAGGAAGTTGACGTAGGTAAAGAGAGTGTTTTAACACCCAAACCAAAACTGACCACATCGGTTGTTTGTAGGCCAGCCCAGCTTCGAAAACGGTCGTGCAGGGGCCACCCAACCTCGCACGCACCTGCTGGCAGCACCGCGTGCGTCTGTTTACCACTGTCCTGACATGGATCTGACACTCCGTGCTTCACCACGTTGCCGATGCCAAGGCGCGCACTGACGCACACTGTTTGTCGCTCGAACTGGAGCTGATTTGGGGGGGGGGGGGCTGAATCTTTAAGCAATAGGCAGAGTGGAGCTGCAGGGGCTCTTAGAAGTCGCAGTGAGAACTGGTCTTAAAAATTAATAGCATTAAGGCAGGTTCCCAGTTAACACCCTACCACCATCTGTATATTGAATAGAATGTATATTTGTCGTTAAAATAGTTTCTGATGACAATTTGTGCATAATTGGAGACTTGCTAATTTGGGCTGGTTTTTGGGCTGAAACTGGTCTGATTGGGCTTATTTTGGGCTTATATTTGAGCGGCTTTGGGCTTGGGACGGGTCTAAAAATCTGGCAACACTGGCTGCAGCTTTAGAAGCCACCCGGCCTCCGCCAATGTCACAAACTCGTTCCCTCTTTCAATCTGTAGCGCAGTGAACTGTGGTGTTTGACAAGTACCACGTGCCATTTTTGTGCCGATCTCTATTGTGCCACCCACCACCTAGTGCCCGCTGGGTGAGCTACGCAGACTTGATCTTTGTACTCTTCACCGTTCTACCAGCGGCGAGCAAGGCTAGGCGTCTTTCTCACACCAGGCATGGAGGATGGACTCGAACGCTCGCCATTTTAATCCAGATCAGCATCTGACATGCGCGCAGATAATATAAATATAATTTTATGCTTTGAAGCTCATACTAGGTGTGAACTGCATAAAATGTGTATGAAACTGCGGCTTGAAGGGCTAGAAGTCCGCTTCCGGTTGGAGAAAAGAAATTGACTTTCACTTTGTCTGAGACGTGCAGCGTTTTCAGAAACAGCAGGCCCAGACGCAAATAGACCGTGTCTCAGACTGCTGATAAAAAGGGCCAGTTTGTCCCGTAGTGTTGATTCCAATAAGGGGGATCTCTCTCACTGATACATGTCTGCTGATGATGAGGTGGTGAATTCAGGAGGAGCTCGCGGCGAAGGGTGGCTTGCCAGGATCACAAGAGTTGATAGATAAGACGTCGATGACGGCAGAGTGTGGGCTGGAGGTAGGACTTGAGAAAACAGAGGAAGATGACTTTCGTGGTTTATGAATAAATCTCTCTTAATTTTACTGTATTATGTGTGTCCACCCATAATGTAGGTTTTTCATTTTACACAATGGCTAACATACCCCACCCCTGCTGTGCAAAATTGGGATAAAGACCTGATAATATTCGAAGATTTTTATGTGATTAAATTAAGGTATGTTTTGGAGTTTGAAATACCCGTATCACCTTAAGTTTTTACAAGGAATAAAATTACTTTAACTTTAGACGGTGTGAGTGATGAGTTGTAGCAGGCGCTCACGACAGGAGCAGAAGGCTGTTGGGCTCCGACTGTATTACCAACATTGAACAGGATTGGAAACACCAGGAGGTCTGTCCTTAGCCTCAGCAAGCTAATGTGTTTGCTATGTTTTTTATTGACAAAGTCTTACTACGCCCACCTGCGGAACTCCGCTGATTTCAGGTTTTGGACAACTCTGCGAAATTCTGCAGAGTCTATCTGGGAGTAGGCTTTTTCTGGACTGGTGAGCCTGCGACTGGGATGTGCAATGATGTAGCGGAGAGCTTCTGGTCATTTTCCCTCTGAAATAGTGTTTCTCCGAGAGAACTGGGATTGCATTTTGTATCATCTCTGTTTGGAGATTAGGATTGAAGTAAACAGGTTTTTGTATTTAAAATTTACTTTTTTAATCATACCAAATGCCCTTTGACATTCAGGGACCACTGGAATGGGGCACCATTTTCACAGGCTGTTTAATAGAACACTAAATGTGGTGAAATTGGGTATTCCGCTTGAACAGTAGCTGGATTGGTCTGAATAAAATGGAACCCAAAGCAGACAAATGTGGGGCTCTGGAACAGATATAAGCGCTGCAGCTTTATCTGGGTTAGGACACAAGCCATCTTGTGCTTGACAGACTTTACCAAGAGCCTCAACATACTCTTTTTGGTATTATCTCAAAACAAGCATATCATCTCCGCAATATAAGCAATTAGGTATGCCTAGTATAATCTTATAAGTATTCCCCCTGAAAGACCTCCACAGCAGAGAAAATGCTGAAGCTGAGTCATTTATGCTAATAGAGGCCACAGTGTGTGGCCAGTGTGTTGATGTACCTGGAACTCGATTCTACATAAGAACCTTTGTTTAAATCCAAGTTTGGGACGGATTTTGCACCAAGTCCTAGATGCGGGAGCCAGGTTTCTTTCTTATTAAATTGCAAATTTCAGGCAGAGCATCTTGATGCAGATTAGAAAGCCCCCAGCTTTGCATTTCATGATGGGACAATCAGGGACACCCATGCTGTGGAACCAGGGATGGATTCAATTATGTCATTTTTCATCAGATTTTCAAGTTCTTTTTGAACTTGTTTTTGGATTTCTAATGGTATTCCTCTAAAGAGCTGAGCCACTGGGGTCTCAATTCATCCAAATGTAGACAGATCTGATCTTTGGTTGCCAATTCCAGTGAAAGAGCTCAGGGAACATTCAGAAGGCATTTGCAGTTTCATCTTCTTTGCCACCTTGGCAACAAGGTGACACAGGAGCTGTGGGATATTGTTTCCCTCTAACACACAATACCACATAAATACCTAAAAAAATGAACTGCACAAAGATTTCAAAATAAATAGATAGGAAAGCATAAATGGAGGGCTTTTTTTCCCAAATCTGAAGCTT
This sequence comes from Triturus cristatus, assembly GCF_964204655.1. Taxonomy (NCBI): domain Eukaryota; kingdom Metazoa; phylum Chordata; class Amphibia; order Caudata; family Salamandridae; genus Triturus; species Triturus cristatus. The sequence continues at coordinate 608,313,164 of NC_140583.1, forward strand.
GATGGAAACAAAGATTTTAATAGGATCGAAACAAATCAAAACCCTTTACTTGGTGATACACAAATAACAAATATTCGCTGAGACCGAATTTCCAAACATTATCAGTGTACTATATAGTTTTATCAGTAAAACTCTATGTCTGAGCATATTTAGTGGTCATTTCAATGGAAAATGTGCTGTCTGTAAATGAGAGTGTGCTATCCCACTATGTTTTACTAATATATTGAGACAGTGTGCTCCTAAATGCAACACCAGCTGTATAGTACACCCTTACCATTGTACTGCTGAATGGGCGTGGCTCATTCGTGACACTTGTTCTTTGTTTGATGCTTGGATTTTTCACAATCAATAGTTCAGGGATGTAACATTGGTGGAAGCACCCCCAGTTTAAAAATTGTTCCAGGACCCTGCCGACTAAGGCCACAGGGGTTTCACCCCGAGTGGGACGGGCATGCTCGGATATAAGTCCCGTGCTCTCCATGCCACTGGAATCAAGCTATCCTGGCTGAAGAGGGGTGAAACCCCGACACCGGTCCTAGGATGCTTGTTTCCAGTCCAGGGAGGACCTGGCTTGGCAGTTCGGGCTGGACTGTTCCCATGAGGCACAGGGTCTAGACTGATTTGCATATGGCTGGGTTCAAACTGGAATGGCATGGTGAGTAAAAAAACGATGGATTTAGGCCCAGATCTCTGTACTGGGGTGAATGTATGACATTGTTCTGCATTCTGTCCATCAATTGTTGTTTTTGCACAGGGGTTCCTACAGCACTGGGAGCATGATGTTAGCTCCATCTGATTCCCTCAGCTGGCAGAGTCAGACTCTGAGCAGCAGAATAAACTGAGGCAACTGCGGGAACACTGTGAAGGCCTCATTGTGCGAGCATTGGAAGGCCGAGCACCGAGCAATGCTCACTTTTGTCAACGCAGAGTGTGCCATTCAGCCTTGGCTGCCTGCTGCCAGTAGAAGTCAAAGAAGAAGGAGTGCCCATTTGTATGCATGACTTCTGAAGACAAGACAGTTGCAGTGTAAAAAGACATATAAAAAAAGACAGTTCCAGTGTTTACTACGTTCAGCCTGACGGGGGTCGGCAGACCATGCTGTTTAGTAAAAAAACAGACTTACTTAGGACAGAGTGCTGGAACTGGTAAAACTAATTACTTGAGCATTCTTTGTTTCATATTATGCTAAAAAAAAAATACATAGGTGACCCTAAAATAACATCTCGAGGTTACTAATACAAAATGCTTCCATATTAAAACCAGAAGTAAAAATAGTTATCCTTCTGAGCCACATAGAAACCAGTCAGAATCTTAGAAAACATGATGATGCTGCTCAAAGTGAGGTACTGAGGGAGGGGGAATGCAAGTAACTGTTATACATAGTACTTAAGCAGATATGTTCCAAGCAAAAAATTAACAGGGAGAGCCGAGCCAGGGTCTGTCTTAGCTCTAAAAGCCAGTCTTTGCTCTAAGAGCCCAGGCATAAGCTGAGCCACACGAACATTTGGCATGGAAATCATGCAACAAATAATATGTAAAAATATGTTAAAGTGTCTCCAAAATTCAAAAAGTATATTCCTTTAACACGTGCTGCACCCTGGCACATAAAATTATATCACTGCAATGAGAGGCATGTTTTAAAATTGGTAGTTTTTAAACATGAGCTTAGAAACATTTATGCCCTCACCCTGATAACAATGCCATGTGTGCACTAAGAGGCAAGGCAGTTGTCAGGTGCACCTCATATGTAGGCTACATTCTTTTTTTTACATGGAATAACATTATAGTCTACAAAGACAAGCACAAGAGATTTGTGTACAATGCACATTTTCAAGTATTTCAAGGTTTTCTCACATGCAATAATGGAACAAATAGGAGGCATGATAAAATAAAATTACTACCAAGCATCACTCAATTGGGTCAAGTGGTCTAGCCGGGATTAATCTCAGATTTTGTGGTTCCTCATTGTGTAATTCAACCACTAGATTGGTATCCTTACTCGCTTCTGTTTGACATCCCAATGTAATACTTTGTCTTTCATCGTTGATGCATGAGGTTAAAACGTGGGTAGCTGACAGAAGCTACACGAATGCTCTGCTCATTTTTGACTGTAGGCCTCTAGAAGACTTCGGGCTGAATCGGAGCCTGGCATTTGGCTCAAGCCTTCAGTGGCTCACCCAGGTCTAGCATTTACTCTGGGTATAGTGCCTGAAATAAGCTTACATGCTGCTGTCAATGTTCTCCTGGTTTGTATGTGAGGATATCATAGCTTCCACTGCTGCTGACCATCTTGAATCTGTGCTGTGCGTTATAGAAACTTACACTGCTGCCAAATGTTGCACATTGCGTGCATGTGTGTATGTGTACACACAGGATTGGACTGCTGCTGCAGATTAAGTCCATGCTCTGTGAATGCACACTAAGCTTCTACTGACCAGAACGATATGTGTTCTATGGGTGTGATGGAAGCAAGTACTTTTGCCCGTTGCTGTACTTGAAATGTGTACCTGTATGTGGGAATATTGCTGTGCATGTGAGTCAAGCATGCACTCAGACACCCCAGTTTTGTTCCCTACACTTGTGCCAAATCTGATATGCTGCCTATTCATTGTATCTAAGGGAGGCATTAAATGATGCTGCCCAGTGCCACACTCGTTCCATGTATTTGAAGAAAGCTTGCACTGACCCTGCAGTATCACATTTGTTCCATGTCTTTGAAGGAAGCTTGCACTGGTCCTGCAATACCATATTTGTTCCATGTCCTTGAGGGAAGCTTGCACTGACTGGCACTGCAGTACCAAACTAGACTCTTTCCCACAAAGATCTGAGGTACATTGCTTGCACTGCTGGTCCAAGTGTGTCCAAGATTATATAACCTCAGTGGATATTCAGTCTTCAGTGTAGCTTACCTCAACCGCTTTGAATTGAACTAGTGGAAAGACTCACAAGATATTCCACCAGTGCCTCCTATTCCACCATCTGTTCCAACTTTGCTCTTTCCTAGTGAGTGGTGTACCTGTATGTGACCAGTGTGTTCTGAGAGTGCAGGATCGCCACCGTGTTTTAGGAGTGCATTGTGAGGGTTGTGCCTTTGTGAGGGCAGCATTGTGAGTTTAAGGTCCCTGCATGTTATGCCTTTATCTGCATGCACTTTACAATGGCTAAACCTATTGGCTTAGGTTAATGCTTTTTAGGGTATAGGCTTTGACTTGCAGCAATAGAAATCAGGGAGCGGAAATATAATACTGTATGTATCAGAATAGTAGTGAGTTTTGATATGGCAGATGCAACTATGTCGAAGGAGGTTGAGGAGTGTCGGGGGCAGCTGACAGACTGAGACGTCACCCTAGTGAGGGAGCTTGGTTACTTTGCTTGCACTAAGTCCTATGACAACCTCGCTATGCCACTGCTAGTGCTCAAATATATATGAATGTAAGACAACATTCAAGTAGTTTGTTCTGTCTTTGTTTCTTTTGGAAAGATCACCATGTGCAGTTCTATTTCTAGATATCATAATAACACGGAGAGTGTGTCACACCCATTCATTCATTTTAGAAGGCCAACAGATGTTTGTTTGCACAACTGTTTGCAGTTTTTAATGATCCAGATTGCAAATGAAGGAATTAATATGTTTGCAAAACTATGCCAGATCAACTTATGTAACAGAGACAGGTATCCATAAAATAACTGACCTACTCTGTTTTTATTAAAGCCAAATTATTATATTTAATTTATCTTGAGTCATTGTATATTACACAAGTTAGCCATTTAAAAATAAGTTAGGAGACAGAGCAGATGGCAGTGCTATTGAAAAAGCCCTCATACACGTGTGAATATGTACTGTTGAGGATAAATCTTATTTGTTCAACCCACACATGCAGATTGATTTTTTTTATTAAATAAAAATATTTGTATTGTTTCAATAATAGCATATATTCCAGGGGCGTCTGTAATCTAGTACATAAAACACTCCCCTTCCGGGTGCAGGAAGTGGTGTCGGATGAGGAGGGTAGTTGCATCCTGGTCGTGGGAACACTGGGTAGCGAGCTGCTTCTGCTGGTTAACATTTATGCCCCGCATGTGGATTCTACAGAGTTCTTCCCCAAGGTCGCCGCACACATTACACGATTAGACACCGATAACATATTAATGGGGTGGGAGACTTCAACCTAACCTTATATCCCGTAACGGACATGACTGGGGCAGGACATATTACCAAACCGCATGCGGTACAGGCGCTTACCTCATTGCTGCGCTCCTATGTCCTTAATGATCCCTGGATGATTCAACACCCCACAGGTCGCGACTACTCATTTTACCCAGCCCCACATGGTCAAGAATAGACAACTAGTACCTCACTCCCCAGCTCTTACTAGCGGTCCAAGCAATGGATTATCTGCCGCAAACATTATCAGATCACTCCCCCATCCTTCTCGCATTGGAGATGCCCATTACACAACACCCGCCCTCCTCCTGGAGATTTCCGGCTGAGGCATTGTTAGATTCGGTCTTCCATAGTGAGGTTGGGGACGCCATTCAGGAATACTTTCAACTAAACGATGGCACAGTGGAACAACAGTCCACGCTATGGGACGCCTTTAAGGCCTACATTAGAGGGGTGTATATAGCCAAGCAAGTGGAAGGGTTACGGTCCATTCATAGGGAACTAGAGCTGGTGGAGGAGAAGCTCTGAGATATGGATACAGCTGTGTGGATGACTGATACCCCACCCCTTGCTCCATGCCCGAGCGACACTACTGACAGAATGCAATGAACTAGCGTCGTGCAAGGTAAACTATCTGGGCAAACATGCTAGAGCACAAGCATATGGCGAAGGTGAACGGCCCGGTAGAACACTCGTCAGACTGCTCCACCATCAGTATCAATCGATGTATATCACACAGCTTGATTTAGATGATGGGGAAACGCTACTGAAGGGAAATGAAATCACTGTGGCATTCTTATCCTACTACACCAAACGTTATGCCACGCCCAATCCAACGCTTGGACAGGCCCTTGCAGATTACTTAGAAGAGATAGCCATGGTCTGGATAGATGAAGGACAGCACCAATTTCTAACTGCCCCCTTCGATGAGGATGAAATTAAACTGACTAATGATGGTCTTGCTGGCAACCGAGCCCCCGGCTCGGATGGCCTAACGGCGAATTTTACAAAGCTTATAAGACCCTATTGGCCCCTCGATGAATAGAGGTATATGATGAAGCTCTGCGGGAGGGCTCACTCTCCCCTACTATGAGGGACGCTATAATCACACTTCCACTTAAGCCAGGTAAAACGCCCCGAAATTGCACATCGTACAGGCCGCTGTCACTCCTCAACCAAGATTACAAAAGTTTAGCCAAAATCCTAGCCAACCGCCTCTCTCTATTAATTGATAAGATCATTTGCCCCTTCCAGACGCATTTTGTTCCTAGCCAATCCACCACTGTGAATATGCGCGCAATCTTTGCTGTCATAAACCAGTTAGAGCCTACCCTCCCAACAGCAGCTATGCTTTTAGGTGCCGAAAAGGCATTCGATTCTTTGGAATGGCCTTTTCTATACACGGTGTTACAGATACTGGGGATCCCGGTTGGCTTCATCAGACTAATTCAGCTTGTATACACTAACCCTGTTACCCACCTCAAGCTGAATGGCAAGATCTCCCCCAATTCACTCTCACACGAGGCACCAGGCAGGGTTGCCCACTCCCGCCCTTGCTGTTCATTATTGCTATGGACCCCCTGACGAGGCAAATCCAGGAGAAACATATCCACCGTGGGTTGAGTTTCCACCGTGGGCCACTTAAGGCCTCGTTTTATGCCGACGATGTTATGCTGTTTGTGAAAGCGCCAAGTGTTAATCTCTCTCCCTTGCTGCGCGAAGTAGTGCGATTTGGAGTATATTTAGGACTCACTATCAACTGGACTACGTCAGAGGTTTTTCCGTTGACCCCGGCCACCATCCAGGTAGATATAGATTTTCTATTATGGTGGAGCACTGTCCCCCCTAAGTATCTAGAGTCTAGACGTTTTCCTCCACTCTAGTGCTCCTGAGGTGATTCGCCTCGACTATGGGCCGGCAATCGACAACCTCACAACACAAGGTCAGCGATGGATCAAACTCCCTCTCTCGATCGCTGGTAGAATCTCCATTATGAAAATGGTGGTGCTTCCACATTTTCTGTATTTTTTTTTAAATATTCCCATTGCGCTCACTGTAAAATTAATTGACACATTACGTGCCTTGCTTATCCGGCTGGTATTGGCAGGCAAGTAACCGCCTATAGGGTGGAACACACTCATCATGCTGTATTGGCTCGGAATTTTTGGGGTCCCAGATTTCTATTTGTATTATCTGATCGCTCAATTTACATACAATTTGCTGGTATCACATGGACACCAGGCTGCAATATTTGAAACCAGAAAGCTCCCAGGTCCACCCGCTCTCAGTCATACTGCCACAGGGGCTGCCACGGAACCCTGCTGAGATCCAGACATTGCCTACTGCATGCTGGGCATGGTCCAAACTACGGAGACAGCTACATGCCGGATTCCTGTACTCTACTCATATACCGTTAGCCGAAAATCCTTGGCTACCCCCAACAACTGATTCACTCACCAAACGCACTCTGGCTCGATATGGGTTGCGCACTGTAGGTGACCTTTTTAAAGACTCACAGCTAGGCACTGTGGGAGACCTAATTTCAAATAGGGACATGTAATATATGGATAGATTTATCCTACACAGAGTGCGCAGCTCCCTAAGTGATACACTCCAAGCCAAGGCAACGGAGCCAGCGGATTTCTCATTGCATTACATTGGCAATTACAGCATTAGATGGGGCGCATTTAGTATTACCGCTTTATCACTCATCCCTAGTCCTCCGTCCAGCTGTTGGAAGCAAAGCGCGTCAAGTCTGGGAACAAGTCCTAGGGTTTCCTTTGACAGACCAAATATGGTTATATTGCTTTAAACAAATGTGATTTGTATCGAATAACCACCGTCATAATTTAGTGCACTTTAAGTACCTGCACTGAGCGTACATCACACCACACCTTCTGACCAAGATGGATCCCAGCATACCTCACTCATGTTGTGCAAAAGTTGGTCGCACACTGCTCGTCATACCTCATTCATGTATCAGGTGTGCTGCTGATCAGGAGGGTGTTTTGCACCTGGCTTGGAGCTGCGGATCCATATTGACATACTGGGGAGAAATCTTCCGGCTCCTGTCCCTGTTGGTAGAAAGACCATACAACCTACACCACTGATCGCCTTGCTGGGCTACGTTAAGCCTTTGCAGAAAGGAGTGCAACAGTTTACTGCCATTGCCCTGCTCATTGCGAAACAACAGATCTCATTACATTGGGGTAGTGCCCAGGTCCCAACATCAAAAGCTTGGTTTCTCGACCTGATATATTGCGATACCACCAGCGACGTACATTCCACATTGCAACCACCAACAAAAAGATATCTGGCAACCGTGAGAGCTTACCTGCAGGCATATCCACTTGAGATTGACTACAGGTTCTGTGCAGACTTCGACTTACTGGGCTCTCCTCTGCGGTGCAGGGGTGGGATGTGAACGGCCTACTATCCCTTGGTACCGCTGTAGTGACATGTCTACCGGGAGGAGGGGGATTTGTGCGCACAGGCTTAAGCATGTTTATGAACTTGTAAAGTGAATCCTGAGGGGGGATGGTTATAGTATAGGGTGTGACCCGCATTGCCTATCTCACTGAGCTATGGATGTTCAATACTGATTCTCACCGACATAGTGTTTAGCACAGCGAATGGTTGTGATAACTACTTCACAAATTGAAGAGAAACTCTGTATCGAGTTTGATGTTTAATTTACGTTGTTTTGTTTACTGCATTCTGAGATGTTCGAGATTTAGCCTCTCGATGGACGCTGATATTGTACCTTTGTGCACCACAAAAATCTCAATAAATAAAAGTAAAAAAATAAAGTAGGGTGTCAAGAAAGGTCGTTGGAGGGGACCTGAGTACAGAACCAGAAAGGATAAAGAAGTTGATCAATACAAGGATGTGTTGGAGGTGTGGCATATAGGGTCCCGTGGCCAGTGACCAGACTTGCCCAGCAGTAGGACAAATATGCATAAGGTGCAGACAAAGAGGCCATTATGCACGCATGTGTAAAGGAACTTTTAAACCCAATGTCAATATAGAAAATAGTGTGAATGTTGTGCAATCAAATCAAGATTCTATAAAAGCTGAGGAATTGAGTGAGAATGGAGCGTTGAGGCAGAAGAAGGAATTAAATTGCTCACTGTGTAAATTATTGAGCAGGGAATTCTTTGGGACGTACTTGATAGCCCTTGCAACTCTCCTGTGATGGGGATAAAGAAACTGAATGGGAAATCGGGAATAGTGCATGAACTAAGAAACAAATCATAAAATTGTCATCCTTTGTTGTCCAGTGGTACCGGATCACACAGTAATTTTGTTCTAAATTCCATCAGATGCAGAACGGTATAAAGTCACTGAGTTGTGGCAAGTGTTCTCCTCCATACCTCCCCAGGGAGAGATTCAGGCCTTCTTTGTATTTCATTTCCAAAATAAATTTCTCATTTGATGTAGAATTCCACAAGGGAAAATTGAAAGTCCTTCAATTTTAAGTCAGATCCTAGAAAATGTGAGGTTGCCCAGTAACTCAGTCATGGTGCAGTATATTGATGACCTACTAGTAGCATTCAAGACAAAAGAAGACTGTAAACTTGACAAACTCACTTTGCAGAATCAATTAGAAGACAGTGGTCATAAGGATTCCCCAACAAAGATGCAATATTGTAAAAAGGATGTAATCTATCTTGGTTATCACATTGAAAAAGATGCAAGGAAAGTCTCAAAACAATGTGTTTCTGCAATTCTGAAAATGAGTACTCCTACCACCAAGAGGGAGCTGAGAATGTTCCTGGGAATTGTTGGCTACTGTTGTCAGCAGATTGCAAACCATTCTTTGATTGCAAAACCTTTAATATGGTTGACCCACAGTGATATAAAGGACCAGGTGCCATTTGATGAAGAGTGTTCAGAGGCATTCGGGATATTAAAGTGTATGTAATGCACCCGCCCATGGAATTCCTGACTACAATTTGACAATATTTCTTTTCTGTCATGAAAAAGGTAAGTGTACATTACCGATTTTACACAAAAGCATGGTGGAGCCATGCTTACCTGTCAGCTGTATTGGATCCAGTAGTTGTAAGTCTTCCTGGTTGTTTGAAATCGGTTGCAGCGGTTTGCATTACAATTGAACAGAGTGAAGGAATAGTGATGGGCCGTACTATAATTGTATAGGTTCCACACTCAAATGAGATCCTATTGACGCGTATAAGAACTCAAAATATGACAGTCAACTAACCATATATGAACAAGCCATTCTAGCAACAGAAAACATCTCAATTAGGAGTTGTAACTCCTTGAATCCAGCAACACTGGCTGAGGAAAACATGTTGTGTAAAAGAACTTACAAAAGAAAACATTGTCATCAAGAGAAACTAAAGCCAATCAATGAAGAGTCTGAATTAACTGGTCTAGATTCAGAAAATAGTGAAAGTGAATTGCCAGTTGCTAAGAGATCAGCAAGAAAAGAACCCCAAACAGAAAGCATGCATCACCAAATGGGTATATCTAGCAATAGTGTCTGAGAAGGACAAAGAGTCGGAAAAAGAGAGTTTCAATCCAATCTGTTGTTGTCAATACAGTTTTGAAAGTGAACCTGAAAGTGAATAAGAAGAAGAAGAATCACCTTGAAAAATGGAAAAGACTGTTAAAGATTAACTTAATGGTGAAACAAACAGCACATTTTAAAAGAAGAAATACAATAATTTGAAAACATGAACTGAAATGAATATGAAACAAAAAAGAATATTTTTTATTATTGTTTTCAAAGAAAAAAGAAGAAAAGAAGAAACCTACAACTGATTTAAAGAAAATTGTTCATTTAGATTTTTGTACCCTAACAATAATTTTGTTTTCCTAGTCTCAATAAAAAGTGGAGTACAGCAAATGCTGTAAAATTGTTAACAAAATATATATATTAAATAGCTGGCCTGTTGTACCTATTTTCTCCGGTAAGCTGCACCTCCGCAAGAGCTGAATTAAAGTACATAATGAAATGAAACATAATACACTAACATGTAGGGAAAGTTTAGTTAGTGTAGTTCAAGATAATATTTATGCTAAAACGTTGAGAGAATGCTGCGATAAAACCTGCTTTGCATGTATGTTTCTTCCCTCTTCTGTAGGGAAAGGTTCCACCTACACAACGTCCCATTTCCTATAGCCTCGCATGTACAGTGTTTGTTAGTATATATATTTTTCAATTAATTTTTCTCTCCTTACTTGTTAGATTTCAACATCTTGTTGAAGGATTTGCCTATCGCTGAAGATAGAAGCGTTTATAAGTGTTTGAAATATGAAAAAATGTCTGAAAATTATTGTGCAAATTGAGCACCGTGCCCAGGCTTTGTGCATTCACTCAAAGTAAAGTGAGTGAATAGGTAATGCAAGCTGGTCTATTGACCCATGCAGTATGCTGCAGTGAAAGGAATTAAATGTGAATCACAATCTGACAGATCAGTGGAGGAAGCTTGCTGAGCAAAAATTTACTCCATGTATGTATATTATGTATGATTGTTTGGGGGCAAACTACAATCTGACGAGACATCTAAAGCTGTCTTAAAGGCCAGACCTAAAAGAACTGACTTACCATTATTTTCCAAAAAGATGAAAGAAGGAAAGGCACCACAGTAAAAATTTGACTGGTATTTTAGCAATTGCATTAATGGTGGGGCATCCATCCATGCTACAACAAGAGTCAGTTTATTTAGTATGATAATATAAGTATTTTTTTATCGCCTCCTTCAATGTCAGCTCCTGAGGTGTAATTAGAGTTAAAGGATGGCATTTTCTGCATTGCCACAATTGTCAAAGTTAATGTGATTTTAATTCCTGGAACCTTTTGCATTTGAATAAATTGAAGTACATGAATGTAGAAGTGTACCAGCTTCATCTGTTGACCACTCTGGCTTAGAAATGAAGAATACCAAAAAGCAGGATGCTCATCATTTGTGTGTCTGTAATGAGGTGGTTAATGCAAAGTTTAGATACACCTTCAGAAACACGACCAGAAGGACTAAAATAGGGTTGTCCAATATAGATCTCATAGGGTCAGATCCATGGCAGACTTTCAGGATAATCACTGTCTTTTTAAATGAGACCCATTTTGATTACTCTGTTTATTTAATAAAGCACTGTTATCCTCATCAGGGTGCTAGACCTCAATACCCTCTACACTAGATCAGTTTAATTATACAGCCAAGTTTTCAATTTCTTTTTAAAAAGCATAGGGGAAGACTCTTGCCAGATGTGAGCAGGTAGGGCATTCCATTCTTTGGATGCCAAATAATGAAAGGCACTGCCACCCAACTATCTCCAATGAATGTGCAGGACGACCACTAAATGGACCTTAGACAACAGCAGAGTCTGAGTAGGAGAATAAGGTACAATGGAACTCTTCAGGTATCCTGGCCCCATGTAAAGATCTATGAGTCAGACAAAGTGCTTTAAAGCGTCCCCTTTTGTAGACAGGTATCTAGGTGACTGGCAAATGCAGTGTTGGACAGGGCAGGTTTAGAATCAGCCTGTGATATTCCTAGAAACAAAGAGTTTTGATAATGCAATCTGGATATTACCAAGACTTGGACCACAGTTTTCTAGGCTTTGCTGGGAAGTACCTTGAAAATCATGTAGAGTAGGTTTTGTAAAGAAAACACATGCCTGTAAACTTGGAGATTTGAGAGGCCATCAAGTGGTAACTATCAGTCATAATACCCAGATTCTTTACATATGGCACTGGGGTGGGAACAGCATCCAAGTCTGATGGCCACTATTCAGCATTCCAAAAAAGAAGCATTTCTTGCACAAAGGAGAACCTTCATTTTATCTGAATTCAGCTGAAGACAGTTGGCATGCATCCATCTAATCACTACTCTCATGCAGTCACGAAACTTAGTTTGGATAGGTAGAAAGTTCTCTGAGATGTTAACAATGATATGCATGTCTTGTGCGTAACATGACATCCAGACCAAAACAATGCTCCAGCTCTGCCAAGGAAATCATATAGAGCAGTGGTTCTTAAATTTTTTACTTTTGTGGACCCCCACTGAATCATTGTTGGAATCCGGGGATGCCCACTGAGTCATTATTGGAAGCTAGGGAATCCTTCAGCCTCATCAAATTTTATGATTTGAACCTCAAAACAATACACAGATGTCTAGCAACAAGTATGTACCAAACAACTGCTCACATGTTGAAATATTTTGTTTGATTCACAATCAAATATAGAAAACGTTTTCAAAATGCAATTTTAGCCTTATTTGTACATTCTTTATGAATTTTAATTTATTCAGTTTACTATTACAGCTACCCACATCGGAAAAAGAGTCAGTGCTCAGTGGAAAAATTGGATGAGTCCATGTTGTGTTTCGGACCAGTTCCTGTCATAGGCACTAGCCCTACCCACACAAGTGAGGTAACATTTTTATCAGAAGATATGTGGGAGCATCGAATGGCAGAACGTTTTCTATTACTTTTTTTGCTGCATTTGTGCTTTCCAAATGTAAGCCAGTGTGTAAGAAATAAGACATTTTGAAAAATACCCTCCATGCCATATGCTAATACAGGTACCTAAAAATTCAGAGATGTACAAATAACCACTGCTCCTAAACTCCATACCTTGTGCCCATTTCAGAAATATATAGGTTTCCTTGATACCCATTTTTCACTTTTGAAAATTGGTCTATACTCGGTACACAATAAAAAACATTGTACGATGCAGCTCAGTTGCTGGCTCTGGGTACCTTGGGTTCTTGGAGACCCTACAAACCAACCAGACCAGAATCGCTTAGCGGCTGTAATGGTATATTGCTTTTGTAAATCGGGAATCATGCCAAAAAGTTACAGATGAAAACACTGTCATAAATAGCAGTGTTCTCCTACTCATTTTCAATATTTCTTTATTTCAACTGTTAATTTTGTTTCGTAAAACCCTGTGATATCTACATAAATGACCACTTGCTAAATTTGAAATTGTGTCTACTTTTGAGACATCTATAGATTTCCTGGATACTTTTATCCAGAGCACTTTTTTGTTATTTTTCCCCAAAAACTCAAAATGTTGCTATATTTGCCTATTTTCATGGTCCTCTCCAGGGGAATCCACAAACCCTGGGTACATTTAGAATTCACAGGATGTTGGAAAAAAGGACGCAGGTTTGGCGTGGAAACCTTTTGTGGAAAAAAAGTTATGGAGCCCTAAGAGCAAACTACCTCAAATAGCCAAGAAAGGGCTCAGCACTTTGGGGAGAAAGGCCCAGTAGTTAAGGGGTTTAGATCCAAAGTAGTTAGATCCTTCCACATGTATTTAGCTTGCTCATTGAATGGGCTTTCAAAATGATAATTCAAATCTTGTAACAGCAGAAAGTTAATTCATTTTTATTACATATGGAGGTAGGAGCTCAACAGATTAATATTAAATGAACCACTATGGTTGAAGTGAGTCTGAGGGGGCTTATACAAAAGTGCTCCTACAAATGTAATGGTAGATAAGACCTAAAGATTAAAAATCATACAGCCTACTTTTTCAATAGTTGGTGTATTGATACACTGAAGGCCAGAACAGAATGTGATACTTGTCAAGCCCATCTGTGATTATCTACACTAGGACCACGCCCTGTGCCAGGAACCACCTCTACCCTGATAAGCACCCCTGTGCATGGAACACCTCACATCCAAGGTATACATCACAGCCAACTTCTCCCTGGGCAGAACCCTTGTATACAAAACACCTGGACCTCATAAAAATGTAGCCAGTGACATCACAGACTTTGTTGCAACCCTCATCATCAACGCCAGCACCTTCATTCTCTTCGGAAACCTGAACTTTCACCTGGAAGACCACGTTGACCCAAACTCTATGGCCCTTCTAGAAAACCTTGCAAACCTTGGCCTCACCTAGAACGTTACCGAACCCACCCACACCACCGGACACCTATTGGACCTGATTTTCTCCTCAATCAGCAACATCACAGTTGAAAAGCCAGCATCTTTGACCTCATAACTGTCAGCATACCCATCATGCACCACCACAGACATACCAGCACTGGAACCACCAACCACAGCTGGAAAAGCACCACAGAAGAGAAGGTGGAATTCCCCCTTTTCTGCACACTGGCCAGAGTACACCAGCAACATGCGAAAAATCATCAAGAACCTCAACTGCTGGATAACAGCCTGTGCCGACACCATGGCTCTCCTTAAGAAAAACCTAACAGCAAGAGCCCGTCCACAGGCCAGCTGGCACACAGTGGAACTCAGACTAATGAAAAGCCACTGCAAGAAACTGGAGCACAAATGGAAAACAGGTCAAGTATCAGAGATAAAACTAGCTTCAAATCAGCCCTTTTACGCTACCACCAACAGGTACAAAACACCAAGCGCATAGACTGTTTTGATGCTGACATAAACGGCAGGAAAAACATCTTCATCATCAATAAAAATACGTTTTTATCCAGCATTCCTTTTTATATTCTTTATATTTTATATTGTATGATATGTCTTTATGCTCTTATTTTTAAATTCGTTTTTTTGAAACTTGATCTTGTACTTTAGCAACTTGCAAATTGAGTTTTTTTGTGTAGCGCACCTAGATCACTGATTTATTTTATCTGGTTTGCTAGTTTGATTACAGCATCAGGGTTTCTTGTGCAAACTTGGGAAAAGGGAACGTTTTGTTTTTTGTTTATATATACCCATGCCTTTTCCAAAGATTAGGGTACCCCCTTACATTGTGACAAAATGACAGAAATTATAGGTGTGATAGAAATGACATGTTAGATAGTATTGAGGTCCAGCCATTAGCACCACCCATACCCAGAAACATCCAAGAGACACAGCACTCCACGGGGAACCTTTTCTGGAGACAACACGGATCAGCATAGGACAACGTGGGGACAGAGACAGCGCCCCAAATTGCAGAAACTCAAGCCCAGTGTATTATGATGAAGGTATCCGACATGCCCAAGGAGAATCCCATTTTTCCAATTAAGGTAGGAGGTAAAGAGGTCAATTTCTTTAGTGATGGTGGGCCACAATATCAGCATTACAGAACAAATTAGGCCCCAGCAGTGGCCATAAAGTGACCATGGTGTCTGTGAATGGAATGCTGATGCATGAAAGGTTAACAGAACCCCTACCAATATCTGTTGATGATTATAAAATGACCCATCAGTTTTTCTTGTCACCAAATGCACCCAAATGCACCCATCAATCTGCTGGGGAGATATCTCCTCCGCAAATTGCACGCAACATTATATTTTTCACGAAATGGATTTACTTACAAGTACCTGAGGATCGGTTATATCGCTAACTGCTTGCAAATTAAGTGAGGATTCAGGGTTATGTGCACCCACTGTCTTGCAGTGGCAGCGTCGCCCTACTGAGCAGGTCGAAAAAGGAAAAATAAAATGATAATAACTCATTGTTATTACCATTTTATTTCTCCCCTTGCTCAGCTGGGCAGCTCTGCTCACAGAGCAGGGCAGGGGAGGAGTGGTTTGTCAACTCCGAGTGCGCAGGACGCTTTGGCCGGTCATCTTGGGCCGGTCAAACCGCCATGTGCACTTTGCATGTTTTCCATGCAGGCTGCATTACAGCCTGCATGGAGAACATGCCCAGACTCCTATTCTCTGGCTGAGCGCAGAACCATGGTGCTCAGACCAATCACAACTCTGCATTGCAGCGTTGTGATTGGCTATCGGGAGCTTCCCGGCTCTGGAAGCGGACGAAGAGAATCGAGGCGGCGGCAGACAGGTAAGTGTTTATTTTATTTTTTCCTCATTCCCTCCTCACCTCTCCCCCCCTTGTTCCCACACAGCTGTTAAATACCAGCCGCCACTGCTGTCTTGTCTCTCTTCAACACAATACCAATGAACTCAGTGACAGGGAGCTCTCTATAATGAAATGTTTCAGGAACTGTTTAGATACAGCCCTGACATTGAAATTGAGCTGGAAACCTGGGTGCCTGTACTCATAGCAGTTATTAATGCATCGGTTCAGGCTGCCCGCACAGACTACTGGGCTTATTCGACTATTGTACCGGTTTTTAAAAACGGTGATCGGGATAGCAATCTTTGCTACAGGCCTATCTCTCTTTTGGATTCCATGGTGAAGGTGGTGGGTCGCATGGTTTTAGACCGACTTGTAACCTGGACAGATGAAAATAACACCTTAGCCGAGGTACAATACGGCTTCCGCCCAGGACGTTTGACCCTGTATATGGTCTTAAGCAAGTACACTATGGATCGCTCCAGTTCTATCCGCCTAGCCTTTATGGATCTGGCCTCAGATTTCGATCGTGTAAATAGATCAAAGCTTAGGCAGATGATGTCCTCTATTGACATAGACAGGGACATTGTTTTATATTTAAGGAACTTCCACAGAGATTCAAAAGCGGCTGTCCGTTATTCACAAGATTTTAAAGTGACCCGTAATTTTGATATCAGGAGAGGGGTGCGCCAGGGGTGTATAATGGCCCCCTTCCTTTTTAACTTATATATTAACTCCTTGGTGGCCCCCTTCCTTTTTAACTTATATATTAACTCCTTGGAGAAGATCCTCTTGGAGGCAAGAGCCGACTGCCCACAGGTGTGTAAGCGCAGCCTGCCAGTTCTCCTATATGCAGATGATGCAGTCCTCATGGCAAGGACATCCAGGGGGTTACAACTTTTGTTGAACTTCTTCGTCCATTTCATTGAGGATCAGGACCTGCTGGTTAACCACAGCAAATCATTTGTTATACAGGTGGGATCTCGTACAGCAAAGCAGTTTACTTTTAATATAGGAACCATGTCACTCCTGATGACAAACGTCTTTTCTTATCTGGAAGTAGTGCTTGATGACGATTGAGTTGATCCCCTTTGATTACTCGGTAGAAGGGGGACCTGGTCAGAGCGACCGCAGCTGTCTTTAACTTTACTTCAAGAGTGGGGGGGGGAAACCGATAGGGGCCCTTTTGAAGATTTACAGAGCCAAATGTATTGCTAAAGCCAGTTATGGGAGCGAGATATGGGGTCACACTGGGCTGGAGGCCTTGCAAATTGCAGAAAACTCCTTCCTGAGATGGGTACTCTCTTTACCGCAGAGCGTCCCGTCTTACATTGTGCATGAAGAGCTGTGGATAGCTTTCCTCTCAGATAAGCTGGCATTTAGCCCATTAGCATTGTGGATAAAGATTTGAGCTAAGAAAGAAAATGCCCGTGGTAAGAATATTCTAAAGGATTGTCTTTCTCTTGATTACGTTAATCGTATCCGCTGGCTAAAGTATGTAAGAGAAAGACTCCAAATCCTGGGAAGGGTGGATCTATTTGATAACCCAGAGGGCACATTTAAAAGGGACCTCACCTTGGTAAAAGAGTAGTTTTTTAGAAGGCGCTGTTGTGATAAGAGAGGCAACAGAACTCAGCAAGCCCAGTGTGCATAGGTACATCGGATTAAAAACCGTGCCAACCACTGAGCCATATCTTCTAGGGATCAAAAGCAACCATGATCATTTACTACTGCCCAGATTTAGGCTTGACCTTTTTCACTACCTCCTGGCCCAACCACTTGGCTTTTTTAGAGGTCAGTGCCTCAAGCCCTGTGGCTGTGACAGTCGGTCTCTTCTGGGCATGATGCACTTATTAATGTTTTGTATTTTTTATGAGGTTCCTAGAAAGTCTTTTATTTTTCCTATTCTTTAAAAAAGCTTGTTTTAGGAGGGTGAGACCTGCTTTTATCTTTTTACAACTTCTTTAAAATGATACCGCACTGTATATGCTCAGCTTTTTAAGGGCCGCCATTAGGCTTAGGTCAAGCTGTGATAAACTTGGATGGTGGGACTTATTTTTATACTGCAACTAGATCAAAAGGGTCAAATTGTCTTGTTATTCGGTACTGATGTAGAGTTTTGTTGATGGTTGTATGACTTTTATTGTTTTATCTGTAAAAACGAATAAAGTTTGATGAAATGTAAGGAATGAGCTGGGCACACATTTAATAAAGTTGAAATTAGTACCAAGGCCCGTGCACTGCACTGCAGCATTTTTTACAGGGCCAGTGCCTGAATGGCAGATAAACACTTGTACTGGACAACAGAGGTACTAGAGGACACATTGTATGTAGGCTAGGAAATGTGTGCAGTTAGCATTGAGCTAGGACCACAGAAAGAGAGGTTATTTCCAGTTTCAGAATTACACGTTTTTATAGCTGTAGCACCAGGTTTCTACCTAAAGATTTGGGGCCAATGGTCAAGCGCCTTCAGGACTTACCAAGAACTAAGGATTTTACATTTCCTTTGGAAATGTTGTCTGTGTTGGAAGATGGTGAAGGATGGTGTTGGACTTGCATGCTCAGAAATTACAGGATTGCAGTTTTTTAACAAGCTTGAAGGTAATATGGCTTTACAGATGACTAAAAATAAGGTTCTTACGCACGTGATTGTTGAAAACATGGCCATAAAGAGACACTTAATGACAATGTGCGCCAGTACAGACTGTCACCTCAGGCAGAGGAGGGAATAAAACCAGTGATTTAGTTTCTCTTTTACTACAGGCTATTATGAAAAAAAACACTAGCCCCTGCAATAGTCCTATTATTCCACTGCCCAAGGGCAATACAGGACATACAAGATTTACATCAGACAAACAACATTGTAGTTCTCTTAGCGCCTGTTTTGGCTGACACCAATACTATATTATCTATACCTGAAGAGGCAGAGTATTTTTGGTCATAAAACTCTCAGCGTTTTTCAGCATTAGAGTCCATCAACAGAGTGAGTTCCTCTCTACCTTCGAGATACATAGAACACTTCCACATGAGTAGATCAAGGCTTTACTGAGGGGCCACGGGCAGGCAGTAAAGAGAGACCAGGACATCCTACACCTGGAAGATGGTAGTGTCATCCTGTGTACGCTAATGACGTCCTTGTGGCATCTCCATCACTAGAGGCCTGTGAAAAAGACACGGTAGCTCTGCTAAACCATCTTCAGGAGAGAAGACACAAAGACTCATTGCTGTCGAAAAGAGGTGACTTACCTGGGTTATGTGGTATTCAAAGGTACACACCACATATCATCTGACAGAATAAAATTGATTCAGAGCATTAATCCCCCTCCGCCAAGAAAGGAATGAGGTCTTTCCTGGGGATGATGAACTACTGCTGCCAGTGGATACCTGTGTACAGATCCGAGGATGCCATCTTGAGACAGTGTACACTAAAAGATTCACATAACAACATTGTATGGACTAAGGAACTTGCAGACTGTTTAAAAAAACTGAAAGAGACACTGTCTACTAAGCCAGCCTGTGACTTTGCCTTCAGCAGTGACTGGGCATCATTGTCTGAGAGCGGTGGCTACCTCGGCTGTGATGGAAGAGAACACGGCTCCCATTGTGTTGGACTAACCTTGTACTGTTTATGTGCCACATTCATTACATTTGTTGTTGCCATCTGTAGCAGCACAAAGTTTTTCGGCTAATAGGTGCATAGGTTATGAGGTCATAGCACCTTTAAAAGCAACATCATTGCCTGTAATAGGTGATTCTGATGAGACCACTGACCATGACTGCGCTTAGGTTGTAGAGACATGCACCACACCCAGAAAAGATATACACCAGACACCATTAGAAAAAGCAGACTATGAAGTGGTGCACTAATGGTTTCTACAGCACACTAACAGACACTGTTGACAGAGCAGGGTATGCTACTACAACAGTTGACAACATAGTTGAAAGTGCAGCTCTGCCACCTAGCACGTTTGCCCAGCAAGCTGACCTGTATGCTGTAAAAAGACCATGCATCGTAGCTGAAGGGAAGTTGACTCACGTTACGTCTTTGGAATTGTCCATGATTTTTTGTATCCATTTTACGATTGTTAACAGCAGCAGGGTGTCCAATTCAAAATGGTACGATACTAAAAACTTGCTAAAGGCAATATTACTACCCCACAAAATAGGGGTAATAAAATATGAAGCCAATTCAGGAGCTAATGCTAAAACTGCCAGAGGTAACACCATGGCTGACACAGCAGCAAGAGAAAGCATGTTACAGCCAGTACAGATGGTGCCTTTAATGGCCAAAATCATACCAAAAATTGTTGCTAGCTGATGTGAAGGAGGCACAATGATCTGCAACACCAGATGAGGAGAGAGTGTGGATTGAAGCTGTATGTGAGCAAAATGTTAAGGGATTGTGGGTGCACCATGATGGGAGGCCTGTGGCCCCACGCAGAATATTTCTTCCCCTTACAAGGTTTGTGCATGGACCCACACACATGGCACAAGGGGGAATGAATGCTGTCATTAGATGGGAGTGGTTTGCACAAGGGATTATAGCTTTCACTGCATACTTCTGCTCCCAATACCCTGTCTGTGCCCTACATTCTAAAGATCGTCTCTTGCTACACATGGTCACTTACCGGTACCACACAGCTCTTTTACCAGTTTATAAGTTGATTTTACTTGCATGCCCCCAGTGAATGGATTGAAATATTTGCTGGTGTGAGTGGATCCGTTTTCAAAATGGGTGGAGGAATTTACCACAAGGAAGAATAATGCAGCAACTGTTGTGCAATGCTTGCTGAAATACATCATACCCAGGTGTGGGGTCCCCCAGGGCATAAATAGCAATGAAAGGGGTGAGTTTGTGGCTGCCGATGTGCAATGAGGTACTGATGGGGCAGCCTATGTAAGTCAGGGTGAGGTTGCCTCTCGCATCGTCCCAAGCAGCACTGCTGTGGACTGATGGAAACATTTCTGACTATGCTGCACTTTTATCAGCGGTAATGAGGCATTACCATCTCAAGGTGAAGGAAGCTTTGCCCCATCCGTTTCAGAGCCCAAATACCCTTTTTGTGTTTAAAAGACTTTATTAAATCCAGTGTATACAGCAAAACCAATACAACATAATCTAATGAGAAAGAATCATCAATGAACATGCTGTATTAGCAACTTTGAAACACCCATTAAAGTCTTTATAATTTTATAAGGAAGGAATAAAGACAAGGCCAAATTCCCTTTTAATGCTGGAGGCATGATCATGGTGAGAAAAATATAAGATGTTTCTCTTAGTCGTAGGTGGACTGAACCACACCTTGTGCTCCTGTTGGTGCGGGCACACAATGAAGTTTTGAAGAAAGGTGATGGTCTGCACTCACAGAATAAATAGACTGAAGAGGACACAGCAGGGGAGGTCCGGGAAAACGCCCTTGACAACACAACCACGGACCAGGTGGAGAAGCAGATGACAGCACACTGCACACTTTTGCAATAGTGACACTTGGAGAAAGTGTCCTAGAACTGAGTGACAGAAAGACACTCCATATTTATATTTATCACTTCTGCAAGAATGCATTGCATAGTGCAAACAATATGTTTAGTCCCTTAATTATGTGTATGCTACCTGTATTGCAGCCACCAGCTGAGTATCCCCTTGAGTACATGATAAAGTAGGCCAGGTTTTAGGACTTGAAGTTTGCTGGCTTTGAAGAGAGTTAGCTAGTCACCTCAGTGATCCTATTGGATTATATGAAGCACCTGTGCCTATACAGGATTATGAGCAAGGGAAAGGATGCCTTATATAAAATGCAACATGAGATTTTGGAGAAGGAAGGATAGGATGGTATCCACGTTGTACTTTGCTACCAAATATTCCAGCCTAATACCAAGTGTCACCTACGGTGGAATGAAAAGCGCAAAGTAACCCAGCTTCCTGATACTTAGGATATTTAACAAGAAGCAAGTGTCCTAACATATTGTAATTTGATAACACCATGGGTAATTAGAATATATAAGGGACAGTAAGTATAAACCGGAAAACCGAGGTCCAAGGGAAACAAGTCAACTACACTTTACATTTCTGTAACATCCCTACAGAAGGGGAGACATTGTTGATAACACCTGATGGTTTTCTATATCACCTGTCAATTGAGAGAATGATTATGCTAAAGCACCAAATGTCATTTCTAAAATATTAGAATATAACTTACGTCCAGCTGGGTGCTCTTACATGGCACCATGGGCAAATGTTACACTTATAAATTCAGCATGGATTACTTACAAATGAAATGATCAATTTCAAAACACTTTCCTTGAGGGGGTGGCCTTCCTCTCAGTAAATATCACACACTGGACACACAGTCACAGGGAGGTATGTATTTCATTTGTGGTACAAGAGCATACATGGTGCTTCTCCTTCACTGGGAAGGTATGTGTGCTATTTCTTATCTTACACCAAACATTTCAGTCGTACCGCTCATTGCAGTCTATGAGCCATTACATCTGGGGAGATTCACTCATAGGTATAAGAGAAATATACATTTTAAGCTAATGCGTATATTGCTTCCTGGATATGGTGTATATGATTTGGAATTGGCCCTTGTTAACACGTCTGCTGAGATAGTCATAGCATTCAACACAAGAAGAGACGCACTTCAAGAATTGCAGGTGGAAATTAATTCAGTGGCTGTCATGATTATTCAACAAAGAATTGCACTCGACCTCTTGAGCCTTGTTTCTAGTACTATTAGGTATTTTTATAGTAACAATTGTACTTTTGTGTTGTGTTCTGTGTTGCTGCTCCATGGGACAGCAATTATGTAGTAAGGGCATCCTTTCAATTTCTGCAGTTAAAGTTCTACCTCCTACAGAACAGGAGCTAGCCTACAGATATCGTAGAATACAACACACAAGGAAATATTTGAGTTAATGGCTATTGACATATAGCATATAAATACATTGAATACTATTACATCATTGTCTATGTTTGAATAATGATTACCTCATAGGTGTATCTATGTGCCAATACATGCATTTTATTTAGGCACTGGGTTATGTCCTCAGAAGCTGTGCACTTTATGCAATATATTGTTACTACTATTTCATACCATATATATTTTTACACTGGTGTGTGATATAAATATCATAAAGAGGGGATTGGTGGGAAAAATATATATCCATATGTATGTACTACATAGATAACACAGTTCCAATTCTCACCCGCACTCTCAAACCTACTGAGCTATTCCATTTCTGCCTGGAAATCAGTATCATTCACAGTTATTATTCTATCACTGGACATAGGCTCCCACACTGACCTTGTCACACAGCTTCCCTTAGAGGTCTCCCAGGTTATTGCCATGACATTGGGGTGAGTGGTTTGGATTGGAGTGGGTTGGATTGGAGTGGTCTGGTGTGGACTGGATTGAGTGGGGCGGATTGATGTAGGATGAGGTGAGGTTTATTGGCATAGATTGGAGTGGGCTGGATTGCGTGTACTGCACGATTATGTGTTAAAGCATCATTTCAGAAATTACACATAAGAAAGAAACAATGTCGCTTTGCAATAACATAAACCTCATCTTTTGAGAACAGCACCCATGATCAAAAACAAAAGAAATCATGAGTCCAAAGTGAGAAAAGAAAGTTAACTATAGAAAATCAATCTTTGCAATTTTGTTTGTCCTGCATTTTCCCAACCACGCACCTCCTGTTTGAAGGGAACTAAAAGTTAAAAAGAACAAAATAGTACCTCAATCAAGTGGCAACCAGCAGCGGAGGGGCATGGATTAAATTGAATCAATCAGTCCACAGAGTGGAATGGACATGTTAGGCCTGCCTTGATGAATTACAAGGCTGTAAAGATCAGTGGCAAGCAAGCCAACGAATGGTAAGCAACAGACAGGCTCCGAGCCCTCTTCTGTATACAAGAATGTCTCGCAAGCAAGAGGCATGCACTAGCATATGCTCTCAAAGGTTCAACCTTAAAAATGAATATCTAGGCAGAGAAAAGTACCTCTGAAAACCAATGAATAGTAATGTATGTAGAAACATAGAGCAGTGAACTTAGACCCTAAACTGTCCAACACCTATATTTTAGGAGTTATGACCCCCAAAATGTTCTCATTGCTTTCCTACAGTAAAAAGTAAAAATCTTTGACGCTGTTTTTCTGATCTCCTCTCACTGGCTCATTACTATTACTATTAAAATAACATTTTTACATTTAAATAGCAAGATGTGATAGCGCAGCCTAGCTCAAATGTCTCTGTGTTTTAGTTCACTGTACAACATGAGGCATAGACTCTCGCTGTGGAGCAAAAAAGTAAATGCCAATTGTGTTGCCAAATGAGAAAATGGTAGGCAGGAGCGGAGTAGAGATAGTAGGCTGTTACGTTTTCACAATATTTCCCATGACAATCTTTGTCAAGTGGTTCCTGGTGCCCTGCATTTGCCCTCACCAATAGCTGATGGGACAACTCGACGGACAGGGACCATAACACAAAACTGGCTTCTCATTATTTTTTTCTGATGCCTTAGGACTACTGGATCTTCATGAAAAATGAATACCATGTGCAATACCACATACAGTCCACACAGGTATTTCCAATATATAGGGGTTTAACTCTTTATTGTATGGTACTGGTGGAATGTTACCACATGGCAATTATATGTACAGAGTTTGTACCCAGCCACTATCATGCAACTTGTAAAAAAGGACTTACTATACGCTGCCAAGGGACTATACATTTGAATTTAGAGCAGGTGGGATAGAGGCACTGCTCCAATCATTGGTGGTCCACGTTTTAAAATCCTGCGGGGATCGCAGGGTTTGGATGTTGAGAGCAAGCCTGGCTGCAGAGTTTGGTATGTTTTGGATGCTTCTGGTCAGTTGAGCATTGATTCCAGCATAGAGTGCATTGCCATAGTCCAGCTAGCTGGTAATAGGATGGGTGAAGATTCTGCCTGTGTTGGTGAGGAGCCATTTGAAGATCTTCTTGAACATCTTGAGTGTGTGGAAGCAGGAGATGGAGACTGCATTCACTTGGCCGGTCATAGTGAGTTGGTTGTCTATCACTATTCTGAGGTTCCTTGCGTGGGTTGCCGGGAGGGGTGTGGAATAGAGCTCAGCAAGTCACCAGGTGGAGTTCCATAGCAAGTTGTCTTTGCCAAAGAGGACTACTTCGGTTTTGCTTGAGTTGGGCTGGCGGCAGTTGGTTTTCATCCATCTGGTGACTTCGGACATGCAGGTGGAGAAATTAATCTGCGTATTTGATGTCTTGTTAGAGAGGTAGAGTATGATCTTGGTGTCATTAGCAAAGGATATGATGTTGATTTCGTGTTGGCACGGATGATGCTGTTGAAAGGGGTCATGCAGGCATTGAACAGCGTGGGGCTGAGTAAGGATGCTTGTGGAACTCCACAAATGAAATTGACATTGTTCGAAGTGAAGACAGCCAGGCTGACCTACTGTGTGCGGCATGGCTTTTGACACAAATCCCCATCTACTAACCTTAGTAGACAGGGATTTGTGCTAAATATTAACGCTTCCTCACAGCAGGCATAAAGGAGGGGGAGAGAGCAGTCATGAGTTCTTTCATCTGTAAGTGTTTTTCTGATTCAAACAGCCCAAAACCATCATGGGTTATTTGTTTGGCAGCAGGAAGCAGGATATATTACATGTCTCTAGTTTAAAAAAAGGTACTATGGACCTCATGTATAAAGACCTTTTGCGATTGAAAACCCTACGATTCGCAAAAGGGCTTTTCTTTATGTACAAAAGCTCTTTTAAGAGTTATAAAATTCTTTCAAACTTGTAAAAGGGTTATGCGACCCTGTGCGAATTGCAAATAAGAGGGGGCATAAAAGTGGAGTCCCCCTTTTGCTTATGAGCTGGGGAGGCATGTATTAATGGTTTGAGTCTGTACTTATAGTCCCAAACCATTGATCAGCTAACCACACTTTAAAGGGAGTGATAACTATCCACTTTGAACCCATTCCTGTTTGCAAATTTTGAAAAGAGTTTCATGGAGAGTTGGCAGAGACTTTTTAAAACAACATATTTTTACTTTTCTTGTTTCCCTTAAGGAAAATGAGCTGTATTAATGAGCTGTTTTAAAAAAGTTTTAACTATTTAAACACAATCACAAACATCATGGTCAGATGTCCCTTTCAGGCCACCATCCCAGTGATTGTGGCCAATCGCAGGGAGTGGCAAATTACGATCTGCCTAATGAACACCCTGTGACCCCCTGTGATTCTGTATTTTGTGACCTGACCTATGATCCTATGGGCCTCACTGGTGCTGCGAGTGTGCCAAACAGTGAGAAACTCTTGAATCAGCAGGTAAAAGAGGCTCTCCTACTGGAAACGTCTAGACTGCGAGTGAGAGGTTAAGGACAGTGAAGAGGCTGGAGGTGGCCATCTTTTTTCTAGAAGCAAGAAATATCAATGTGGCAGCCATCTTGGATGGGATCATTTTAGAGTGAATAATAAGGTACTTTGCATTATGACCTGTTTTCCTGCATGTGCTGCCAAAGATGCCCAACCCCATGAAGAATCAATAGGAGGGAGATAAAACAGACTTTTTTGTACCTAAAAAATCTTCCAGGAGGCAGCAAGAAAACTGAGAAGAAAGGATGTATTCTTTCTACATCTCTCTTGGGGACTATTCACCCACTGAAGCTGGCACGTCGGACAGCTTCCAATGGACCAATGGGAATTCATACAGTGAGTGCTACATTTGAAAAACTTCAAGGGTCTTTCTTCACTTTAGAAGGCAGGCTGTCCCAAGTGAAGCACACCATACAAGCGATTCCTGATAGCAGCTCACTGGAATTATGTGCCTGGGGAGCATCAGATTTTGCGGCAGGGTGGTCTAAATTATGTGGCAAGTAAAGACAAAATTTGCAGCATATTTCTATAATATTAATATTATTTTGTACATTTTACACATAGTTATACTGTGTGGGTAAATATTTCACTTCATTAGTACCAGTTTAACAACCAAAAGCAGAAATAGGCAACTCAAAGATGACCAGCTAACCTTTGAGAAGGGCCTTCGCTGCGCGCTAACACATGTCGCCATGTTTTTAGAAACTCTTGATCTGACTGAGCTACAAACAATTTTTTTGTTTAACTCTGTAGATTATGCAGCAGGTGGTGGATTATGTAGCAAGTGGGGTAAATCCATAATTATGCAAAAAAAATCTGCCTCAATATCACATAATTCCAGTGGCCTTGCTCATATCAGGAAACATTTTCAGAGAGACATCCAAACTGAGAAAAATGGCTTAGAAGTAGCTCAGAAATATTATGGATCCCTTGACTGCAGACGGGAACTACTGGAGAACACTGCAAGTGGTACAAATTGGTGGATTCTGGGAGTATCTGAGGACAAAGGAAAGGGTGATCAGAGTTTTTTCATAATTTACTGGATCTCTGACCAAATACTCCACTAGAGGTCTGACTGGGGGTGTATGGAGGAGTTTCAGAAGGAAATCATCCAGGCTGGCCTGAACAAAATGCGATGCAGATCATTTCAGTATGTTAATTTTGAGAAAATAGACTTGAAAGCTCAAGTACTTGAGGTAGTTGGGTATAAGAAAGCTTCAATTGAAAGGGAAGCCCATTTACTTTTTCCTGAACACTTCCAAGGCTATAGAGAAGAGAAGGAGAGACACCTATTACTATGGGTGTGCATAATTTGCATTATTTAGCTGAAATATACTTAATTTCAATAAAAAAGAATATGTGTATTATGTGAAATATATTTAGCCGATATGTTCTAAGATACAAGTAGGAGACTGGTTTCAGAAGATAATGACTTAATCTAAGAGAATATATGTCGTGGCAAAGCAAAATTTATTTTTTGAAGAGAACATACCTTGCGGGAAGACATTTTCTACTCAAACCAGTTTACTGCAGGCAAAAATGATGAAAAATCTGATGTTAAAAGAAATGGTGAAAATTGCGCACATTTCAAGTAATGTGAAATTTATAAATTATGCAAGATTAAGCCAGCATAACAAAAATGGTGTGCAGGTTTATTTATTAGCGTTATATCTAGAATTTGAGGCAAGAGTTGCACTGCTGAAGTTAGTTCATGCTTCATAATTGAGCATGGTCTGCACAGGTGAGATATACCTCTTCGAGCTGAGTGTGACTAGTTAACAGTTATACTTGGCATCTACAGAAAATTGTGTAGGGGATTGCTGTGACATAGACACTCCTATACTAGTGGCCAGGTTGATGGTTGAACCCAAAGGCCCACAGCAGTAACCTCACTACAGCCACCAAGCCCTCGTTCACCCGAGCCACCTTCTGACACATTTTACGCGCCATAATTTTCCTTCTTACGTATTCCTCCTTTCATCCATACTGCTATGATTTTTCTCCCTCTCAACTTTGGGTCCCTGTATTGATGGGATTGGGGTGTATAGAAAGAACAGCCATACATAACAAATGGGGACTTTGAATCAAGAAACTGATGACCTCCTAAGTGTTATGAATGGGGATGAGTTGTCGGATGGGGCACTTGTGGTAAATGTGAAGAGCTGAAAATAAGTCCTCACAATGATATGTTGACAGCACAGTACCATTGCTACATGTGATGTACTTGATATGTTTGTCTTTGAAAATTAATAAAGCTTAAGTTAAAAGAGTAAATATGTCATGTAATCATTTCTCTCATATCCCGTTAGTACACCCATGTACTAACTGACGATCTTCTGAACTATTTCCACTCACCACAAATAATATAGCAACATTCTACTATACACAATACATTTCTGGAGTAAATATCTCAGAAAATATTTCTCAACTAGAAAGAACTTATACCTTAATATACTGCAAAGACAAAAACATGCAAATCTAAAAAAATCAAAATCCTGAACTTACCGTCTATCACCACCGCTGTCAAAAGGCTCTTCTTCCTAGCAGTGGTTCGATCATGGGTGTGGCACTGGTGGTCCCTGAAGCTTGAGGTTTCCTTCGGGCAGTGTGAGTTCTCACAGACTGCGTGCTCCACGCTTAATCCTGGGCAGTTCTTACCTCCTGGGCCTGGCCTATGTTGGAGAGAAAAACAGAGACTGGCTATTATCAGGGGGCCATTGCCCTTCTCTATGTGCTCAGGATATCATGATTCCAGCCACTGGCTTTGTTTTCACAAGGAGGGTTCCCAGAAAGTCGGGCAGGTGGGCCATTTGACCTTTTCCTTAAACTCAAAGATTGCCTCCGTTTGGAAATATTAATATTTGGCCATCTACTGCTGCTAGAATTATGGCTGAGTGTATGTAAAGAAGGAAGAGTTTCAGGTCTATCTAGATGAACCTTCTCCAACCAGTAGCCTGTGAGCTTGCGGTGGTTCTCCAGCTACCTATACGTAGCTCACTCTTGTACAGCCTAGCCTACTCAATTAGAAGCATTTGATTGGGTGAATCAGTATATGTATAGTTACATTGAAAAAAGTGTATATTCAAGATGGAAATATACTGAAGATTTGAGAAAAATGGCTGGATTTATCCCAATATATTTACAGCTGATTTTGGGGTGATAAATCATACAGCGTTGGGAAGACTAATTGCTAATAATAAGGTGATCACTTCTGTTAATCATATATATAGTGGCCACTAATGTAATCTTGTCTGATGTGGGCACTATTACAACACCTAAAATATTGGGATGATTTTCTTTGGAAATTGGTGTTATTACAGAAAAGGTTGGAGATCCCTGATGTAGACTTATGAGAGAGCCTGTTTACAACCTAATGTGTTGTGAGAGTTGTAGAACTGGCTTTCTTCCATTAAACCCTTTGGCCTAGAACAATGATAGCAATTATATGTAGTAGAAAAGCAAAGGGCTGGATATAGTGTATCCTGCTGAGACACGGAAATGTGACAAACCTGATTAACTGGCAATTATTATATTCTTTTTTGAAATTGTAAAATACAGTCACAGGAGTTAACTCATCCAGAGGAACTCAACAGCACTAATCTGAGTGCGCCTTGGGCACATTGTTCAAGTAATCAAGAACTTTATGTATACTGCATCCCACTTGCCTGCAACACTGAGAAAGTATACTCACATGATTGACTCAATGTTATGGGGGCCGATTCACAGAACTAATTTAAGACAAAATCCTAAACTTACTACTTTTAGTATTCACAGAAGTTAGGATTTTGTCTTAAGTTTGTCTTAAGACAAACTTAAGACAAACTTAAGACAGACTCAAGACAAAATCCTAACTTAAGTCTGTCTTAAGTCTGTCTTAAGTTTGTCTTAAGTCTGTCTTAAGTCTGATGACAAACTTAAGACAAAATTCTAACTTCTGTGAATACCAAAAGTAGTAAGTTTAGGATTTTGTCTTAAGTTAGTTCTGTGAATCGGGCCCATTGTCTCTCAAATTTTAATTCCTTTTATCAGTGTAATTTATGCAATGGTTTTTATTAACTAAACATGTAATTAATCAAATTTGAGGGGGCGTGGCTTGCCTGGCTGGGAATTGGCCAAAGCTTAAGTGAGCTCCGGTGGCCGCCGGAATTTATCCTGTATTGTCCTGTACTAATAGGGCATAAATAATTGAACGGAACGGTGATAGTGGCAGCGGAGACCATCAAGAATAGTTGGGCAGAGTTTCAAAGTGTTGTGCAGCTGAATTGCAGAGATACGTTCGAGTGTGGCGGTAAGGAGATGGCGAATGCTGGGCCCCGGGGTTAGTAAAGTCGCAGACTAGTCTTCCCCTGGGGTCTTTCACGCAGGGGAGGACCAGGCAGGGTCAAGGGGGTGGAGTTAGGGGGTGGGTATAAGAGCGCAGGGGAGGAAGGCGACTTCCTCTTCCTGTACTCGGCACCATTGGTAGGGTTTCAGGTCAAAGGAGAAGTAGTTAGGAAGTTAGTGGACGTTGAGGCAGGAGATCGTTTTTGCTGGTGGTGGAGTGGTTCGTCAGTTTTCTGTGCGGGGAGCCACTGGCTGGTGGTTCTGGGTGATCGGAGTTCCGTTGCGGCGGTGACGGCATGTTGGGCGTTTCGGCGGACGAGGTAAGGCAGGCCTTGATGGTTCTTGGGCGCGCGGGGCGGGAGGATCTCCTCCGGCCCGTGTGCTTGGGGAGGCGTAGGTGGCGTTCGCGAGAGCCCCGGGGCGGCTTTGGTGGGGGTGGCAGCGGCGGTTTTAGCATGCCAGGAGGAGCTGCTGCCGCCTGGGACGAGTGCGCCTGGGAGGGGAAGGGGCGCGTATAGAAAAGAGCCTGCTCGTGAAGGCCGGCAGAAGAGCCTGCCTCCACGCACAGTATTCCCGCAACTACAGTTTAAGGAGCAGGGGGCGGGGGGGTGCGCAACCTCACAGGCGACCACTGGGGTGCTGCTAATTCAGCCCAGTGAGTGCACACGGGTGGGGGAAGGAAGGGGGGTCGGGCCCAGGCCAGAGCAGGAGTCAGCGGTGCCATTTTTGGACAGTGCAGGGACGGAGGGGGGGGCAAGGAGGTGCGGGGGCCCCTATTCGGACGTATTGATTACTGGTGTGGGTCCAAGGGAGGCAGCAGGGGACTTGGGGCAGTGGGAGGACGCTCCCTTTGACCTCTCCAAGGGGTCTAGGGTGGCTACCCCGGTTCCGGTTGAGAGTGGGAGGGGGGCCCAAAGGGTTACGGTCCCGGTGGGGGGCGGCAGTGTCGATCCTGGCTTGGAGATGGCCCCTCTGACTGGGAATTTGCAGCCTGGACAGGGGTTGCAGGGCTACCGCCCCCCACCCTCCTCCCCTCCAAGCTGGGAGGGGCTGGCATGGGAGGATAGGATCAGGGAGCAGCGCCTTTTGGTGCAGCTGAATGAGGTGAGGCGGGCGGAACAGAGTGCGTCCAGGGTGCGAGCGGTCTGGGAAGATGAGATTGAGGGGCCCCCTACTCCCACTTCGGAGAAGGAGAGATGGGCAAAACAGGAGGAGCTAGACAGGGCTGCGAAGGGCAAAGGTGGGGGGCGAGGAGAGCCTCAAGGGGCCACAGATGCATGTAGGGACAGCCAGGACTGCTTTGAGACCTGATGGTGCCGGGGCCCACTCAGGTTGGTGCGACCTGGGGTGTATGGGGGGATCCAAGCCGGTGGAGGTCGGTAGAGTGCGGGGTGACCCGGCAGGGTGCAAGACGGCCCCAGGAAGGAAGCAGCAGGGCGGTCCGCGGCGGTCATCCCTCCGGCGCGGGAGCGGGCAACGGCGTTGTGTGTGTCGGGGGGCAGGGGACGAATGCGGTGAGAAGTAAAGGTGTGAAGAGAGAGGTGAGAGAGGTGTTGTGGGCGCCTGTGGAAGTGGAGCCTGAGGTCGAGTTGAATTATGATGATGAGAGTGAGGAGCTTGAGGACGGGGAGGTGAGGAATGACGATGACGGACTGGGACGGGGGAAGAGCAACAGCGGCCTTGGTGTTTTGCAGGTCTCGCGGCAACCATCGGGGAAGGAGAAGGCGGAGACACCCAAAGGCTTCTACCTCCAGAGGACGGCCCAGAGAGCGGCACTCATCGCTAGCAGGTGAGGGGTCTTGGTGTACAGCTTGGGATGGAAGAAGGTGTGTAGGTCAATAGGTGTGGGGGAGGGGTCAGTGAGGGAGGTTGGTGGTTTGCCACAGGGCAGGCCCACGCTGGTTGACAAGCAGGTAGGAGGTAAGTCTGTGGCTACGGCAGGGGTTCAGACGGACTAGGTGGAGGGGAAGGACGACAAAGGGGACAAGTCAGAGGGCAAACATCAGAAAAGGTTGCCCTACATGGGTTTGGCCATGCCCCTGGGATCACATCTGTCGGATAAAATTAAGAGTAGAATTTGGAAACACGAATATGTGGATGTGTTTAAGTTGTTACACAGGGAGGTGCAGGCGAAGGAAGGTTCCAAGGAGGAGGAATGGGAGTTGACTAAACGGCCCAGGGTCCCGGTGAATATGGAAAATTGTACTTCGGCGTTACTCATTTACGCTAGTATCTACTGTGAGAAACATCTGGATATGGCCATAGCGTTGAAGTACATGGACATCATCAGGAAGGCCCAGATGCAATTCAGGGGGCTTCGCCTGGCTGAGTTACGACCAGGAGTTCAGGGCTAGGGTTAGTGCGAATCCGGACAAGCATTGGGGGGAGGTGGATCAGGAACTTTGGATGCAGTGGATGGCGTCAACGCACTCCTCGGCGTCTACCCATATGGCTAGTGGCTTGCCGGTCACATATCGTTTTTTTCAGTCACGTCCCGCCCACAGCGGGGCGGTGGGAACACCGCCAGTACAGGTAGCACAGGTCAGGCCGCCAAGCCAGGCAGTTACAACACCGGGCCTGTTGGAGCTATAACCGGGGCTATTGCTCCCGGTACCTGTGCAAGTTCAAGCATGAATGCTCCAAGTGTGGGGGGGAGCACGCCCTTACCCAATGCCTTACCCTGGTCACCCCTTCCGAGCAGTGGCGAAACGCGAAAGGTAGGGGACAGGCTGGACAGAAGGGCGCCTACACCAGTTAGGGTGGAGGCAATGGCCCTGTGGCTCTCATGTTACCCGGACAGGGAGGCAGCTTTGAAGATTCAGTGGGGTTTCACAGAGGGCTTTCAGGTAGGCTATCAGGGTCCCAGGGTGAGGAGATGGGCAGACAATCTGAAATCAGCCATGGAATTGCCAGGAGTGGTTGCGGCCAAACTGCAGAAGGAGGTGGATGAAGGGAGGATAGCGGGCCCATTCTACGACTGGCCAGCAGATGACTTGATTATCTCCCCGCTGGGGGTGGTGCCGAAGAAAGAGGAGGGTGAGTTTTGCATGATACATCACCTCTCATGGCCGGAAGGACAAACTGTGAACGACTTCATCGCGGAGGCGGACTCAAGGGTGCTTTATGCGTCGGTGGATGATGCGATCCGCCTTGTGCGGGTGTGTGGGCCGGGGGCAGAACTGGCGAAATGTGATGTGAAGTCGGCTTTCCGCCTGCTGCCTACACACCCCGTGGATTTCTCTCTACTGGGGAAGCAGTTCGGAGGGGCCATCTACGTGGACAAAGTTTTGCCCATGGGATGCGCGATTTCCTGCGCGCTATTCGAGCTGTTTAGCACATTCTTGCAGTGGACCTTTATGCAGATTAGTGGGCATCGGGACGTCACTCACTATCTGGATGACTTCCTTTTTAATAGGAAGGCACATTCGGGGGATTGTGGCAGGGCCCTGTCATGGTTCCAGGAGATGTCGCTGCAATTTGGAGTCCTGTTGGCCCCCGAGAAGACGAGTGGGCCGTGCTGTAGTCTGACATTCTTGGGCATTGAGCTGGATTCCATTCAGTGGACAGCTCGGCTCCCTGCCGCGAAAGTAACGGATATACAGGCGTGCCTTTTGTGGGTGATCGAAGAGAAGAGGATCGCGTTGAGGGCGGTGCAACAACTGCTGGGTTTCTTGGACTTCGCGTGCAGGGTGGTCAGGGCTGGGCGGACGTTCTGTAGGCGGCTCGGCATGGCCATGTTGGGCGCAATTCTACCGCACCACAGGGTTCGGATCTCCATAGGGGTACAGGCGGATTTGAGGACATGGCTTACTTTCTTGACTGATTTCGATGGGGTGTCCCTGGATTTTGTGGACGACAGGATGGTTTGGCAAGTTCAAATTTACTCTGATGCAGCCGGGGCAGCTGGTTTTGGAATTTTCTGGGATGGTAGGTGGTGCGCTGAAGAATGGCCGGCTCACTGGGTGAAGCAGGGGAGGAGCATTGCGTTTCTTGAATTCTTTCCCTTGTTGGTGGCTCTGGAAGTGTGGGGCCCCGAGTTTCAGAACAGATCAGTGTTGTTCCATGTCGACAACATGACTGTGGTCGTGTTGGTCAACCGACAAAGGGCAAGGGACCTGAGAGTGCTGACTTGCTGAGGAGTTTCATTTTGAAATGTTTGAGATTGAATGTGGTCTTTCGAGCCAAGCATGTCCCTGGAGCAAATAATGACATTGCGGATGCTTTGCCTCGTTCGCAGTGGCAGCGATTCCAGCGATTGGCACCAGGAGCAGATCTGTGCAAGACCGAGTTGCCGAACAGCATCTGGGCCTTGGGGGAGTGAGGGTGATAGGCCTGGTTGAGAACTCTTTTGCTGATACCACAAGACGGACCTACAGACTGGCGTGGGCTGAGTTTGGATCCTTTATGGGATGGCGTGGGGATTCTGCTTTTGGAGATCGCTCAGCAGAGGAGCAAGGAGTGTTGCAGTTTGTATTGCATTGCATTGACAAAGGACTGATGTCTGCGACTTTATCAGTGAAATTGGCAGGAGTGTCGTTCTATTGTTGCTTGTTTTTTGGTTTTGACCCTACGAAAGATGTGATTATCAGTAGGGTACTCAGAGGTTGGGGCAGGGAGAGTAGGGGGAAGGGTATTGCGGGAGGCGATCACGTTTGAACTGTTAGTCAGGTTGGTTGAGGTTTTGCAGTTTTGTTGTTATGATAATTTTGAGGTTCGAATTTTCCGTTTGTGCATGATCTGGATGATTTTTGGGGCCTTTCGGGTCTCTGAGTTGCTGGGTACCCAGGCAGGGTGTGGCAGACGATATGAGGAGATCAGGTTGGATGTGGGGTGACTGGGTATTTGGTTGGGTCAGTCCAAAACAGATAAGTTGGGACGGGGTAAGTGGGTTTGGTTGTGTGAGAATGGTTGTGGGGGTGTGTGCCCGGTGGCTGAATGGAGGACGTTTGTGCTTTCCACGCAGGTGGCGAGTGGTGAGATATTTTGTCATGTGTCTGGGGCAAGGGTGACTGCGGGGCAGTTATTGGTGGTGCTGCGTATGGCTTTGAGGCGCTTGGGCTTGGAGCCGGCAGGTTTTGGGACCCACTCTTTCTGTATTGGGGCGGCGACAGTGGCAGCCCGGCTGGGTTGGTCCTGGGACAGGATTCGGCAGATTGGGAGGTGGAAGTCTCGGTGTTGTGAGCGGTATGTTCGTAAGTGAGGAGTCTGGGGGCCAGGTGCTAGGCGTTTGGGGAATGGGTGGTTGGTTTTCAACACATTTCTTTTTTTTTTAACAACAGATTTTATTGTGTCAATATAGCCATCACCATGCAGAGCCCTGTAACCCAGAGACATCTGCCATATTCTTCATACAGGTACATACAGGCAAGAGACAATTGTGTATTTTAAGTCCCCCCAAATCCCACCCCAACGCCCCCCCCTACCCCCAATCCCCCAAAGATCGCACTTCCTACAGCCAGTCTTACTCTCCCCCTTCGGCCCATCCCACACTCCCCTCGCATCACAGGCGCCCCTACGCAACCCCTCCATGACCACCAATGTCCATGCACAGCTGCCCGGTTTTAAACACATTTCTAACATATTTTTCTCCCGTAGGTTGCATGGGTGGACCGGGGGCCAAGAAGGTTACTTGGATCGTGGGGCATTCCTTTGTTCATTGGGCTTCCAAGTATGCAGAGCAACAGGTGTACGGCCGTAACCTGGGACTCAAAGGACAACATCATGAGGCGCATTGGTGGGGAAAAGGGGTTATGCGATGGGGGGCACTATTGCCCTGGCTCGCGAAGATGCTCCCCCAGAAGGGATGCCCTGATCTGTTGATCATACATTTGGGAGTGAACGATTTGGTTCGGCTGTCGGGTTTGGCGCTCTTACAGCTGATGCAGAGAGACTTGGAGGTTTTGAAACACAGGCTGGCAGGGACTTGCATTGCCTGGACTGAGTTTGTTCCTAGGAAAGTATGGAGGGGTGCCATCAAACACGGGGCTGTGGAAAAAGCACGACGGAAGCTCAACAGAGCGATGCGGGTTTTCTGTGGGGAAAAGGACATTCAGATTATTGCTCACGCTGGACTGCGACTGGAGGAACCGCTACTGTTTAGGGACGACGGAGTGCATCTTTCGAGATTGGGGAATGCTTATTATATGATGGAGATGAGGGATGTGGTTAGCAAGCTATGGAATGAGGCGATTTGGTGTCGCAGGGATGCTTGAATAGGTGGGGGACGAAAGATGCATGGTTCGAGTCCGGGGGGGGGGCAGGTAACCGCCCTAAAGGGGGTTACCTGGTTGGCGATACATTGGAGGGGTGGGGGAAGTCAATAGCGGGCACACCCATCCCTCGGGGAGGAAGAGTGAATGATGTGGGGAGCTGGAGGCATGAGTGGAATGCCAGGTGATACCGGGGAGGATGCTAGGAGAATTGTGGAAATGGAACGGAAGGGGCATGGAGTGGTAGGAAATGTGAGTTCGGAGTGGGTGAAATGAGTGAAGGGATGAAGAGTTGATGTGGGGGTTTGTTATTGTTGTTGATGTTATTTGGTTATTGTTTATTGTTGTGCAGCCTGGTCCTAATAAATGGCCTTTTACACTTAACCCCTTCGGTGCTCATGACGGAACGGTTCCGTCATGAGCCACGGTTGAGCTGTGCTCATGACGGAACCGTTCCGTCATGACCACGCCCGCGCAAGATTCCGTCAGCACAGCGGCGGAATTTGCGCAGCATGGAAGGGGTTAAAGACATTCGCGTGGTCTGTTTATTGCGCGATACGGGTGCCGTCCATCTTGGACCGCTCCTCCGCTTGCGCTGCAGTGAAGATCCAGCCACGCTGCGACGACCGTAAGTCAAGTATTAATGGCTGTGGTAAGGAGAGCGGAGCACCCGAACGCACAGAGGCCGGAATTCTCCCTGTGAGACACCGTCCCAGTGAGGTGCACTTGCGCGAACTGCCGCGGGCCCCGCGGCCCTATGGATTAGACATTATGGTGCGGAGTGCTGCCCGTGCTGCTCCCTGTGCCGCTGTGAGTATTTCTACCTGCCACCACACCTAGCGGCGAAGTGAGACGCGCTGTTAAATAGCGACCATCATGCGGACTGAAAAGCTGTGACAGGGCCCTCCGAGATAGCAAACGCACCCAGGTGCACGTCACCCACAAGTGCGGCCTGCGGAGGACATTTTAAGCTGCATGGTGGCCCCCTGATTAAAAGGAGGTG
Organism: Triturus cristatus; assembly: GCF_964204655.1. NCBI lineage: Eukaryota > Metazoa > Chordata > Amphibia > Caudata > Salamandridae > Triturus > Triturus cristatus. The sequence continues at coordinate 608,350,993 of NC_140583.1, forward strand.
ATTGTCTGACCCCACATAGCCCAGATGCGGTGATAAACCGGTGAGAGAGAAAAACGCAACGTGCTCTGAACCCCGCGGCCCCACAAGTGCGACATAACAGTGTGGAGTGACGAGGACGTCCCGGTGACATACTATTCCACAGCCAAGCTCAGTGAAACTCAGCACCCATAACGGCTCTCTCGAAGGGTGGAAGTACATATGTGAAGAGGTTCCCCCCACTGCACACGAGAGGGTGACCCTTTGGTTCTGTAGTGTACATGTTCACCCACGCCCGAAAAGTTATAGGAGGGTGATTAGCACGACCTCTTCTCAGGACCATATCCAGTACTTGCGTAGTGCCTCGTTAAAATACATGGCGCCAGTTTACAAGAGAGACGGAACTGCTACGGAAGGGGCCAGTGAAGCAGTATATAACAGGTTGGAGGACCTGGAATCTCACTGTGTAGTATTTTCTTGTCAGATTCGCACACTCCACAAGGAACTACACGGTTTGCTAGAACGATACCAACCTTGCACACATGCTGACCATCATGGGCAAAGGAGACAAAACACAAACTAAAATACACTTCAGCCAGAGACAATCATCCCGACTACGCGACTAACTGGATGCAACACCGGCCTTAATATCCGAGGAGGCTACTGACCCTGAAGGGGATATACGACAGATACTAGCGGCAATGCAGCTTAGTCTTTCATCTATTGACACCAAGATGGACTCCCTCTCGTATAGAATGGACAGAATGTCCGAAAGGGTAGACAAGCAAGCCAAAAGGATTGATATGGCGGAGCGCCGGATCTCGGAGGTGGAGGACACACAAAAAGAAATGGGGACAGCACAAAAACAAATGGAAAAATGATGGCGGCGCTGAACGACAAAGCTAAAGACATGGAAGCGCGCTCTCGGCGTAATAATGCAAGCATCCTTGGTTTGGCAGAAACCACAGCAACCGGCAACATGAAATTCTTCATTGAAAAATTACTGGTTCAACCATTGGGCAGGGAGACCTTTTCTGATGTCTTTGTGGTGGAGCGGGCACACAGAGCTATGGCCGCGCGACCTCCGCTGGGAGCGGCCCCAAGCCTGGTGATCGCCCGACTCCTTCATTATAGGAACAGGGATGCCACCTTGCGCAGAGCAAGAGATCTGAAAACGCTCCGTTATGAGGGATCTGAACTTTCACTTTTCCCCGACTTCACACCACAGGTACAAGAGGCACGTAAAACAGTTGTCCCAGTTAAAAGGAAGTTGAGGGACCTTCAACTCGACTATGCTATGCTGTACCTGGCTAGACTCAGGGTCAACTTCGACGATAAAACACGCTTTTATGTGGACCCGGGCCTACTACAAAAAGACTACAAGAAGTATGGTGCGAACAGAGTTGAGAGGGCGGCCTCGGCAGTAACGGGGGTGAGCCCCCATCAGGAAGCGGCGAATTGAGAGGCTCCCCAGAGACAGAATAACTGAGATAAGGAGGAACTTAAATGCCCTGAACAATGTTTACGATAAGTTGACAATTTGCTTATCAATATAAATGCTAAACATGCAATAATTATGCTATGTATATCAGTGACTGGTCACTATTGCTGTGTACTCAGTATCAGATTTCATATTACTTAAACCAGCCCTATTGGTGTTAAGGGAGGTGGGCGGTCCCGGTCTTTCCCCCCTGTTTCGCACCTTGGGTCAGGCCGCAGTTGCCCCCACGTGTATGCCACATGTTTTCTCTTGAAAGGAAACTGTTCAGTTGGGGATGGGCAAAATTGGGGGGTGGAGGGAAGGGAACTGTTATTTGACCATATCTGACTATTTTGATATGGTGTGGGAGGGAGGTGGGGGAGAGTTTTGGAATACATTTCAGACACTGAATACAAAACTGTAATGATGTTGTTTCAGAGGTGGAGGAATCACTATGACTGTGCTAATAACACCGCTAGGATGTTTAATGTGAAACATGGCTAAATACGATAAAAACACAAATGTCCTTAATTTTAAGTCCTGGAACGTGAGGGGCTTGAACGACTTCAGGAAAATACGTAAGGTAGTGGCGTATCTATATAGACATGCCGTCGATGTAGCGATATTACAGGAAACACATTTAACTCCCACAACGTGGCTGTTGTCCTGCAGAAGAATGAAAGGTACTTGTGTAGCAGCGGGGTTTCCATCCCACACTAGGGGAGTCCTTATTTGGGTAAGACGCAACTCCGGAATATAGCTACAAGCTGTTGAGGTTGATGATGGTGGACGATATATAATAGCCAAATGCAGAAAAGAACACAACACGATATTGCTGGTGGGAGTATATGGGGCTAATTATGATGACCCTTCCTTTTATCAGACCTTGCATCAGAAATTTGTTAAAATATGCCCATATTCTTATACTGTGGGGTGGAGATTTTAATTGCGTGCAAGATCCAGAGCTAGATAGGTCGTGAGGAAACACAAAACCCCCGCACGAGCAGCTCGGGCGGTGGCAGACATTGCATTGACAGAAGGATTACAGGATGTTTAGCTCCGCAAGGTAGAGACTATACCCATTATTCAGCAGCCCATGATATCCACACGAGAACTGATTATTGGTTTGCTTCTTGCACCCTGCTCACCTCAATACGAAATTTCAAGCACATGGCCCGTACACTGTCGGACCACTCTCCAGTCTTTTTCAGTTTAACACTCCCCGCCAACTACTTGAACAGGCAGTCCTGGAGGTTCCCTCAGTATTTTTTATTGGATTCAGTGTTCCGAGCTGAACTGGGCAGAGCAATAGACGAATATTTTTTGACAAATATAGGTAGTGTACCCAACATGTCCTCTATATGGGAAGCCTTTAAGCTATATATTAGAGGGATCACAATTTCGAAGCATGCAGGGGTGCTAAAGTCCATCCGCAATCGTATGCAGCATATCGAAAACACACTTAAAGAACTAGAGAAGCAACATTAAAACTCAGCCAACTCCGGTATCCTTTCACAGATTAGGACATTAATCACGGAATTTAACGAGTTAGCCAAAAGCAAAGTGAAACACTTCGGAAAATACGCCACAGCCCGGGTATATGCAGAAGGAGATAGACCTAGCTTGACATTAGCAGAAACCGTCAGACCTCAAAAAGGCGAAAATCATATACTTAGTGTACCAAACAACGGAGGTGACCTCGTAGACACTACCTCAGACATACTAGGCGCTTTTGCAGATTATTACCAAGGCCTATACACAACCAGAGAGGAGACAAATATAGAAACAGATGATGAATACCTGGTATATATCACTATGACCTGGCTTACGAAGGAAGACAGGGAACACTTAATAGGACCACTTAGACGAACTGCAATCATAGCCGCCCTGAAGGACATGCCAAATGGGAAGGCCCCTGTGGCAGATGGCCTGACGGTTGCCTTTTATAAAGCATTTCAGGATAAGCTAATTCCACACCTAGTGAATCTGTTTGAAGAAATGGCCAGTGAGGAACAGATGCCCCCTTCAATGAGAGAGGCTACCATAATCACACTTTTAAAACCTGGGAAGCCGCCCGACCAATGCTTCTCATACCGACTACTGTCGTCATTAAACACAGACACAAAATTATTTGCGAAGGTTCTGGCAAATAGACTGTCTCCCATTTTGCCTAGGCTAATAGGACCGGAGCAAACGGGATTTGTACCTGGCAGATCCCTCTCTAGTAACCGCCGAACACTATTTGGCACGATAGCGCATATCCAACCAGAGGATAAAGCGGCGGCCCTCTTCATTGACATTGAGAAAGCCTTCGATTCTGTTGAATGGCGGTTCCTGTATGCAGTGCTGCGCAAAGTGGGGGTAGGGGACATTTTCATTCAATTGGTAAAGGTGTTATATGCACGCCCCTTAGCAAGAGTGCAAATTAATGGGACACTCTCAAGGACCATAGCTATAACAAGGGGCATCAGACAGGGATGCCCCCTCTCTCCCTTATTGTAAGCCCTAATTGCAGAGCCCTTAATCAGCGCAATGAGAGAATACCATGATTATCGGGGTATTCGGTCTCAGCAATATAATTTAACCATAGCGGCTTACGCCGACCACACGGTATTATATATTCGTGACCCAGAGCACAATCTGGTCCCTATGTTACAAAAGGTGGAGCGGTTTGGTACCCATTTGGGCCTTTGCATCAATTGGCATAAATCCATTATTTTACCACTGACCGCTGCTACTACACAGGTACAGACAGATTATCCCTTAGAGTGGACTACTGACCCCGTAAGATATTTGGGTATAAAAGTCCACACGGACTCCGAGCTGTTCATGTCCGAGAACTATGGCTGCGCGATACTAAAACTGACAGAAGCTATAGATAGATGGATTAGGTTGCCGCTTTCGTTGTTGGGCCGTATAGCCCTGACTAAGATGGTGGTACTCCCACGTTTTTTGTTTCTGTTTGTCAATGTGCCTGTTGGGTTGCTGCAGTTGTTTTTCAATACATTGCGCACATTACTTTTAAGATTGGGCTGGTCTGGAAAACAACCCAGGGTTAAGTGGGACACACTGACAAAACCATTTTCAGAGGGCTTGTTAAATGCGCCCGATATGAAACGCTATTATAGAGCTGCGCAAACGATACACGCGCACTGCTGGATACATGGGCCCAATAACTTACCACATTTACTAATAGAAAAACACACAGTAACCCCCACACCATTGCCCACACTTTTAACTGGCGCTGCACGCTCCACGACACGTACAATCAACCCAGTACACAACACAGGGCAACAGCTAACACAGATTGCCATTAAACACAAGTTACCTGTGATATACTCGCCTAAATTACCCCTAGTTTTGTGCAATTGGCTTCCATTTCGCGTAGATAAAGACGTGGTGCACACCTTGACAAAGCTCAACTTAGAATATCTTGGCGATTTGTTTCAAGACGGGGTGGTTAAAACTTGGGATCAGGTTTCGGCGTAGATAGAGGGGACCTCTCCACTGGACGCCTTTCACTATTATAGGTTTCGTAATGTCCTGCAGGATTTAACAGGCAATGCTCTGGAAGAGCCGGATGTGATGCCCTCCCTCACTTACTTAATGCAAACACAAACCCCACAACACTGTATAACACTATTGTATGTGCTTTTTAGACCCCAGGGAGATCAAGTAAAAGAGAAGTTCCAAATGGACTGGGAGGCCGAGTTGGGGACAGTAGTACCTACAGCCCAATGGACCTGGTGCTGTCGCAAAACTAAAACGATTTCCTTGAACGGCAGACACAGGTTACTGCACTTTAAATATTTACATAGAACCTACTACACCCCTGCCAGGCTCTACAAATATGGTCTTAGAGACAGAGATAACTGTATACGATGTCATGCCCCTAACGCACATTTTACACATTTGGCATGGGAGTGCCCTGGTATACGCACTTTTGGGAGAGAGGTAATTAGCATATTGACAACAATGCTGGGATGTGTAATCCCTGAGACACCCTTAATTGCTGTATTGGGCTATGATAAGCCAATTCCTAAGGGTGTGCGAAAGTTAGCTGCCATTGGACTGATGCTAGCCAAAAGGAGAGTGGCTATGAGATGGATGAAATGTCCTTTACCTACGTTGGCTGACTGGGAAAGGGACATGGCCTACTGCTCCACACATTCCGAAGCTTACAATGAACTAATGCCTATAAAATGTGCACCTAAAGACATATGGGGTCAGTATAGATCATACCTATTGGAAATGGCAGTTACTGATGAGGTGCCCGCAGACACAGGTGTGGGTTGAAGTAATATTCTGTTGTAGAATTCGAGATAACTGCTAAGGGAGAAGTGCACGACAACAGATGCATATTGACTACTGTTGGTTTAACTGTACAATGGTAACAACGGAATGCTGTTATAGTCATGACACTCATTAGATGTAGCACTGCTTGATGATACCATATTGTATAATGAAGATGGAACTGTGATGTGTACTGAGATGTCTTCCAATTTGGTTCTTGCAATATATCTTGTTGTAAAGTAAAATGAAAAATAAAGTTTAAAAAAAAAAAAATTTGAAGAAAAAAAATGTAATTTGAAAACGAAAGGAACCTGTGCTTCATGGGCATTTTAAATGCCTGAAACAAATAATATAATAATAAAACACAGAAACATACATTTGACAGTCGATCCAATCCTGCAGGTCAATCCCAGTCTATTCTAACACACTCTGGATGATCTTTAGCTCTACCCCGACAAACTTTGTATAGTCATTCCACTATTTGTCTATAGCTCTTTCTGAATTAATTTAAAATGTTTCTAAATACTATTGTTGAGGGTAAGCTGCTCTGTGCATTTGAAGGAATTATTTTCTAATACTGCTAATTAGCCACACTACTAACCTCCTCTTACATTGTTATGTCAAGGTTCTCTTCTGCTATAATTGTATTTTAAACTGTGATAGGCACATTAGTGGGATTGGTGGTCTCTAGCATATTTCCCTTTTCTTCAGTTTATGAATGTTTAGATTTGTAAGCCTATCTTTGTCTCTCTTAGCAATGAGTACGTGGGGAATATAAACCTGGACTTAGACTGTCCATTCATGGAAGTCATGTACTGTAGAATATTCCGGAATGACCATAATGCTGGCTGATCAAAAACCTCAAGGCTCCCCCAAGCTCACGCAACGCACCCTCACTCTATTAATATTCTGCATACTGGTGGCAGTTCTGAGATCTACTCGAAGGACCTGGGGAAACTTAGTCCTCAATGCAAATAATACTAGGATACCTTTCTAGCCCTCAACACAAAAGAGAGGACTTCATATTACTTCAAAGTCATCTAAAGGGAGAGAATGAAGAGATGGTTGCATGCCAACTGACTTAGTTGAATCTGTTGTTTCTCAAACTTTTCACTGACATGACTCCTGTTCTTTAAGATACCCAAGCATAATAAAGTTGTTATCCTTCTACCGTCATTTGTTAACATTTCTAAGTTAGTTGTGAATTATTTGTTTGATCAAGGTACAACACGCAAGCCCATCACAGCCTTCTTTTGATTCCATTCTTGTCCACTGAACTAGCAGTAATATTTGAAAAAAACTCAGCTGAATTGCTTCAAGCTATAGGTGCTGTTCATTGGTGTGCCTTCTCAGAATAGACTTATCAAATATCCAAATGCAACAACGGCGGACCTCCTATGCCGCACCTCGTGCCAGTTCCTATACGTGAGTTCGCTGTGCAAACTACCCCTGCGTCAGCCGTTGAGTGGCGTCACTGTGCTCCAGATCAGAAACTATTATGACAAATGGGGGTGCAGAGCTCAAGAAGTCCAATAGGCCAAGGTTGATAGAAAAGTAACTTCTTTATTCCAAAAAATTCTTTAAGGTCATCAGATATAAAAAATCCAGCCAACGCGTTTCATTCCCATATAGAGAACTTCACCAGGGCAGAAAAATATATCATTTGTAAAGTACAAATTGCCAAAAGGCCAACAATTTTTATTAATAGCTTCAGATCAGTTGGCTTCTCACAAAAGACAGTACGTTCCTATGTAGGCCTGTTTGTAACAGTTTGTGAAAATTCCAACAATTGCCAGGAAAATGGACCAGAATATGATAAAAGCCCCACGGAGATAGGCAGATGTAATCTGTTGTAACAGCCCAAACCACTCCAATGAAATTCTGGTAGGCTAATCCGTTTGACACTATTAAAAAGCCCCACAGAGAAAAGTCAACGGCCAAATGTGATTTATAGCGCCTCTATGTCCACTATGTGTCCTAAACAATTTCCAAACATTCAAGAGGTCAAGTGTATTGCACTGTGGCCCATATTCACTCTAAGAGGATACGAAGATTCCTCAGCGTCGCGGCCAAAACTTTCTCTCTCTTCCGTGTTCCAGGCGCTATAAATCACATTTGGCCATTGACTTTTCTCTGTGGGGATTTTTAATTGTGCCAAATAGATTCGTCTACCAGAATTTCATTGTAGTGTTTACCTGCACGGGCCGCGGCTGAGTCCAACCCTTTGTTGTATAATCCCTGTTTTTGTTAGTCACATAATATATATCCTAGGACCCCAGAACCATGAACTCATCCTTGACCTCTGAAGAGAAAAGGGCAACAGACAAATTCATCCCACTCCCTTCTTTGGGTCAGACTCATAGGATGTGGGGAGGTTAGGAGCATGAGTGGCCTGCCAGGAAAGCACTTGCAGGGCATGGAGACAGGGAGATGTGCCCCAGATCCCACAAATAAGCGCACACACACTCTTTTGTATTTTATAATAAATGGTGTTTATTATATGCTAATCTAATGTACACCATATAGATTATAATCATCACTAGAATAGATTATTCAGCAATAATGAATCTTAAGAATAGAATATGGATTCCAAATATTGTTTAACACACATTCCTAATATATCAGTCTAAAGTCCATATTCGCTTTGTGGAATTATATTATTATGGTTGTTCGTTGCAGAGCCATGTTATAACTCCTGCATACTTTTTGAAGACCTGATGGGCTTTAGTATCGGGTTCATTTGAGCAGCATGTCTCATAGCATTCCAGTCTCTAGGGGTGGGCGGAATTTGACTCCGCAGAATTCAGCGGAGTTACATAAAAACTCTGCGAGATTCCGCTGATTGGCGGAAATAGGCACGTTGCGCCACCCGAGCTGTGATTTAGCGTCAGTAGCACGTTCCACACTGAAAAATCAGCGCGAATGGCACCACACGGTGCGCCACAGGAAGCAGTTACTTGAGCTGATTTTCCTGGCGCTCAAGTACATTTTTTACTTGACTGGCAGCCTACTGACTGCTAATGATTGTGACCGCCCGTGGTCGTCCACATTACAAAAATCTCACTGGATGTCCTCCTAGCAACTGGAAATTGCGCTAGGGAGTGCCAAATTTTGCTTCTCCTCGCCAACTTACAGTTCTGGCAACACACTTGAGAAATGAATAAAGTGGAGTTGCCAAAATTCCACAAAATACGTGCAGTCTATTCCATAGCACTTCTATTGATGGGTAGGAGCACCTCTAACTCCAAACACAGTGTTGGGGAAAGCAGCAACATTTGTTGATTCTTTTTCACTTGAAGCAATAGAAAGTGCTAGTGTTTGTTGCATTTGCAACCTGGTTAGTGTGGAAACGAAAGACCTGACATGGGAAGTTATTCCTTTTAGCTACTGCTGATGATAAGCAATGCAGGATGAGAGATAAGTTCAAGCAGTAGGTTGTCTATGGAGAAAGGGTATGAAGGTTTGGTATTCTCTTTTAGGTTGACCTTGGTTTGTTGGTAGGAATCGGAGCAAGGAGATAGGGATGGCGTAGTGGTCAGTCTAGTCTACCGGTATGGGGGGTTTGCGTTGGATTTTTGGTGATGTTGAAAGGACTATGTTGCGTATTTGGCTTTTGGAGTGTGGTGGTTGTGCAACATGCAACATGAGCTTGTGTTGTCTAGTAGGCTGAAGACACCCGAAAGAGTGGTTTGGGCATGTTGGATGTACAAAGTAGCTAAGAGATCTGAGAATTCATCATTGAAGTCCTTGTTCTGCCCAGGAGGTATGTAGATGAGAGAAAAGGTGGCAGTCTTTTAAGTTTGAGTTTATTGAAGAAAATAAAGAAGGGAAGGGAAAGGGGGAGGGAAAAGGGGGTAGTCATCATGATAAACATATACAAAGTATAAGCAATTCAATAGAAACTCTCATGAAAAGCAAATATAACAAGCATGAAGCTGACATGAACAAAGCCTACGTATAGCAATAAAAAATACCATATAATATAGTAGAACGTAATCTCATTACAAAAAAGGAATTACGGAAACAAGAAAATCATGGTGGCTTACGCACCTCCACTATGTTCGGATCTGGAGATGCGTGCGCAGGAGCAAAGGAGGAGAGGTAGGATACCAAAGGGAGCCAAATCAGGTCGCGTTTAATCGCTAGGGAAACGGGGGATACGTAATTAGTATCTAAGCGATGATGGAAGCAAACTGCGTTCCACCAAGATTGGTAGAAGACATTTGCAGCCTGCTTCCAATTAGAAGTAATGGTATGGAAAGCCACAGCGACTAGAAGGTCAAGTAGTAGAAAAGGTGGCAGTCTAACTTGCTAGAGTGGGAAATGGCATGTCAGCAGCTCTACAGAGTTGTTACATACTTGCCTAGAGTGCAGGACCAGTCAAACTTATGGATGAAAGGGAGACCTCCTCCCTTCTAATGAGCATGGCAACACAGTGGATGATGTAGCTTGTGGGAAGAAAGACGTTTAGAATGCGCGAGTATTTGGGGATGACTCAAGTTTCTGTGATTATTATTATTATTATTATTATTATTATTAATCGATTCTTGATAAAGCGCATGGCTACTCTTAGGCATCCCAGCGCTGGATGCGGTCAGTCACATTTCCTATTTCCATTACTGCGTTTTTTTGAAAGAGCCATGTCTTGAGTTGTTTCCTGAACGAGAGGTGATTGGTTGTTGATCTAAGCTGTAGAGGGAGTGAGTTCCACAAGATAGAGGCATTGTAAGAGAACCTGCGTCCCCCCCGATTGTGCCCTTCGAATCTTTGGCACCTTGGCTAAAAACAGGCCTGTACTACCTGAAGTTTACTGATTACGGAGTTCGGAGTGCCCAGGTAAAGTGCATTGCAGTAGTCCAGACGGGGGAGTATAAGTGCTTGGACCATGGTTCTGCGTGCGGCATCTGGGAGGAGAGGTAGTATTTTCCTCAGTTGTCCTAGGATGCCAAAGCAGGTGGCTGCTACCTGTACCGCTTGATGATCAAGTTTAAGTGACTTGTCCAGCCAGACTCCTAAGCTCTTTATCCTATCCTTGGGTTCAGGGGAGGGACCCAGACAGGTTGGCCATTCTAGATCTAAGGGAACACTTACTGTGTTGCCGAGGATCATTAGTTCGGTCTTGTCCCCGTTGAGCTTTAGATATGACTTGTCCATCCAGATGGCCACCTTTGTCAGCCAAGCTTCAAGGTCGATGTTGCTACCATCTGGGTGGTTGAGGGCTACCACCAATTGTGTGTCATCCGCGTATGTAACTATCTTGGCTCCGTATGGGAGGACCAGATCGGCTAGGGGTCTCAGATACACATTGAATAATGTGGGGCTTAGTGAAGACCCCTGTGGAACCCTGCAAGTGAGGGGGGTCTTCCTTGAAGTGTGGTGGCCTTCAAAGACTTGGAACGTTCTGTCCGTTAGAAAGGACTTGATCCAGTTAAGTGCTTTGCCTGATACTCCTACCTCATTGAGTCAGTCTAGTAGGGTGCCATGATTTACTGTGTCGAATGCGGCACTCAGGTCGAGTAGGATGAGTGCTACATTACCCCCTGAGTCGAGGATTTTTCTAGATTCCTCAGTCACTGTTATAAGTGCTGTCTACCATGGTTAGGACGAATCCCTGTCTGGGATGAGTGTAAAATCTTGTGGGTTTCCAGGTAGTTGGTAAGTGAATTGTTGACATGTTTTTCTAGCATTTTGCTGACCAGGGAGAGCAGTGAAACCGGGCGGTAGTTGTTCCAGGTTTCTTGGTTTAGATTGGGCTTTTTAGGGAGCGCTTTGACCATGGCATGTTTCCAGCTCGGTGGTACTATCGCGGTGTTTAGGGATGCATTAAGGAGTTCCCGGAGTGAGAGGAGTATTGTCTCCTTCACCTTATGTAGCATGTGCGCTGGGGCTGGGTCACAAGGGGAGCCTGATTTGACTTTCGTAAAAAGTGTGGACAAGGTGGTCATGTCCAGATTTGGGAAGTTGCTTAGTAGGTTTGCCCCCTCTGTCCGACTTTCCTCTATGTTACTGGGATTGTCCGTCTGCTGCGGTGTAGGGAAGGCATTGTATATATTGAGAATTTTAGTGCTAAAAAACTCTGCTAGTTCCCTACAACGTTGGGGGGCTGATTCTGAGGGCCTCTCTGGCAGGGGGCAGTTAGAAAGTTTTTTTGCAATTCTGGCAATTTGCCTGGGAGCGTTGGCTGCCTGGTTGATTTTTTCTTCGTAGTATTGAGCTTGTGCTTGCTTAATTGCTGTTTGATATGCTTTTATGGACTCCTTATATTTGTGTTTTTTTTCTAAGGTGTAATCCCTCCTCCATGCTCTCTCCAGTCTTTAGCAATTCTGTTTAATCTCTCTTAGTTTCGGGGTATACCATGGGAGTCTTTTTTCTTTGGGTTTCTTTGAACTCCAATTAAATGGAATGGTAGTGTCGAGAGAAGTTGTTATCCACTTATTGAATTTATCGTCTCCTTTTATGGGGTCAGGGCCCATTATGGGGCAAGTGGCCTTGAGGGAGTTGGCCCAGGTTTCTGGATCTAACTTTGCCCAGGGTCGGTCCCACTTTTTAGGGGGCTGGTTATTGGGCGGGGACCCTGGTAGCTTCCAGATGATGGGTATTAGGTAATGGTCTGACCAGGGTACTGGGGAGGGGTTGTTTATTGAAATCCTGTCTGAGTTTGAGAAAACTGGATCTAGGATGTGGCCTTTGTTGTGTGTCGGGTTTACGACTCTTTGTCTGAGTTGTAATGCCTGCATATTGAGTACGTGGTTATGTGCCTCGCCACTCGTGGGGTCCTCAAGATGTAGATTTAGATCACCAAGGATGGTGAAGTTGGCAGCCGTGTTTGCTCTCATTGCTACTGTGTCAGTAAGGGATTCTATAAACATTCCGCATAGACCGGGGGGTCTGTATATTAAGATCCCTGATAGGGAGCATGTGGGATTAAATGTGAGTGTGAAGCTCAAGTTCTCACAGTCTAGTAAAATATCCGGTTCGATGTGTCCCTTTACGTGGGTTTTGAGGATAATGGCAATTACCCCCCCCCCCCCTTTCCGGGATACCCTGTCTTTCCTCAATATATAGTATCCTGGAGGGAGTGCTTGTACCATATCTGGGTCTGCATCTTTGTGCAGCCAGGTTTCAGTCAGAAACAGTGCTTCCGGCTATTCTTCAGTAAGTAGCATATTAACTTCAGTGTGATGTTTTGGCAAGGACCTGCAGTTTAGCAGAAGAAGTTTTAGTTCTGAGTGGGTCTCCCTATTGGCCGGGCGCTGTTTTGAATATTGCAGTTTGAACGGACAGTAGTTGCAATTTCTACTATTCTCGCTAAGATTCATCTTGTGTTTGCATTTCTCCTCGGGCGGTTTAAAAAGAGATTTCAGGTCATGTTCTGAGTATATGAGAGGCTTTGCTTTTGGTCCAGGGGTTCTGGCCCCTGGTCCCTAACAGTCGCGGACGGGTGCAGACGGGCTTGCCTTAGGCGCGCCTTCGGGATGAAGAAAGTGTCAAATTTGTGAGAGGCAACAAGGTCTGTGATGTCTGGTTCATTGAGCATTGTAGAATGAGTATAATTGAGTATCAGATGGAATGTGTGTTCTGTAGTTTGAGGGTATGTGGTAGTTAGTGTGATGTGTACGAGGATGGGTCTATGTATTGTACAAATGCTACACGAGTGTCTGGGTCATCTAGGTGTGGGGGAGATTGTGAGGACTGCCAAGATGGGATGCTGTGTGAGGCACTCCATAACTTCAAAGTTTCAGTGAAAAGGGGGTTTGGGCCCAAGGCCCTATCTGACTGAGGTAGAGAAAAGGCAGGAAATAATGTCACTTCCTGTGCAGATGGATGATAAAGATGGTTGTGGCATGAAAGTAGTGATTTCAGTCCTGGCATCTTTGGCGTGTTTGTCCACTGTCTTTTTGCTTCCGACCGCCTGCTTTTGACTGTGTGCTGCATTTTGTTTGTGCTGGGTTTAGGACTCTGGGTACTTTACCACTGATCACCAGTGCTAAAGTGCAAGTATTCCCTGAGTAGTTTGTATTTGTGATTGGTTATCCATGATTGGAAAATTTGATTTACTAACTCCCTAGTAAAGTGCACCAGGTGTGCACAGGGCCTGTAAATTAAATGTTACAAGTGGGCCTGCAGCACTGATTGTGCCACTCACAGGAGTAGGCTCGCAAACGTGTCTTAGACCTGACACTGCAGTGTCTGTGAGTGCAGTTTTAAACTCACATGTTGACCTGGAAAGTGCAACCACTTGAGAGGCCTAAACCTTCCCTTTTACTACATGTACGTCACCCCTAAGGTAGACACAAGGTAGCCCCCACCCCGGGGACAGGGTGCAATGTATTTAAAAGGAAGTACATGTACTGTTGTGTTTCGCATGTCCTGGTAGTGAAATACTGCTAATTTAGTTTTTCACTACACTCTCCCATAGGTTATCATTGAAGCTGCCCAGTAACATCTTACAAGTGTATTTTCCAATTGGGAACAGATAGAGATTTGGAGTTTGGGTCTCTGAACTCACAATTTAAAAATACATCTTTGGTGGAGTTGGTTTTTAAATTGCGTGTTTGAAAATGCCACTTTTAGAAAGTGGACATTTTCTTCTTTTACCATTCTGCGCCTCTGCCTGTCTGTAGAATCCAAGTCTAGGTTTGATTGACAGTTGGGCTCTTGTGCATTCACTGTAGACAGTCACACGAAGGGAGCTGAGGTGTGACTTGCATATCCTGATGGGCCATCACCAGGCTGATCGGCCTTCCTCAGCTAGAGTGGTGGGAGGAGTTGTCACTGACACCTGAATAGGGCTGTGCCTGTCCTCACACAAAGCTGTCTCCACACCCCTGTAGTGTGTCTGGAGCCAGGCCAGGGAAAGGCAGGGTCTTGTGCACTACAAAAACTTTCCTTTGAAGTTTGCCTACGTCAAAGGCAGAAAGGGATATACGTATTGGACCGCTGACACTCTCATATCAGAACACTTTTAGACTAAAGGACATATTGCCAGGAAGAATGGCTGAATGCTTTAGGAAGGACTGACTGTCTGCCTGTTGCTTTGTTGTGCTGGCCTGCTGCGTATTGCTTCTGTCCTGGGAATTAAAGGACTGGACATTGCTTTCTACATCCTGCTTCCACAGTTCTCCAAGGGCTTGTGCTTGGTTGCCTCCTGTTAAGTAGTCTCAGAGCCATCAAAGACTTCACCGATCAGTGCCTGGGCTCTCCTGCTGAGAGCCCTGACTTGCCAAGTGGTGCCATATCCAGCACCTGGGCCCTTGGAAGTGAATCTGGCGAGAAACTCCACGCATTGACTCGCAACGTCCGTTTCTCGATGCAGCACCTGTATTGCAGCTGAAGAATTGACGCCTCGCCTGCTTTGCGGCTGAAAGACCGCTACATTGTGAGTCCCAAGCACTGTGTCACTGACGTCCATGGCACCCTGCTCGGACTCCGACGCAGTCCCTACACCGCGGCTGAAGAATCGACGCATCACATATGGATTTTTGACTCATTGCTACCCGACACCGTCTCTTCATCGATGTTGGATCACAGTAAGGAACTGAGGCCGTGTGTCTTGAAATCAACGCATCACCTCTCCTCACAGTACGGAATCGATGCAATACTTCCCTTGCCTAGCAGCAAGGAACTGACGCCTCACCTTCCCGGGGATTAAGGACTCGATGCATCGCTTTTGGTTTCCGGTGCCTCAACTCCCTGTGCAATTTAAATCTTGGATTTTGACACATCTAAGGTGCTTTGTGCTAGAAACAACTGCATCCATAGATTTCTATGGACTGTACTTACTTAAATCTTTTTAAAGTGATATCTAGGTTTGTGTATGTTGGATTGTTTGTCGTTTTGGTCTTGTTTTATTCAGATAAATACTGGCTATTTTTTCTAAACTGGTTTGGACTCATTTTTTAGGGTTTTCGCTGTGTTTCTGTAACGCCCTGAACGTCTCAGGATCGTTTAACAGACACGACAATGAGGACGCAACCACTTGTGAAGGGTTAGTTCTTTTAATGAAGGCAAATAAAATACAAAGAACAAACAAAAGTTATAGTCACTGGAATCCTCCAGGCTAAGTACGTTACCAGCCCACAGCACGGATGGTCCTAACCGTCCTCTGCATATACGCCGCTCCCGGCGTATGCCAACAGAGGGCAGAAATGAAATGGCCGACAATGCCAATCGGTAGGCTGTGAGGGGCACGAAGAGTGTTGGGGAGAATCGAGGAGTCAGGGAAACACCCAGCCGGGGTCTCTACCTGAAGGGAGCAGCCGCTCAACCTCTTCCTCAGACTGCACCGGGACGCGGAGTCACCTCCTGGTGATGCGTCACCGATACCCCAATCACAAGCAAGAAGACTGAACCGAGAGCAGCCGCTCGATCGATCCTGTGGACTTCCGAGTCTGTAACGCGGCAAACACCTCCTGGTGTGCGTTACAGCTGGCAGTCCCTGTGTCTCTGGTCGGGCTGGGAGTTACGACTCCAACCAGCAAAAGCGCCACTGCGCTTGGACTCAGCCGAGTCAAAAAGCGAAGCTCAATGGTTGACCGGTAGAGCTTCCGGGTCCTTCACAGGTGACGATGGGGCAAGACACGGCCCAGGGAGTAACGACTCGACCTACCTCCGTTCTTGCCTTACTGGAGCACCACTCCGGAACACTGCTCTTCACGAAGCAGGTACGTCGGTGTAAACACAATATCCGACAGCCTTGTACCTCCCGGTTCCTCCCTTTATAGGGCGTGTTTTCCTTGAGTTATGTAACAGCTCTCCTGTTTACATAAGGGCGTGTTTCCCTTGAGTTATGTAACAGCTCTCCTGTTTACATAAGGGCGTGTTTCCCTTGAGTTATGTAACAGCTCTCCTGTTTACATAAGGGCGTGTTTCCCTTGAGTTATGTAACAGCTCTCCTGTTTACATAAGGGCGTGTTTCCCTTGTATGACAGGAATTCTTGACAGTTTCTCTGTGTGTACGTACACATGCTTTATACATTGCCTCTGAGATAAGCCTGACTGCTTGTGCCAAGCTACGAATGCAGTGAGCAGGGGTTATCTTAACTGTATGACTCCCTTACCCAGACTGGAGTGAGAATCCCTACTTGGACATGGTGCAAATCGCTGCCAACTAGAGACCACATTTCTATCACAATTCCTGTGCAGATAGAGAATGGGAAATGAAGTTCACTTTCCAGGCTCTACTACCAAGTGGAAAGCAAAAATAGGTGAAGAAAGGGTTGCCAGGCAACAAAGAAAGTAATCTTGAATGAGAGAGAGAAGTTGAATAAATAGTAAGAAGAGGACACAATTGTAGAAGCTTCCCTTTAAAATAGGAAATGTTGACCACTTAAACCTGGACATTCAGTAAGTAGTTCTCTTCTTTTTCTAATATCCTGCCTTTTTTCAATGCAACAAAAGTGTGACTTTGAATTGGAAGAAAGTAGATCTCATTACACCAGCTTGTCCACTAATGTAAATGAATATCTATGAATTTCCATGTTGTAGGATACAGGCATATATAGCTTCTTTTAATATACTACATGCACTCTGCAGGCTTCTTCTTGCAAAGCTGTTGCATAGTTTGTAATATGGTAATTGAAAACGTTTGTGAGGTTCCATACTGTTGCGTCCTACATTAAAGTCTGGGAATACCACATGGAAAACCTACTTCCTCAGATTATGGTTTTCTGATCTGAGATTGGCAAGCACAAAAGAACAAGTTGCTTACTTTCAGTACCGCTTTTTGTCATGGATACTCTATGTAGCAATGGATTCCTCCCCTTCAGAATATAGCCGAGCTCTACCCCAGAAGTGACAGAGCAGAGCCACATATAAAAGCCACCACTGTGCACTGACAGCAAGTTTTCTGCTTGATTCTTTCTGTTCCCTGGGACACAGCTTTCAAAACAATTTGTGGTACTAGTGTGCAGAGCTCCAATTTGCTACATTTTTAGATGGTGAAAAAAGACCATTACACAGAATAGGGAGGCTTGAGTGTAGTGAGGAATCTACAGTTAGAGTATCCACCAGAAAGAGTGTTTCCAGAGGTAAGTTATTCTAATGATGGATACTTCTAAGTGCAGATTGCTTACCTTTAGAACATATACCAAAGCAGTACCTCCCCGATATGAAGAATCTGTGGAATGGGCTCAGACCAAAATGTCATGCAGATCCAAATGGGCTAAATGCTCTTCCAGTCACACCTGGTGTGAATGTGTGCACTTATGCCCATGTTGCGGCCTGACAGATGTCAAGAACAGGCACTCCGTAGTAGCATCCTTGGCTCTGTTGTAATGGGCCCTCAGGCTAATTCTTGGCCAATGTGCAGCAGATCTTAATGTAGAGTACTATTCACCATGACAAAGTCCTTTTCTGCACCACCATACCTTTCTTTGCCTCCAAGAACCCCACAAAAAGCTGATCACCCACCTTTTGGTCTTTGGTGAGATCGATGTAAAAGCTTACACCTCTTTTGGGGTCAAGCCAATAGAGTCTCTCCTCCTCTTTCAAGGAGTAAGGTGGAGCAAAAATTGTTAGTAGCTTGATGGATTGTCCAACGTGAAAAGGAGTCATGACTTTTGCAAAAGGGCCACCCTAGTCCTCAACACCAGCCTGTCTGGGTAAAAGGCGGTGTATGACTCCTGTACCAAGGAAGCCTGAAGCTCACTCATGTGAGGAGCTGAAGTGATCGCAATGAGAAAGACAGTTTTGAGAGTCAGAAGACAAAGGGAGCAGCTGCGTATCAGCTTGAAAGCAATACACATGAGAAATATCAGGATCAATTTAAGGTCCCACTGGGGCATCAAAAACGGTTTGGAAGGGAATATGTGTGTCAAACCTTTAATAAACCGCATCACAAGAAGTGGTTTAAACAAGGATGGTTGGTTTAGCAAATGTAAAAAGGCCAAAAGAGCCTAAAAATAACCTTTAATAGTGTCCACTGCAAGACCTTCCTAGGCCAACGACGAAACAAACAATAAAACATCCGAACGATTACCATATAAGCAGTCTGTGTTGCTGATTTCACTTCAGGTCAAAATTTGTCCCAGTGCCCAGTGTAAATGGATTTTGCAAAAGAACGTCTGGCTCTGAATAGGACAACCCCACCTAAACTGGTATATTGAACAAACTCATCTAGTGCCACTCAATCTCCATGCATGGGGTGTGGATTGGATAGGTTTGGGTGTAGAACTCTGACCCAGTTCCGCAACAGAAAATCCTCCCAAAGCGGTAGCCTAATCAGAGGACAGGTGCTGAAGCCCAAAGGTTCAGGTACCACACCCTCCTGACCCAGTCTTGAGACACTAAGATGACTTTGGCCTAGTTGTTTCTGATATTCTTCAGAACTTTGGGTAGAAGAAGTAGGTGTACAGGTTTCCAGTGCTCCGCTATACCCAGAATGCCAGAGACAGAGCTTTGCTGGAAACTCCAGTGTTCAGAGGTTTTGCCACTGAACATTCTTGACGGTGGTGAAAAGGTTGAGCCAGGGCACTCCTCATTGTTGGAAAATGCCTTGCACCACCTTGGGGTGCAACCGCCATGTGTGACCTGCTAGGTGCCACCAGTTGAGCTCGTCTGCACTGGCATTTAAAGATCCTGCCAAGCTGTTAATAATAAACATGCCCTGACACTCCAGCCAACTCCAGAGGTGCAACGCCTCTTGCCACAGGACCTAGGACTTTGCTTGTTGCAATACCACATGGTGGCAGTGTTGTTCGTGAGATCCTGTACCAGCCTTCCCTAGATGGAGGGCAGGAAGGCATTCAGTGCCAGGTGAACAGATTGATGTGGAGTCAGGTTTCCACCAGAGACCAGATCCCCTCTGATCTCCACCTCTCCCTGATGACCTACCCAACCCAGCAGTGACTCATCCGTCAGCTTTGGGTGGGGAAGGGACAAGGGTCTGCTGCTGATCAGGTTGCGGCCACTCAGACACCACTGCAGATCTTCTACAGTGCAGTCTTCTCTGAAACCTGGATATCATTCAACAGATTTCCTTGGTGCTGTGCCCCTTGAGACTTCAGACCTCACGGCAGAGTCCACATATGTGACCTGGTGAAGTGGACAAGTAAGCATGAGGTCAAAAGACCAAGAAGCCTCAGGTGTGCTTTAACCGAGATCCAGTACGAGGCTGAAACCTTTTGATCATAGCTTGAATGTCCTGGACTCAATGCAGAAGAGGAAAGGTCCTGAACTGCAGCTTGTCCAACACAACTCCAATAAAAGCAAGTCTCTGAGAAGGAGTCAAATGTGACTTCAGCTTGATGATCAAGAACCCCAATCATGTCAAGAGGTTCGTCATTGTCTGAAGATGGTCTGTGACTGACTATGGTGAGCGTGACTACAAGAGCCAGTCGTCGACATAAGGGAAAACTGTATCCCTAACCTCTGAAGAACAAAAACATGTGAGGGGCCAGTAAAATCGAAGGGGAGCACTGCAAACTGAAAATGCTCCTGGCCAACACTGAACAGCAGGTAATGTCTGTGGATATTCAGGACGGGCACATGAAAATATGCATCCTACACTTCCAAAGCTACCATCCAGTCACCCAAATCTAGGGCTTACAGAACTTGGGCAGTGTGAGCATTTTAAATCTCCCCTTCCTCAAGAAGATGTTTAGAAGGCATCGCTCCATTATAGGTTAAAGGCCTCCATCCTTCTTTGGAACAAGGAAATAGCTGGAGTAAAATCTTGCCCTTATTTCCGAGCCTGGGACCCTCTCGATGGCCCTTTTGGACAGTAGAGCTCACACCAGAAGCTGGATAGGTGGTCCTCTGAAAACTGCTCTAATGTGGGAAGACACTTCAGAGGGTCGGAAACGATCGGCAGGGCATAGACCCTTTGGATAATCTGGAGGAGCCAGCTGTTAGATGTGATAAATTGCCACCCTTGGAGAAAATGTTTGATCTTGTTTCCTACTAGGTGGTCGCGCACGACTAAGGTCAAACTAAAGAGGCCTGGAAGCCAATACCACAGGGGAGGGGGACTGAGAAGAATGGTGTCCCTGGTTAACTGTGCAATATCTGTTTGATTGCCCCATCCCCAGACATGAGAGGACAGTGGTGACTGCTGCAGAGGCAGGGAGGCCTGCCATTGTCTGTATGGGCCAACCCCCTGGATTAGAATTGGACTGGCAGAAACTGATGAAGGAACCATCTAGCATGGGAAAAAGGCCCAAGGAATGTACTGTGGCTCTTCTTTCCTTAAAGCATTTGAGGGTGGAATCAGACTTGACACCATCGAACGACATAACCATTACAGATGCCTGCACACCTCCAAAAAAGCCTGTGGATCGCATTGAGGCATGGCGACGGAGCACCACACTAGTGTCAACCAGACACCTCCAGCAATCTGTAGTAGCCAGACTAGACCAAATCTCTAATTTGGCTGCATCCTGAATGGTTTCAGACAAGGAGGCACTAAACACTTCCTGACAAGCCGGCAAGATCTCACTGGCCATATCTTAGAGGGCATGCATGTTACAGCCTAGTAGACAGAACGCACAGACCAACCGCTATGCTGGCCGAACAGAACATTAGTTTCCCAAATGCCTCGATCCTTTTTGACTGTCTGGAGATGTCAGATTCACTTTGCTGGCTGAACGACCAAACTCTCATGAATATGGTGTTGTGTCAGAAAATCCAGATTGCTGGGCACTAATCTGTAGTGCCCGGACACCTGCTGTACACTGGTGGGCAAGAGCAAGGCATAGACCTAGTGCCCAATCGCTGTGAGATAAAGATTTATTTAATGAAAGAAATGGCTCAGTTAAGGCTGGCCTAGGGTGCAAAACCTCAGTAAGGACATTTGTCTTGACATCAATGAAGGCAACTGTAGGTCCAGGACATCCGCTGCTCATCTAATTATAACAGCAAATGATGCACTCATTTCCGTCAGGGTCACAACCCTGTATAAGGGAAAGCATCAGGCCCAATGGATTCCTATAAGTAAACGTATAACCTCATCATCTTGATCTGGGTGTAGATCATCCCCACTGGCATCTCCAGGTGGTTAGAATCAGAACCAAAAGCATGAAGGAGCCTCTAAGGACAACTCAGAGATGGTGAGAGTGTATTGTTTGAGCCAGACTGTATGTGGGCCAGATGCCCTGGAGTGGGGTTGGAGAGTGAATTAAGTCAAGATCGAGACAGATTCAGCTCAGAGTTGGACATCGGAGTCAGTACCGGATCACCCTCCATTGCTGGAGAAGTTGGTATTGGTATGAACAAAAGATGACTCGCTGAGGTCTTAGAGCTGGAGTGGAACTCAGAACCAGAGTCAGTGCAGATGCTGAGGTGGGACTGAGGGTGGATCCTCCAGAGGTAACCAACTGGAGGCCCCTGAGGGTTTTGTGGTCTGAAGACATGCCAGAGAAGCTGGAAGAGTGCCAGAAATACAGCATGGCCTTCTTCAAGGCCTTGACTTGCTGAAGAATCACCGATGGATGCATCCCACTTACACTTCTTATGCTTCTTATTTGACTTGGACTTCGGCCTAATGGATGACTTTGACCAAGAAGATCTGTTGCGGGTGCAAGCCTCAATAGCGGGAACAGTTCCATGTCTTTGACTTGGAGAGGGAGCAGGACTTACATAAGGTTTATGACTTCTTTTGATGTTCGGTGATGTACAGCTTCATTTCCTGGTCCTGGATTGCCTTTGGGTGTATGAGGGCACGACCTGAGAGAGGTTTGGATGCATTACCACGCACACAGTGATTTGGAATATACAGAGTCTTGATGTACATACTCCATCAAAGCACAAGGTTTTCATCTCTTCCTGATTAGAGATAGGGTCTACCTATAAAAGATAGCGGGAATTAATTTAAATATTCATCAAATGGGCTATTCTCACTTATAGAGCCCCCTTTTAGGTTTAGGGCTCTCTAATGTTTGATAGAACATTCATTGTGATCGACTATGTTGTATATTTGAACAACTATATCTCCAGATGTTAGGTGTGCCACCCTTCCACTGGTTACTCAAATTTTTAACAAAGGGGATTGTATACTTGATGCCCTGAAGAAGATGTACGGCCTGCTGGCCAAGGTTCACCGAAACGCGTGTCGGCGTCTAAAGGCGTGGCATTTAAAGATTTTGGAAATATTAATCGTACCTAAAGGCGTTCTTGCTGACATCAAAGACTTATTTGCTGGCTCCAACAGATGTTTTGAAAGATATAGCAGATTACAACAATTATATGTTATTGTAGTCTCTATCTTCGTTTTGATATATCACATTCTATTTATCAACAACAAGTATTTAGAAATTCAGCCTGATAATATTATATATTAGAATGTATATACGATGTTGTTTATGTCACTACCTAGCCTTTGAGAATGTTGAGGGTTATTTTAAATAAGGGATATGAGAGAGCTGGGGTATACGTATGTGAGTGAATGTTTGTGAAGTGTGATGGTTATGAAGTAAGGCGGGAGGGGATGGCAGGGAATCGGTTTCAAAATCATGTACTTATATATAGTTTTTAGATCCTGACACTGAGAGACATAATGATAATGATAATGACATTTGTAAAGCGCAACAAATACCCGGAGGTGTCCTGGCGCTATCTAGATCCTCTGAGACTGCTGGCCGCAAAAGACGAAAATTGTGAAAAAAGCCACGTTTTTAGCCCTTTCCGAAAGGACAAGAGATCCATCGTATTTCTTAAATGGAATGGCAAATCGTTCCAAGCTTTTGCTGCACCATAAATGAAGCTTTTGCCACCCTATCGGGCTTTGTTTATGCGTGGCACCAAGACCAGCTTGGCTCCTTTTGACCACAGTGTTCTTTCAGGAATATACCATTGAAGTCTGTGCTTTAGATAATCTGGTTCTATGCCATGGAGGGCCTTGAAAACCAGGCATAGAGCCTTGAAGCATACTCGACTTTTGACTGGAAGCCAATGCAATTTTTTAATATAATTGGAAACCGAGGAAAATCTCGACGTTCCTGTAAGCAGTCTGACTTTAACATTCTGTTCATCTGCAATTTATTCAAGGATCTTTGTTGAACATTTAAATAGAGCTCATTGCAGTAGTCCAGTCTTGCCATTACAAGAGCCGTGACCACAATTTGTCTGCTTTCCCAGGGCAAAGAAAGAAGCACTTTCCTCAGCATTCTGATAACTAACATAGTTTTTGATACCACCGCTCTAAAGTGAGTCTTTCATCAAGTATTATGCCCAGGTTTTTTACCTTTCTAGTGGGAACAGGGAGAGTGCCCATCGTGTCCGGCCACCAGTTGGGTGTCCAGAAGTTGATGTTGTTACCAAACAATATCACCTCGGTTTTTTCCGAGTTAATCTTGAGGCAGTTCTTTGCCATCCTGCTGCCCACTGATAGCATACACTTCCGAAAGCGTCCTTCAATACCTGCCTCTTTCCCAAGTGTCAGAGATACCACAATTTGCGTATCATCCGCATAGGAGGTAAGGCCAAATCCGAATGCACTTACGACAGGGGCCAGCGCACTGACATAAACATTAAAAAGAGTTGGACTGAGAGATGATCCCTGAGGGACCCACAGGGCGATGTGAAAGGTTCGGACTGAAAGTCCCCTAGGGCCACAATTTGTTTTCTGTCGGCAAGGAAGGATCTTAAAAGATCCCAAGCTTTCCCACGAATACCACATGTTTTTAGACGGTTTATCAATATTACATGATGCACCGTATTGAAAGCGGCGGACAGATCCAGCAGGATCAGTGCCGCCCTGCCTCCCTGATCCACAGCTTCCCTGATCTCCTCTGTAGCTTTAATGAGTGTGGACTCTGTACTGTGCCCCGCTCTAAAGCCTTATTGGGAGGGATCCAGCACTTGTGTCTCTACTAGGAAGTGGCTTAATTCTTTATTCATAATTTTCTCGATCAGTTTCGCCGGTAAAAGGAGTCTGGAAATTGGGTGGAAATTATTCGGATCTTTGGGGTCCAGACTCAGTTTTTTTAGAAGGGGCAAAATGGATGCCAATTTCCATTGCATAGGGAAATGTCCCGTTGTGAACATCATATTAAATATGACTGTCAGTGAGTCTACGATTGGGCCCATGATTATATTTTTAGGAAGTCAATATTTCATTTGTAATGGTGATTCAATAAATGCATTATGTTTTGAATTTGGAGGTCTTCTTTTGGACTCTGTATAGTCCTTGTTGTATCGAGTCATTCATCCTTAACCTACTGGTATAATGAAAGTGTAGGAGGATGGCTGGTTTTCCTCTGTTTTGAGCATGAGTGTACATTCCTCGCATGACTTAGAGTTGCGCCAAGAGCCAGTCGTGTGGGTCCGTCACTGGAATCTGTTTCTGACAGCCATGGCACGGTCTGAACCCTGTAGTCTTCAGTGGAAACATTGATCCCTTGCATACTGAAATCAGAATTCCAGATTCACCTTCAAAGGTGCAGGAAGAAGGGAACTGAAGTCGACATGCAGGGGGGAGTGATTATATGCGGCTCCTCTCCGTCACAGCTGATATGGAATGCGGGCAATGCGGAGCCGCAAATGCACCCTATGGATGGGTAGGACCCAAGGCCGGACTGGCCGTAGGAGCCACTGGGTGTTTCCCCGTTGGCCCGCCAGTGTGGAGGCCGTTTTTAGGCTCCTGGGGGGCCGTTTTTGTTAACGGGGACCTGAAATATCAGCCCACTGTAATAAAATCGGCCAAAACAGGCCCTTGCAAACTGCTCCGCCGCACCCCTCTCCAACACACCCGGGGGCCGGCCGAGCAGTTTGCCAAGGCCGGTTTCGGTTCCCAGTCCGGCCCTGGTAGGACCACTGCTGTGAAAAGTTCCAGATCCAGCCTGGCACCAGGGGAATATTCTAAAGTTGAGGAATCTGCGGTTAGAAGTATCCATCAAAATCCAATGTTTTTGCAGGAGGCCAGAAATGGGCAGAGTGGGCCTGCCTCGCAGGTGCGATGCGCAACTGCACCCTGGTGTCTCAGAGTAATGTTTCCCAGATGGGGGCACTGCCAACGTCCCTCATTCTTTGCTGCAGTGCTTACACTGCGTCCTGCTGGGAGAAAAGGTCTACTTATGTTTCCCTGAAGCGTGCTTTCACGTTATAATAGAGACGTGTATGTGTGGCGTTCACAACACCTGGTATTTTCAATATTTTTACTTTTCCTGTGTTTTGTCTGAACCTTTCAAACCATCTGGCATTGCAGCTGCATGCTCCGGTAAGTGTCTCGGAATGCGAGCGCAGGGGCCCGTATACTGTATTTTTTGCTACTATCACACTTCCATAACACTGACTCGGCATCGGAGCCGGCAGCTTTAACCCTTTGACTCAGAGTGGGATGCATGAGTGGCCTACTTCCGTGTCCCACACACTCCGAGATTACTGAGAACCCGCTTTCTACAACCCATTTTCTAGGCGTGTGGCAGCTCAGCTCAGTAGCTGGCTATGAGTGTGTTGGACGGTGAGGCTCTGGTGTTCCAGATAAACGAGCTTCAATGCGCTGGATGACAAATGACAACCAAGGAAGTCACGAGGTTCTATTAAAGACCAGCCGGGGTTCTGTCAACGATTGAATAAGGGGTAGTTTATACCCCTGGGGAAGTGGGGCTAAGTGATAGTGAGCTTGGCAAATACACACAATATAACATAACAAGTGCGGATAAGTGACATCAACGTTTGTAAAAAACAATTACACTCAAAAAGTAATCTGGAGTGAAGAAGAGGACAGACCGTCTCTAGTGACTAAAAGAGGCTGGTAGCACTGAGAATTCAAGAAACAGAAAGAGAGTAACCTCTCAAAACCAAGAGGGCGTGGTTTATCAGACAAGAACAAACTACAACTCCCGTAGGTGTTTCAGAGCACTAAACAAAACACTTTATATACACCATGTGCAAACTGCACAAAACACAAATATACAAAGACGTAAAAACGAACTCCTTTATAAAGATTTAAAAATAAATCAATATACTGAATATAAATATTAAAAAGACAACACATGAATAACATTAGATTACATACAGAGCTCATGCATCTATTGTCATTTAGGACTCTTTCCTATAGCTCAACATATAGCCCAGGATAGGAGTTAATTCTTATTTCTAAAACGCCTTAATATGAGACAACACGAACACCCTGCGCTCATTCCCTGTCTGTTGTTTTATTTAATGCTCTGAAACATTTATGGAAGTTGTAGTTTTTCTTAAAAGAAGTTAGTACCTAATGCAGGAAAACAAGCAACTCCAATGAAGAATAAGACCGAGATCACGGTTTCGTAAGTGAGGAGTGGAAGTGGGCCCGAGCTGGGAGTACGCCCCATCCAATCACTCATATCAAGGAATTATCCACAACACCTGCACGCACAGCTTTTTAGTCTATTTGCCTCAATGTTCATTTGGTCACCTAATTTAGTTTGCAAACGTTGCCACACGAGACGTCTTTAATCTTTCCAGGCAGATCCCCACCTCCCATCATCAGCTTGGAGCTGACTGAGCACTCTACAAACGCCTTCTATCATTCTTCGATTTAACCTTTCTTCACTCTTTCCATCCATCCATCCATCCATCCATCCATCCATCCATCCATCCATCCAGAGGAGCGTCACCCACACCCACACTGAACAAAAGGAAAAATCGAATGATAGTGACTATCGTTATCATTTTAGTTTCCTATTTCAGTCAGTGGCTCTTGGGCGGGGCGGGTTGGCAGGAAGCAGAGGGAGGAGTGGTTTACAATCCCTAAGTGTGCAGGACTGTTTGGCCTTGGGCTGGCTAAACAGTCCTGCGCACTTTGCATCTTTCCCACCGGGCTGCATTACAGAGCCTGGTGAGGAGCATGCAACGCCTCCCATTCCCCATCTGACAACCAAACCACAGCGCACAGACTAATCACAAAGCTGCATTGCAGTGTTGCGATTGGCTCGGGAGAGCTTGGGAGCCGGGTGTTTCCTGCTGCCTGCCCGGACTGCAGGTAGAAGGAAGATGATGGAGGACACAGGAGAGGTGGTGGCCGGCAGATGTAAGTGTTTTTTTCCCTTTGTTTTTCACTGTTGATCCCCGCGTTCCACCACCTGGGTCCGGTAGCATCCACTACTGCATCCATACCTCCCTCTCCTCAGTAATGCTCATCAGGTATGCCCATGGCAAGGCGCTTCCCGTTTTCTGCAGGTTTCCTCACCCCTACATTTTGTGGGTGTCCTCACGTTATGGTCCCTGAGGAGATCCCAGGTCCTACTATATCAGATTCTCACCTATCGCTGTTCTCTGCACCATCCCAAAGTCAAGCTGTTTGTTCTGGCACCCCAGCTCCACGCCGTTTTATGCACATACAGCCCTGCCCGATTAAAGAGGTGCTGATTTTATCATCTCATTGTGTGGGGTTGTTCTTCAATCCTCTTACAGAATGAATACTCACAATTATTTCCCCAGGGGCCACAAAGTACTGTCTGTGGCATGCCCGAGGGCTGCATCGATGCCATTAGGGCGAGGGTCGGGGTGATGAAAGGTGGGCGTAGAGGGACGCAGATGCATGGTGTGGATAACAAACCAAGCCTTCACATGACTTCTGTCCGCCAATGACAGATAAAACATTAACTTCTAATGTAAAACGTGAAAGGGAAAGAGATACTAATCTGGCAGCTGAATTGCAAATTGTGAAACCAGAAAACCTGGGATCAGACCTGGCTTCCCCACTTGACCAAATTGTGCAATCCTAGGCAATTGCTTTGCCTCCTTTTATTTCATTACCACACATGAGAGCTCCTTGAATTACAGTTCAGGATGTGTGCTGTACAAAACCTTCTTGTGCTTTATTTAATAAACTGTGTTTATTTAATTATATAACAACCAAGGCTACATACAAGGTGCACCTGACAAATGACTTGCCTCTTGGTTCACTAATGCCATTGTTTTCAGAATGGGGACAGATTGAATGTTTCCAAGTTCATGTTTGATGTTAAATGCCTCTCAATGCAGGAATATAATCTGATCTACTAAGGTAAAACGCTCATGCATGTTCATATAATAATTGTTTTTGTTGCTCTGTCAAGTGAACAGCAGCCCAGTGCTGCTGTTCACCAGGGGGCCGCAATTCACCCCTTCAGCGCGGCGCGGATTACCGCGCTGTGCTGAAGGTTCTATTGCACGGGCGGGGCCATGACGGAGCGGTTCCGTCATATGCACAGCGCAACCGATGCGCATGACGGAACCACTCCGTCATGCGCATCGAAGGGGGTTAAAGGTCCGGAGGGCCGCATGCAGCCCTTACTTTGAGTATACATGTCTTTGGTGCACATGCATCAAAATAGTCAATAGTGATACTTTAATTGCGATTTTTAAGGAATCGCAATTAAAGAATCACTATTGTCTTTGAATGTAGCAATCACAAAAAAATGTGCGATTCCTACACATTCCTTAACTGCGAATCGCAAATTGCGAGTCGCACTTAAGGAATTGCTTCCCATTCATTCCTATGAGCCTAGAGGTCCATAGGAATAAATTAGAATTGCATGCACAATTTGCGAGTACCCAATAGGTACTCGCAAATTGCGCATGAAATTTCAAGGGTGCAGGAGTGCCAAAAGGACACCCTGCTGCACCCCTGAAATGTGTATGTGTAACATGGTACTTTGAAAAATTCACTTTAGTGCATTTTTCAAAGAAATCACAAATTACCATCAATTTGTGATTGACGGTAATTTGCGATTCATATTTGCGAAATCGCAAAATTGTACTTAAGGAATCACAATTTGCGATTCCTTAAATGGAATCGCAAAATTACAATTACTTACATTGCGACTTTTGCATTTGGGATGATGCATCCCAAATGCAAAAATACCGGTCGCAAAGGGGCAGATTCTGCTAATCTGCCCATTTGCGACTGTGTTTTTTCCTTGATGTATGTGGCCCTTAGAGTCTGCAACCGTTTTCGATGCTGCGTTGTCATATTCCACCGACCATTGCACAAAAAGTTATGGGTCTGTCAGCGTCTTAATCTTTACCAATTTTCTGCAACAGTCAACAGGGTCAGTAAAAAAGGTCTAACTCCAGCCTAAATAAAAATAATGCTCTCTTCTAGGGCATGTAAAAAGGAGAGCCAGCGCCCATATTTCTTTTCACTTGGGTGCCTCCTCTTCATGGCTTCTCTTTCTTATTCTAAGTTCAGGAGCGGAGAAAGGAGAAGGAACTCTCAGGTCGGATGGGGACAGACCTGACCATCTCACGACCGTCTCTGACGTGTGACAGACGCACTAAGGGCAGAGGTGTGGCGAAGGGGCCAGAGAGGCTGACTCTGGAGCGTGGGGGGGTGCACGGTTCGATCCGTGGCGGCAGCTCAACAGCATGTGACTCTGGGCAATAGCTCACTTAATCTCACCGACTGCCCCCAGCGCCTGGATACCCTTATGAGTGATAAGTTTGTGCTTTACAAATGTGGAATTATTATTAAGGCTGTCCGCACTAAGGGCAGGAGGTTGTCACAAGTTAGCTCCTTCCAGAGGGGCTGGTGCCTTGTCCTTTATAGTGTCCGTGCTCTGATGGCTCACGATGAGAGACGTGCCTCGAAGCACATGCTGCCAGTAACACAGCCTTCTTTACACTGAGTCCGGGGGTTGAATTCTTCATTCTCTATTTGACAGGAAAAACATTCTCCTTTTAGGAAACAAAACCCCTCAATTCCTAGACAGCAGTGACATGCTATCTTCGCCCTGTACCTTTCAGAGCGCACGTGCTGGCAGTTTTACATGTCCGGTGTCCAATGAGCCAGGCACGAGCTTCCATTGATTGTGCACTGACGGATGCTGGATCTAGGAGCACATAATTTTCCAAGAACAAAGGCGGCCATATATCTGTCGTCATTCACTGAGACAGATACTATTTCTTTTTACTGGAAAATATCCAACCCAAGTTGATCAGCTGGTTCAAAAATCTCAAGCCAGCTGGTTAAAATAATGTATTTCGGCAACAACAAAAACTAGTATTTCCCCACTGACAATAGTTTCTGTCAGACAATCTATAAACCATCTAAAGACGAAAAACAGCAGGAAACCAGGAATGTGGTTTGTAAAAGAAACCATTTAGTGTAAAGAACAAATGGACAAGCCACTGTAAACAATAAAGATCAGAATTGGGCTGGGAGCAATTATTACTTGAGTCACCTATTGAGGTGCTCAGTCCTGTATGTAATACATGTTATCTTTAGAAGGCCTTAGAAACAGCAACTACTGCCAGGAAAAAAGTGGCTTGCATCACAAATGCAACCATTTCAGCATTATGCTTCAGAGAAGTGTAACAACTTTATTCAGCAAGCATTGGCAATGCTAGTAGGTCTGTGTGAGAATTTGGGCTGCTGGTTGAGAGGAGTGTCAGCCAGCTTCATGCAACAGCCACAGCCACAGCCTGGGTGTTAGGCATCCTACTTCCACTGTATCTCCCACTAGCTCAGGAGTGGTAACCTGAGACTGGCTTTTCAGCTCGGGTCTGTACCCTGAGGCTGAACAGGTGGTAGTTGTGTGTTCTTCCTCTCCCTGCCCTTCCATCTGGGAGTCGTGCCTCCAGAAAACTGAGCCCACTCTCCTTGCTGAACTTCCTCAACTCAGTCTTAATAAGGTCATCAATCTGGGCCAGCTTCATCATATCGTATTTATTAGACCTGGCTTTTTCAGCAAGCTTCATCCCCAGACTTTTTGCTTTTTGGCCTCCTGTTTCTGACGTGTTCTTGTTGGTTTTATGACTCTGGGCACTTTACCACTGCTGATCAGTGCTAAAGTGCATATGCTCTCCATGTAAATTGTGTTAATGGATTGGTGTTTCCATGATCGGCTATTTGACTTACTACTAAGCCCCTAGTAAAGTGCACATTGTGTGCCTAGGGCCTGCAAGTCAAATGCTGCTAGTGGGCCTGCAGCACTGATTGTACCACCCACGCAAGCAGCTTTTTAATAGGGTCTCAGACCTGCCACTGCAGTGTCTGCACGCAGTTTCTACTGCCATGTCAGCCTGGCAAATGCACCCACTTGTCAAGCCCTTACTTTCCCTTTTTTTACACGTAAGACAGCCCTAAGGTAGGCCCAAGGTACCCCTGTGGGTAGGGTGCAGTGTATGTGAAAGGTAGGACATGTACTTGTGTGTATGACATGTCAAGATAGTGAAATACAGTGTATTTTGTTTTTCACTATGGAAAGGCTATCTGTCCCATAGGACAGAATGGGAGTGTATTTATCACATCTTATAAGTATAACTTCCCATTAAGAGCAGATAGGAAGATGGAGCTTAGTATCCTGAACTCAGAATATAAAAATTCATCTTTTAGTAAAGATGATTTTTATATTGTGTGTTTGAAAATACCACTTTTAGAAAGTAGGTATTTTCTTGCTTAGCTATCCTGGGTGCCTCTGCTGGTTTGTGGATTGCCTGTTTGGCTGTGGAGTGACAGGGGCTGGCGATGTGCATTCTCTCAGACAGCCACTGGGGGTTTGAGGTGTACTGCTTTTCCTGACAGGACTGAGCTGAATAGACCTGGGCTGCATTTAGAGTAGTGGGAGGAGACTTCCCTGCACCTTAATAGGCCTGGTCTGCCTTATACAATGCTGTATCCACCTCCTGCCAGGAAGCTGGGCCAGAACAGACCAAACTGATTTGGACTGAGCACAGACCCTCTCTGCCACAAGAGAACGAAAATACATTGAGTAATAAATATTGGGGCCCAGACCCCAGGACTTTAGATTACTTCTGGACTCAAGGGGAACATCTGCCAAGGAGAAGAGCTGGGAAAGTTGAAGAAGTACCCTGCCCTTTTGCTGTGTGCTCTGTGGGGTTGTCCTGCAGTGGCTATTTCTGCCAAGGAGAGGACCAAGACGTTGCTGTGTGCTGTGTATCCTGCTTGAAGAAGACCTCCAAGGGGTTGGTGTAGAGCTTGCCTCCTGTTCTGATGTCTCAGGGACACAAAGACTTCATTTCTTCTGTCGTTCTGCACCTGGAACTGCTGTTTCAGCTGCCACAGAGGGAAATAGCAACACCGATGCCAGTGAGCGATGCCGAGACCTGCAATAAAGCCAAGGGAACCGCTCGTGAAGTGTATGACGCACTGCCCCAACTTGCACCGCAGACCCGATGCCTGCCGACGTTGCACCGTACCGACTCCGATGTCATCACGAAGGCCGCTGCCTGCACCAGAGCTGAGAGCACAGCTCGCGATGCTCATGCCCGACTCGCACCGCAGCCCCAACTTCACTGACGCCTGTGCTTCATCTTCGCGGAGCCGATACCGGACGTGGGTGACCTCCCGAATCCATTGATCCTGCCTCCTCGTAAGGAACCAACGTCATTGTGACGTCACCTCCCTGACAACAGTAAGGAAGCAAACGCCTCACCTCCCCTGCATCGCAGTAAGGAACCAACGCCTCACCTCTCCTGTGGTCGTAAGGAACCGACACCGCCCAGCGCCAACAAATTATCACCTCCCTGACGCTGTCCACCATCTTTGTTTTCATCACTTGCCAAGGTACTGTTCTTTGGTGTTCGTGTGACTCTGGGCCCGACGCTGTGCACATTGCGGTCAGCGCCGTACTTTGGGATCTGCCACAACGTTATAATAACCACTGGTGGAGCTACTTGTGGCTACAAGCTTTATTTTTGTGAATATCCTATTTTTGGTGATGTCTTGAGATATGTATGGTGGATTTTTATCATTTTGGTCTTGTTGTGTTTAGATAAACATTTCCTATTTTTCTAAACTGGTGTGGTGTCCATTTGTAGTGTTTTTGCTGTATTTGTGCACAAATGCTTTACACACTGCCTCTGAGATAAGCCTGTATGCTTGTGCCAAGCTACCAAGGGGGTGAGCAGGGGTTGTCCAAGTGCGTAACCCCCTTATCCTGACTAAAAGCAAGGGTCCCTACTTGGATGAAGGTGCAAACCATTGGCAACTAGAGACCCCCATTTATAATGTTAGTAGTCTGATAGACAGTCGGGATACATTCCCATTCTGGCAAGGTAGCACAGGTGCAACCTCTCCTGTGGTCGTAAGGAACCGACACCGCCCAGCGCCAACAAATTATCACCTCCCTGACGCTGTCCACCATCTTTGTTTTCATCACTTGCCAAGGTACTGTTCTTTGGTGTTCGTGTGACTCTGGGCCCGACGCTGTGCACATTGCGGTCAGCGCCGTACTTTGGGATCTGCCACAAGGTTATAATAACCACAGGTGGAGCTACTTGTTGCTACAAGCTTTATTTTTGTGAATATCCTATTTTTGGTGATGTCTTGAGATATGTATGGTGGATTTTTATCATTTTGGTCTTGTTGTGTTTAGATAAACATTTCCTATTTTTCTAAACTGGTGTGGTGTCCATTTGTAGTGTTTTTGCTGTATTTGTGCACAAATGCTTTACACACTGCCTCTGAGATAAGCCTGTATGCTCGTGCCAAGCTACCAAGGGGGTGAGCAGGGGTTGTCCAAGTGCGTAACCCCCTTATCCTGACTAGAAGCAAGGGTCTCTACTTGGATGAAGGTGCAAACCATTGGCAACTAGAGACCCCCATTTATAATGTTAGTAGTCTGATAGACAGTCGGGATACATTCCCATTCTGGCAAGGTAGCACAGGTGCAACACCAAAAAGTCCCAAGTGCATGAAGGTGAGGCAGGAATTACATTTAGAAAAATGAACAATTTGAGAGAAAAAAGAGAATTTAAAAAGAGGGTGAATATGGTATCAAATTATTTACAATGTGTTTTTGTGTTACACAAATCACTGTATGGCACTGCACAAACACAAGTATTGGATCCAAACTTTTCAACACAAAATGAAACATGCATTTGCGATGCAATAGGTCTCGTATTTACGAAAGTTTGAGCCTTTGGCATTGTAAATGTCAATACCAATAGCTTAAACTCTCGCAAAAGGAAGACCTATTACATTGCCAATGCAATTTTTGGAAAGCGCCCCATGCGGCGCTTTCACATTAATGTCGACCACGCCCCTTTCTTTAGACAAGCTGCGTCTAAAGAAAGGGGTGCGGCCCCCATTAAAGTGAAAGCACTACATGGGGCGCTTTTACAAAAAAAAACATCTATTTGTCAAGTTGACAAGCAAATGCATTTTTTTTGTAAAAGTGCCCCATGCCGTAGTTTCATTGTAATAGCGGTTGTGCACCTTTCTTTAGAAGCGGCTCGTCTAAAGAAAGGGGCGTGGCCGATATTAAAGTGAAAGCGTTGTATGGGGTGCTTTTACAAACAAATATTTGCAATGCAATAGGTCTCGCATTTGAGAGAGTTTAAGTTATTGTCATTTAAAAATGGCAATAGCTAAAACGCTTGTAACTGCGAGAACTATTTAATTGCAAAGAAGCAGCCATGATTATCCCGGGCTGCTTTTAAAGTGAAAGTGCGCATGGCGCACTGAATGTTGCAGGAAAGCACGTTGTGCCTGCAGTACCAGAAACTCATTAAAAAAAATAGTGCTTACAGACTAAATAAACATACCGTGTAACAACAGAAGTAAAAGTGCCAGTCCTTATGGGAGGTTACAAATGAAGACAAGGCGGTGCTAAGGAGGGACTAGCAAGCCTCTTAATGAATCATAAGCCAGCATTGACGAAGGACAATGACTAAAGTCAATAAAAAATATGGGCAGAGAGTGGGCACGACTTCAAGTACATACTCTAATACAGCATGCCTCGCTGAGCAGCGCCTGCACTGCCCAGGCTCGACCTAAAAAGGAGCACTAAGAATAGAAATTAGATTCTCTCATTTGAGTAATGAAAGTTCAAAGAGAAAGTTTTTAATCCAAAAGTCTCAAAAATCAATCATCCAATCAAATTCATTCCATCATTGAGAGAGGAGTCGTGTATTGATATCCAAATCCAATTTTATTCATTCCTTTATCAAACGTCATTCGGCCATCCAAGGCGTTTCGTCCATAAGGACTTTATCAGGGTAGGTATGTCCATTTGCCTAGTATCACAGTATAATTCGGAAGATTTCCTGCTTAGGTGCGTTGTCCACAA
Source organism: Triturus cristatus (assembly GCF_964204655.1). Taxonomy (NCBI): domain Eukaryota; kingdom Metazoa; phylum Chordata; class Amphibia; order Caudata; family Salamandridae; genus Triturus; species Triturus cristatus. The sequence goes on from NC_140583.1 coordinate 608,386,678, forward strand.
CAGTGGAGATCCTATTTGGGGAGAATAGACCTACTTGGAATTAGGGTATTTTGTTCACACATCTGGCCATAAGGAGAACCGCACATTATACTGTGATACTAGGCACATGGACTTACCAAACGCTCCTTTTTCATTTTGTGTTGAAAAGTTTGCATACAGCGTATCACTAAAAGTTGAGTGCAATACATTGAATTTACACAATAGGAAATAAATATACACTATTGAGATCCCAGATGGCCTACACTGCTTTTGTGGTTGTTTTGCTTACAAGCATTGAATGCCACCACTGCCACCAATGTCAGAAATTGGGTTGCTGGTTGAAGGGGGGAGAGACGCTTTCTCAAGCAACAGCCACAATCCAGCGCCACTCTTAGTTACCTGGTCGTGTGAGAACTGGTAAAAGTCACAAGTTCAGGCTGACTGTGATGGAGTACGGGCCAGACACTAGGATCAGGTTAGTACCACTGGAAGAGTTACCTGCTAAAGTCCATCACAAAGAGTTTCGTTCACAGCGGAGGAGGCTGTGACAAGCAGTGAGAGCATCACAGATGGTTGGCACTGTAGTGCAAAGAGCAGGCCGGGCGTCTCAGATGGTTGTTGTTGCAGTTCGAAGATCCTGTCTGGCGGCATTGACGGTCATAGTTGGAGCTTCACGTTGGCGGTCTCTGCGGGCTGTCGATGCTGTAGAGCGAAGTGCAGATCTCGCGTTGCCAATTGTCACTGGTGGTCGCTGTATTGGGAACAGTCGGGGTCACTGGAGCTTCACGTTACCGGTCTTGCTACGGACAGGCCCGTTCATGGCGACAAAGAGCCAAAATCATTAGCATTTTTCCTTTTCTTCAAGGAGGAGCTCGACTGATGCCACACCAAGGGTCCAGGACCTGAGAGGCACCTCTCGGGGATCAGAAACTCACCCCAGCAGAGGCCAGCAGGCCTCAGACAGGTCCAGTTGCAGATCCAGGCAGGTCAAGTTGCAGCAGGTGAATCGGGTAATTGCAGAGAGGTCTCCGGAGCTTTTTGTGTACCCGTACCTAAGAATAGGAGGTCAGTCAGCTGACCCTTGAATTCACTTCAGCCTGGGATGAAGGGTGCAGTTCCAGTCTTCCTTCTCAGACAGCAGGGCAGGCCTCAACCAGCATGGAAGTCCTCTGGCAGTCCTTCTACTGCAACTGGCACCGCCGCACAAGGTGCCAAGCTAATCGGGGCACTAGGTGCCCTCTGGCCAGAATCAGTGAGCAGCGCAGTCGCATAGTCCTAAAGCCTCCACTGTGAGTGCCAGCCGTCTTTCATTTCTGCATCATGGAAATAAAAAAAAGACAATGGCACTCACGTGGTCATGGATGGAGGATCAGTTCTGCTGCTGCCTGTGAAGATTACTTACTACAGCTAGGATTCTGAGGCATCGAAATGTTCCTGTTCTGAGGACTTTCTATATTGGCAGTGGGACATCTGAGCTCTGCTCTTGACAGAGAGTTGTCAGTCAGAGGATGTTATCATGCAAGAAGAGCAAAAGAACATAAAGCAAACTCACTTCTCTACATTTGAGCATCAGTTCTGGAACCCAGCTAACAATACCCCGAGACGACCCTCCCCATCGCAACCTAAAACCACGAAGCATCTGAATGAAGTTGTCTATCACTGTAGTCTGAAAACAAAACATTTTTCAAGTCCCTTCAGCTGCAGTCTGGATAGTGGTACTGGCACAGCTGCTACCCCTGATCTAGTGTAAACAAATTCAAGCCCCATTCCACGTTACAAAGGACAGTCATGGAGATGTGATGAAAATGAGATCCCCGCCTATCCCCATTTACACCTGGCACAAACGGGGGCAGCTAGAGCCTCAATGGGACTATTAACAGCAGCCAGATAGAGAAGCAGGAATATCCCTCACACCCCTAGCACTGAAAAAGAGGGAGCCAGGAAGAACCAAAGGCAAACTTCTTGGTATATTTCTGCAGCAATCTAAATGATCACTCATGCCTGTAGTGCTGCCCATGGCCGGTAACCAGGGCTGGACTGGCCGTAGCGGGCACCGGGCAATCCCCGGTGGGCCGCATGGGTGGGGCCCGGTTTTGGGCCCCTGGGGGCCGTTTTTGTTACAGGGCCGTTTTTGCAGCAAAATAGGTCCTGTAACAAAATCGTCCGAAAACTGGCCCTGGCAAAGAGCTCGGCAGCACCCAAACCCCCCGGAGGGTGAGGGGTGGGAGCGGCCGAGCACTTTGCCAGGACCGGCTTTGGTTCCCAGTCCAGCCCTGCTGGTAACAAGCACTCCTCATGAAATTTTCCTGTAGAATGCCGGGGTGCAGCAGCTGCTTGGCTGACCAAAACTCTGGTCCAGGATAAGATGATAACCATTTTTGCCGACCAGGCCAGAGGCAGGGATGTAACTTCGATTGGTGCTGCAGGTTTAGTGGCACTGGGCCCAATAGTCTGGGGGTACAACTGAACCCTGATTATTGCTGCATTTTATAATTCACAAAGCAGACAGGGTCAATTTCCTTCCTTCCTTACACTGGCTACACAACTACACAGAAACAAACTCTACCTCAGGGATCATTTCAGCTGCTCGCTGGGGAACAAGCATCTGAAGCCCTTCCAACACTGCTCTACGGGCAGGGCAGAGCAGTCCGAAACTGAGTGAGCCCCTATAGGGAGAGGCAGAATCTTCTTTACTAATGTCTTTGCTGGCTTACCTAATTGTGTCACAAACAAACTGCATTTTAAAATATCAGTTAAATGCACCGGCTGCAGAGGTCTTGTGTGCTCAGCAGTTTCTGTTGTATTAATAATGGGAACGGAAATCTGTTTGATGCGCTTATGTTTTGCCTAGCCACAATTGTGGCTCAAAGTAGCAGAGTGTAATGTGTAACATGCATATCACAGATTAGTATTTTATGTAGATAGCTCAATAGGTCCCTGCTTTTTTTCGCAGAGTTCGTTTTGTTACTTGCAGTTCATGAGTAGCAATCCTTGTAAATATAGCACAGTTAGCTATGAACCGGCATCAAAGAGCTGTATGCAAGATGCAAGGCACAGGTTTAAAACATTATTTTTTTGCAATCTTTTATTATGCTAAGGTTGCTAAAAAGGATTACTTTGGCTAGTACTACATTTTTATTGGTATAGGACATCTGCAGCGACTGTGTTACAGTATAAATCCTAAATTTGTGTTTCTCCAGACCAAGCACTCTTAACATACGATTCCTACCAGTATGAATGACATGTGACATGTACATTTAGTTACCTTCATTGTCTTATGTAACATTTCCTGCATATTAATTTGCATACGTATATGTTTCATTGTCTCTTCATAAATATATGAGATGTAGACAGAGCACTCTGACACCTTACTTTGGTATGAGTAATGCTAAATAGGAAATGAAATAAATATGATAGGGACTACAAAGAGATGAGGGGCACAATTGGATGGTGTTACTGGGGGAGTATGTGTAGAAGGAGGTCATGGAGGGATGCCAGAAAAGATTGCCGCACTGAGCACCACCACTGCTAAAGCCAGCTCTGTGCTTCTGTAGTATCCACAGGTCCAGAAGTAAACTTAAAGAGAGGATCTGAGGGTCGCATTTTTATACCTGGTGCCGCCTTTGAAGTGGGAGAAGCTTCTAGAGTTTTCCCCCTACAGAGGTGTCTGGGATTTCCTGTCTCCCTGCCCTGGTCCCATTCTGTCTGGGGGCACAATAGGCTAGTGTGAAGGCCTTTGTGTATGAGCAGGGCCAGTGCTATTGAAGCGTAAGTGTGGTAGGCGGCAGCCCCGGCCACTCCTACAGCAAGCTAGGATGTCCCATCCTGCCAACAACCGGATCCTTTATTGTGATAATGACTGGGATGAATACACAAAGGTCAACTTCCAACTACACCCAGTCATGTGGCCCAGGAACAGGCTGCAAGCACCAAATGGTTAGGACAAGAAAATGCCAAATTTCTAAAAGTATCATTTTCAGAATTGCGACTTTAAATTACAATTCCCCAGTCACCAAGCATGACATTCCTACCTGCTCCTAATCAAATTGTATCACTTATTAGATGTAATAATGTAGTCCAATGTTATCATATGGGAGAGGTAGGCTTTGCAATAGTGAAAAACGAATTTGAGAGTTTTTCACTACCAGAACATGTGAAACTTAAAAGTACATGCCCAACTATTTAAATACACGGTACCCTACCCTATGGACTGGTCGGTCTTACTGTAAAGTGATTTAAATGTATTAAAATGGAATGATAATGTCTGGCAAAAGGTTTCTTTTTTCAGGTCGAAATGGCAGTTCAAAACTGCACACACGCTGCAATGCCAGGCCTGAGACAAGTTGGAAAGGGCTACGTATGTGAGTGGCACGATAAGTGCTGCAGACCCACTACTACCCTTTAATTTACCAGCCTTGGATACATGGAGTACCACTTTACTAGGGACATATAAATAAATGAAATGTCCTAATTGGGTGTAAGAAAATGTTACCATGTTTAAAAAAGAGAGAACACGCACGTTATTACTGGTTAGCCGTGGTAATGTGGGCAGAGGTCTAAAAACCAACAAAAACAGATTTAACGAATTGGAGGGGGTGAAGGCAAAAGGTTTGATAATGACCCTTCAGAGATGGCCAAGTCCAACAGTCTGGCTTTAAAGGAATGTTGTATGGTAATAACATGGGAATGGATATGTATTTGTGTGGAGGCAAATACCTGTAGAATAATACTGGTGTAGGTTAAAAGGTCAGGTGACAATTACACTAAATATCCATTTAGATTAATGACTGCCCTCCTCCATCTGGGATGCTGCCAGAGAAAAAACACCATATTCTATGTAGTTATCTAAGACATTTTAATAGCATTACAATGTCATGCTTGTGCCCCTGAAAATGCAAGCTCTGGCAGCTGGAAAAATGATCAAAGCTGTGTGGAGGGCAAACACTTTTTTTGTGGAAGCACACAACTTCTGTCCGATCAAAACATGCACACCTGGTTCCCAGCAGGTGGGCAGAGACAAAGCCCCTCTCTAATGATACTCACATAATTGTCTGGTGACAGCTGTGCTGTCAAGCCAGATCATTAAAATGATCAAATCATTCCTTCACTTTCTTAAATACCCAGCCCTGGCCTCCCTTCAGAATATATCTTCAGCATCATGGTTTTGAATGATTACAGAGCACCGCAAAGGCATTTTACATTTGTAATTCTAAGCAACCCACCAATTTCTCTCTCTCTCTCACAGACACACACATATCTAAACATGTATGGATGTTTATATATTTAATTGTTGGTCCCTATTTGACCGATATCGATCAATAGGTTTAAAGGTTATTTAAAGAAAACACCTCATGCAAGATCCCCATGTTAATTTCTGATTTGCGCGGTGGAGTCTTGGTGTACAGGTGGTTGGACGCAGGGGTAGGTCGCAAGCAAGGTCCTGTCTCCATCCTCACAGCGCACGGTTCAAGAAGTATGGCTGCTTGGGGCAGGGTCTGGCCATAGACCAAGACATCTGGCCAACTGGTAATGTTGCTTTTAAAAACTTCATTCAGAGAATAAGATTGGGTTATAATAGAATTATGACTCACGTATTCACATGTGAATAAAAACCTAAGAAATGTACTGAAAAAACACACAAAGTGACACTATGGCGACAAACTAAAACCTTAGGACACCTGAAACTCGCCACTTATGGCCTGCTATGCAAATCTTGATTTGCGCCCTCGTAAAGAAACCCATGGGTCACCCTGAGAGTGGACTGCTTATGACCTCACACATGATGTGGCAGATGCCATGAGAAATTACACCAATGAGCTCACTCGTGGCATTATACATCACCTTACTGTTGACATTATCAATGACATCAGCATGGATATAGTTTAATTTCCTAGTGTGGCCATGTGTTACTACTTAATGATGTTGTGATGTTAACACTGGCATAAATACTCAGCGCTTGCAAACAGTCCACGTGTTTCATATGAAGAGTACGCTGTGCGGCTGTAAAGTTTCCAGAGAGGAGCATATTGAAGTCTTTTCTTATTTTTGAATGGTCTCCATAACGTTGCATAACTTTTTTGTCAGACAGATGCCAGTTTGTGGATTTGGGACAAATCTTTTTATTTAGTTTCAGAGCAGTTTGCCGTGCTTGCCTCAGTTGCATGTTTTTGTAAAAAGACATTGTCCAGTTATGACTTTGGTTGTTCAACATATGCTTAAACATATTTCTCTTTCACACGACTCGGTCATCTGTTTCCATGCTTGTCATCCAGTGCATCCCAGGTGCAAAACAAGTTTGGTGACATTGGATGCAAACCATTTAAAGCTATTTCTCGCTGTGTGTGTTACATGGAAGATCTCATGTTAAAAGTGCTCTTTTGCTGTACCTCTAAAAACATCTGAAGCTATAAAATCGAACAGAGCACGCGTGTGCGTCCACTCGCACATATATCACAATTCACCTTGAACTGACCCACCGTGGAATCTTTTCCCCCATGTTACCCAGCTTCCCACAGGCCTTAACAGAGTCACTGACATGGGAACCGTTCTCACCCAGCAAAAAGTAGTTCACCTCCTTTGACATCAATGTGATCACCTGCCGCCAATACCGTTTTTCTCCTTTCTTGGAGATTTAGTAGATTGAGAGGGACGTTCAATGGCAAGACAGGCGACTTCCTCATCTTCTGTTAACCCACTGAGCTAACTTTTACATTTCCAACATTTCTTTAAAGTCCAGATACAGACCTGTCAACTCACACAGTGCCACTATTCAGGCTCCTTTCACACGGTCACCCGGTGAGGAGCCAAAATCACTTGGTGGCAGGAAATACAAGGTGGAAACCACACCTCAAAGTGGCTTTCCAGCAGTGGCGGCTCATTCGTTATGGCGGAGGAGCGTCACCCCACTGCTTTCAAGCAGTGCGAAGTAGAAACATAAAATTGTAATAACTTTTAAGTTATTATCATTTTATGTTTGAGCAGCTTTGCAGGTGGGTGGGGCTGCTCTGCTCTCAGAGCAGGGCAGGGTAAGAGTGGTTTGCCCACTTCTAAGTGTGCAATGACTGTTTGGGCAGCCCTCTCGAGTCGCCCAAACCAGTCATGCGCACTTTCCCTATTCTCCATGCAGGCTGCATTACAGCCTTCTCTGGTAGAGCGTCAAACCAGGACGCTCGAAACCAATGGGGAGCCTGGGTGTCTACCATTCACAACACTGCATTGCAGCGTTGTGATTGGTCAGTGGGGCCTGGCTGTGCTTCCCATCCTCAAGGAGAACAGAAGCAGAGACACTGGACCCAGCGGCAAGATAAGTTAATATTTTTTTAATATGCGCACCCTCCCGCATCCCTCCGCGTGACTCCCTGAACCCCCACAAACCTCCATGCCCAGCCCGCCACCCCGAGCCATGCCAGGCACCACTGGATTGCAGTTTGTCTTTGGAGGCAGTAAGCGGCTGATGTTCATTAAGGGGTTGAAAACAACTCAGGTCTCACCTAGCGTTACTGCTGCGCACATGCGTAGCTCGCTCGGTGAGATTTATTGTCAAGGAGGACTTTGAGAGAAGGGCTTCAAGCCCCACCCTTATTTCATTGGCTTGCGTCACCGTTTATGGTAAACGGTGGCCTGCCATTGGAAATAAGCTTTCTGGGGTGCCTCCTTTTCGCTTTTTTGTCAGGCCCATCCGGATTGGATCGCCTGCTTTACGGCTGTCGTGAAGCAGTTTCTTATCGCAAGAGGCGTGTTATGTAAACAAGCCCTGCGATCCTGTCCGGATGGGACGTCTCAAAAGGAGACAGGGCGCCGCGTGTTTATTTTTGCATCGCGCTTTCACTTTAAAGTGAAAGTGTGATTCAAAAATAAACAGCGGGAATGGCGAGCGCTTGTTGTCTTCTAGTCGTGCGTGGGTGCACGAGACGGGGTGGCTGGGCGGGGTTCGGCTGAAAGGCTTCTAGCGGCTACTGGTGATGTCAACCCTGGTGTCACGGCACTGGTTGTTTTGTAACGGTGCTGTGGGTGGTATCCCATTACGCAGTTTTCATCTTGACCCCCTCATAAATTACGAGCTAACGGAGAGGGTGTTTCCTGTGGCGTAAAACAACACTTTATAGTGCTTGGAAAGTAAAAAGCGCTGAGTGTGAAATTAAATTAAATGAAATGAAATGGGGTTTTGTTAAGCGCGGCTGCTGCCCTTGGGCGTCCAAGCGCTGATAGGGAGGATAGTGCCTTGAGGGAGGGCCACTTGGAGGTTGATTAATTGCTGAAAAGGAAGGTTTTCAGCTGTTTGCGGGAAGATGGTAAATTGGGGTTAGATCTTAGGTGGAAGGGGAGGGAGTTCCACAGCTTAGCGGCGTTAAGCGTAAAGGACCTTCCTCCTGCTCTGGACCTTTTAATCCGGGGGACTGCAGCAAAGAATGCATGGGTGGAGCGGAGTTGTTTGGCGGGATAGTAGGGGGTAAGCAGTGAGTGATTAATCTTGGGGCCAGATCTCCAAAGGCTTGATGGGATACGCACATGGCTTTGAATTTAATTCTCTCCCTAACAGGGAGCCAGTGAAGGGCCCTAATCCCGGATTCCACTGAAGCTCTACGTGGAATCTGAAGTAGCATACGTGCAGCGCAGTTCTGAGTCCGCTGGAGGTTTTGCAGCACGTATTTGGGTGCCCCTAGATAAAGGGCATTGTTGAAGTCAAGCCGGGATTGGATTAAACCTAGAATGACAACTTGCCTGGCTTCAAAAGGCAGTAGTGGTAGGATCTTCTTCAGCATCCGGATGATCCCGAAGCAGGTTGCCGATGTTTTTATTGCTTGAGTGTTAAGAGTTAGGGATTTGTCCAACCAGACCCCCAAACTTTTAATATTATCTTTCGGAGTAGGGGGTAAGCCCAGGCTGGTGGGCCATAGGTGGTCAATGGTGGACAGGGCTGGGGGGCCGAGTAGCATGATCTCGGTTTTGTCACCGTTGAGTTTAAGAGAGGATGCCATCATCCATCTCCCAACCTCTTCCATACAAGCCGTCAGGTTGACTTGTGACAGCTCACTGCTCTTCTGAGCAAGAGAGACCACTAGCTGAGTGTCGTCCGCATATGTGATGATCTTAACGCCATATGAACGGACGACCTCGGCCAGTGGTCTCATGTACACATTGAACAGTGTGGGGCTTAATGAGGAGCCCTGCGGTACCCCGCAATCCAGAGGTTTGCTTGCGGAAACAGAGTCACCGTCAAAAACCTGAAAGGTCCTTCCACTCAAGAAGGATCCCAGCCAGGCTAAGGCGTCACCGGATACGTGTCTCCTCTTAAACAGGATTTCTTTCCAGACAGATATGGCGTAGTTTACTTTATCTTGTAGTAACTCCAGGTGTCAGTGATGTGCAGAATCAGACACTATAGAGGGGTCCGTATCGTCCGTTTTACACTAACCGCAGGTGTTATAAATAGTATATACTGCTGCTGCATGTGTTATGCACTCGTGAATGGAAGGCCACAGTCTGTGCGGGAGCGAAGAAAGCGCAAATCTAGTGTTCGAGCAAAGGTAGGAGTACAGCAGCAAAGGGGGGCAGAGGTATTAAGTAAAGAGACAGTGACGGATGATGGGGCAGATATTTTATGCTGGAGTGACGAAGGGACAACAACACTGCAGGAGTGATGAGGAGACAGAGGTATTCCTGGGGTTATGGGACAAAGATACTGCAGGAGTGAAAGAACAGAGCACTGGAGGGACTCATTTAGTGCTGGAGGGAAGGGAGAGAGCTTTGTGCTGAAGTGAAGAAAGGACAGAGGTATTCCTGGATGGAGGGACAGTGCTGGTGCTGGAGTGAAAGGGACAGAGCAAGTTCCAGAGTGATAGAGGGGTAGAGCTAATTCAGGATTGAAGACGGGACAGAGCTAATGGTGGAGCGAAGGGGCAGTTCTGGTGAAGGGACAGAACTTTTGTGCAGGTGCGAAGGTGGGACAGAGATGGTGAGCGAGGGAAAGGACAAAGCTAGTGCAGGTGTGAAGGGATAGAGGTAGTGCTGGAGTGAAAAAGGGACAGAGCTACTGCCTGTGTGAAGGGGCAGAGCTAGTGCAGATGTGAAGGAGCAGAGCTAGTGCTGGAGTGAAAAGGGACAGAGCTAGTGCTGGAGTGAAAAGGGACAGAGCTAGTGCTGGAGTAGAAAGGGGACTGAGCTAGTGCTGGAGTAGAAAAGGGACAGAGCTAGTGCAGGGGGAAAGGACAGACCCAGTGCTGGGGTTAAAATGGACAGAGCTAGTGCGGGAGTGAAAAAGGGACAGAGCAAGTGCTGGAGTGAAAAGGGGGCAGAGCTAGTGCAGGCGAGAAGGGACAGAGCAAGTGCATGGGGAAGGGACAGAGCTAGTGCAGGGGGGAGGAACAGAGCTAGTGCTGGAGTGAAAAATGAACAGAGCTATTGCGGGAGTGAAAAGGGGCCAAAGCTAGTGCAGGAGCAAAGGAACAGTGGTTTTGTGCCGGACCAAAGAAGGGAGAGAGGTAGTGCTGGCGTGATGAGACAAGAGCTAGCGTGTTCTCTGGGAAAGGGACAGATGTAGAAAGATGGAGTTAAGAAGGGTAGAGCTCGCGTGCTGGAGTGTACAAAGGTCAGAGCTCCATGTGCCCCCAGGGTACTGGTTCAGTCCATGCACCGTCCACAAAAGGGGAGAGGTCTTGCTCGGACTGCACGCCTGAGATATGGGAATGGCCCTCAGGTGCCCCCGTCCTCCGCCGGTTCATCAGCCCTGGCCGCAGACAGGTCCTCGAAGCGCTGCTAGCCCGGGGAGCCCTCTGTGGATATCATTAGAGGTTTGAAATGGGAATCGATCAAGTGCCACTCAGAGACGGATCACCTCACGGGCAGTGCGTGAAGGGTCTGACGCCTCCACCCACAGGCCCACAGGCCTATACGTCTTCTGCCTGACAGGTGTAGCGCCCGTCGGACCACTTCCAGGCGCTGGAAGTGTCTATGGCTCGCCTCCACGGATTTACACGGTGAAGATTTGGGAGATGGACCACAGTGGAAACTCTGCACCCCAAGAACTTCCAGCCTGCACCGCCAATAACTGGGGGTCACCCATCAGGGGCTGTGGACCCTGGAAAGAGGAATGAGGGCAGAGTGTCGGTGCTCTTCTGGTCATTAACTGCCTGGCACCACTGAAACTGGCGCCAGTTTCGGTAGAGTGAATGGGTAAGAATACGGGAGGTTCCACACATCGTAACCAACACTACAATTTAGTGCTTACCTCTACCGGTACTCGATGCCACTAACCACTGACCCAACCTGGGTCTTGGTGTAGATCAATTGGTACCACACATTTTTTAGGGTGCTGTACGTGTGGTCATTATTGATACCTGAAATGAGGTCTTAACTACCACCAAAAAAGTGTAGGTAGTATTTTGTCTGGTCCTGAGGAATTGCCATCTAATAGATAACAGGCAAGAAACATACCCTCACAATCCTTAGAGTGAGAATGTGCGTTTTGCTCTGGTTTTAATCAGGGTAGTGACCACAACTCATTAAAATTGTTCTGAGTGGATCACTAACCCCTGTTTTATCTTTCACATCTCCCACACATCACAGTCACCTACACTAGCTACCTATCCATTAGGGCCCTCACACGCACTACAACTAACGGCACTGGGAATAAAGATCTCCGCCAAGAAGGCCCCATCCCAGGCGCCTGATCGGGTATTGCACCGCCGACCCGATAAGGAGCAAGACCCGATGATGAAGCAAGACACCCGCTTGTTGGGTGTGTGAGGGTCTCCTTTTCCTTTTCTCCAACCCACCCTTATTATCCATACCCTGTTACCTTGTGTGTTCTTACCATTACCTGCATCACACCACAGGAACTGTATACCATTTCTAGTTTCACTGTCTTTTGGGCATGTATGCTGGACCTTAATATTTAAGAGCCCATCATTCCCCTCCTTGGATAAGCCAGTTGATATAATGCCACAGGATGGCAGTGACGGTGACCACTGGGTCTTCGTCCTCCCAACCATCCATACCTAAACCTGATCTAGACTTCCTACTAACCCGCCTGTAGGTGGTGTGTCAATCACAACATTGTCCAGTATATTCTGCCATTGCTTCAGGCCCCCTTGCACTGTAGTGGGCATGCTGAAGACCCCGTCCTCGGCGAGTACTGCATTATAGAGTCTGGGCTAAGGCGAGAGGATACATTGACTCAACACCCACTGCTTACAGTTAGCACAGAGGGGCGTTGCATCAGAACCCCCTTCAGCCGTTAGCTAATCTGGGATAGTCTCTGTCAGCCATTCACTTCAGGAATTGTCAATCACATCTTAATCAGTCCGGCGGAGCGTTTCTCTCACGGTCTTGCTATTGGCAGTTTGGGTGTATCCTTCCACTTCCAGTCAGTGCTTAATTTGTATCAAAATAAGTCTCAGGGCCCTATTCAGGAGGTCACTGCAGCTTGCTCCACTCATGGCCCTTGCCAACGCCTGTAATGACAGTACCAAGACAATTACTAACTAGCACACTGCTACAAGTGTGTCAGTTAGACTATTCCACACCCCTAATGTTATAAGAATGGCCTGGGTGGTGGGCATTCCTCATTTTAATGTATATTGAATTAATAACCAACTGTTTTTATGCTCTTCTCTAAATTTGACAGACAGCGCCACCATGTGACAGACTGTCAAAAGCACCGGTGTTGACATTGAAGTGCAGTGCAGAGCACGGAAACAACCGGCTCAAATTAAGCAATGCTTCCTATGGAGTTTTTGCAATCATTGCATGAGAGACTATTATACATTTGAAATATACTCTCAACCTTTAAACATTTTGTCACATGCATTTGTTTAGCGAATACATTAACTGTATACAGCCAAAGCAATCTTTACTGCAGCAGGCTTTTTAAAAATGATTTTTCATAACTCAAACGTAAGCATGACACCAACATGTCCATCTAAGTGTTTTTTTAATTCAAAGCACCAGTACCACAAACCCCAGTACCACAACCACCAATAGCACACCTTCACCAATATCCTCCCGCCGCCAATAGTACACTATCATCTCAGAATACTTAAGTCCAGCCCGAACCCTCTCAGAGCCGTCCTCCACTCCGCAGCCAGGCTGATCACTGCCACTGGAATACTGCTCCTGTTCTAAACTCCCTAAAGCGGTTAACACTAGACTCTCGCTCACTTAAAAAAAACATCAAGCGAACAATGTGCATAGGACACGGGATGCTCTTCCAAACCCTATAAGACCTGACTCCTCATTGCAGATCTGCAAAGGCCTGAAGGCTCACCTACTCACCGCTCCCTGACTCCGCTCACTGTGTTCATGTCTGCTAATACTGACTTCCCATTGTCCACTGCGGGTGCAGTGCTGCTAACGTCAAGTGTGCAGCACCCTTCAGCTGCACTGCTAATATACTCACTATGTTGAATTCTTACGACAGAGGGTCAGGTGAGTTTGGAGTCTCATGGGCTCTCTACATCCCCGCCCCGTCCGCATGCCATGGGCTCTGATGCAAGCAAGGAAAATGGCCCCTTTGGCTGCTGTTGGGGTAGTAAAATACAGCAATTATCACGGTTCAATGGGCCCCTCAGAGCTCCTGGACCCGGTGCACTGCACCTGCTACACCAAGGATAACTACGCCCCAGTACTACTGCTTATTGCAAATGTACATACCCCACATATGTTACTGTTTTCTGTCTGTTCTCTATATATCTTTTCACATTTTCTACAAATGCATATATCTTTTAAATGGCCTATAATTATAATGATTGTATTGTATTGTAATTGCATTTATATAGCGCTTACTACCCCTGACGAGGCGTTGAAGCGCTTTTTCGTCGAGTAGCACGCTACTCTGGAACCCATACAGGATTAGTGTTGGATTAGTATAGTGAAATATGAAAGTAATTTGAGTGGTGGATAGGTTAGTCATTGCCCATTAGAAATGTATATATATCTCACACTTGGCCTCACTACTGTATTATGTCATTTCTCTTCCACTTGCTGGTGTTGTGGAAGTTCTTATCCTGTTACTCGTTGTGTAGCACTTTTTCACTATTACGGCGCTATATCAAAAATTCTAAAATAAATGTTATATATGTAAACAGAATGTATCCTGGTTTGCAATAGGATATTTATTTGCTCTTTATTACGCTAAGGTTGTTTGACGGATACGTTTCATCATGTGGCCAAAGATCGCCATAGGGTCATTCCAAGGTTAAGGCCTGGAAGAGATGGGCTTGGAAACAGCAGCCAACACGTTAAACACAGATCATAGCAATCCACAGTCCTCCCCCAGCCCAGCAGCAGCCTAGCAGAGCAGCGAAGAGGGACCAAAGACAGAAAGAGGGGGGAAGAAGGACCCAGTCACGAGCACAGTAATCAACAGGGCGCAGAGGCAGTGCCAACCACAACCTGGGATTCGCCCTAGAGTGAGCTGCATACACTGTTGTGGCTGCCTCCCCTCCTCACGCCCTCCAGCTCTGCGTCCTTATTTGCTGTTTACCTCTGAACAGGGCTTAAGTGGCCCGGGTCCTGCCGGTTCCCATCACCGGCAGTTCTAAAACAAGCATTGAAAATGCAATAGGTCTCGCCTTTGATTAAGTTAAAGCCATTTTCTTTGCTAATGATATTGTATAGCAAAGCAAATGGCTTTAACTTAATGAAAGGCGAGACCTATTGCATTTTTAATGCTTGTTTGGGAGGAGGTGGGGTGCTAGGCTTAGTGAAGGGAAGACCTCACCCCCTCTTCATACAGTGAAGTTTGTTTACAAGCTGGCAGCTCTACAGCTAACATGTCAAAAAGGATACAGACTGGCACATGACATGCAATATCATGTGACTATTATCTTTTTACAAACAAATTGTGCACAACTGCATGAACACATGTTTAAAATTAGAGACCAATAAGAACAACAAGAGAGCGAGGAAAAGAAAAACTTGTCCTCTTCCCCAAAACAATATGGTCAAACAAAATGGACAAGTTTCATGACTTGAAGCAAACTTTTTTCGCTGTCATTGTGGGAAACAAATTAGAAAGGAGAGAGAGCACAACTGCTGTGTAGGAAACCCCTCACCCACCTACCTAGTAGGTGGCATGCTTCATCATCGGGGCCCAACTGGATTGTCTAGCACAATCCAGTTGTGCTACAACGCCTGAGATACAGCGGAGCAGGGTTATGAGCAGTGAGTGAAGTGCTATGTGAAGTGATATAAGAGTTAAAAAAGTCTCAGGGAAATGCCCTTTTGAAAAAACTTTAATTTTAAGGGTCCCAGGACTAGTGTAAAAAGAGAGAAGGGGATATCGTTAGGAATGTTATTTTCCTTATATCCCTAGAAACTAAGGTCAACTAGTTTCAGCCTTCGATATAGTTCTAGAGGCTTTCGTCAGGACCAATCGAAATTGTAGTTAAAAATAATTTTGGTGAATGGCCGTAAAAAATATATATAGGCCAAGTGTAATTATCAGCACACACCCTAAAGTGTGCTGTGAGTGTAGTGATGAAATACTCACAGTAACTTCGTTCGAGGTTACATGAGTAGAGAGGTAGTGAATCCTCTGGAGTTAGAACGCCGTATGAATCTCCGCTTGCAGTTTGAAGGGAGAACAGGTCCGTAGTACCTAGGACGGCGCTCGGTTCCGCTTGTTCAGCAAGCGGAACCGAGCGCCGTCCTAGGTACTACGGACCTGTGTAGTATTTCATCACTACACTCACAGCACACTTTAGGGTGTGTGCTGATAATTACACTTGGCCTATATATATTTTTTACGGCCATTCACCAAAATTATTTTTAACTACAATTTCGATTGGTCCTGACGAAAGCCTCTAGAACTATATCGAAGGCTGAAACTAGTTGACCTTAGTTTCTAGGGATATAAGGAAAATAACATTCCTAACGATATCCCCTTCTCTCTTTTTACACTAGTCCTGGGACCCTTAAAATTAAAGTTTTTTCAAAAGGGCATTTCCCTGAGACTTTTTTAACTCTTATATCACTTCACATAGCACTTCACTCACTGCTCATAACCCTGCTCCGCTGTATCTCAGGCGTTGTAGCACAACTGGATTGTGCTAGACAATCCAGTTGGGCCCCGATGATGAAGCATGCCACCTACTAGGTAGGTGGGTGAGGGGTTTCCTACACAGCAGTTGTGCTCTCTCTCCTTTCTAATTTGTTTCCCACAATGACAGCGAAAAAAGTTTGCTTCAAGTCATGAAACTTGTCCATAAAATTAGAGACCGACAGGCCTACAGAGCAATTAAAAGATTTTCCATAGAGCGTGTTCCTTTGAAAGTTGATATGGCTACAGAAGTGCGTCACGTCCCAAGATATGACTGACTTTTCCTAGTGCTACCAAACTATCTATCACAGAGAGCAGCGGATTGTTTTTAAGGCAAAGGGGGCCTGCCACCCCTCCCTCACACCTTTTTTGCAGAAATGAAGTGTGTCTGTCAGGCTGAGCAAAGGTCAGCCTGACAGACACTCTTTATGTTCAGGTCAGGCAGTCAGGCGCTATACATGCGCTAAATGAGCTGAACTTTGCCGGGCTGAGAATTTCATAGCCTTGTGGGCGTGACCTCCTCAGTCCAGCAAATAAAATTAAGGTATCCCCCCTCATAATGAAGGGGGCGTCAGCGACAGACTCTAACCTGTGTGTTTCAGTTTTAAGCCCTGGAATTCCCAGGGCTGAGTATAAATCAATGACACTTTGTCACAGAGTGGGCTCAGGTCAGCAACTCTCCCTGGCCCCATATCACTCTATAACGAGAGGGGATGCAAGTTAAGCCATTGAAAGGAAGTGGCCGTCCCAACCCTCCAGGAACCTATGAGGGTTACCTCCCACCACCCGAGATCACTGCTGCAGCTGGTAAGTTGTGTCTTTTAATGTTTGATATGTGCATGCTAGTGGGTATGTATTAATGTATGTGTATTTGTGCGCGCGTGCTGTGAATGGCTGTATTTCTGTGTGTATGTGTTTGTGAATGCTTGTGCATGAGTGCACACTTGTGAATGCATGAGTATAAGTGAGTGTGCATGTAGATGTGGGTATGTGTGCGTGTTTGGTCCAACCACTGCCCTCCTGCTCGAATTACCGGCTGCCACTGATCACAGACACTGGAATGTTGTGAAATCTCACAAAATCCTGATTGCTGATATGGGTCCGCCAAATTCAGTAGCATGATTCAAAATGATGCACCCCCTCTTGCCCCCATGTAAAATGTGATAAGCAGCGACTGAGACTTCTGTGGCACACGAACATTCCAAGATTTTAGGCTGAATGCCCCCTCCCCCCACGCCACAGGTGCTGAAGGTGCCTGCGTAAAGTCCCTGTCCCCAATGTACAGGGTTGGACTGGCCTATAAGGCATGTCTCATAGGCTGTTGTTTGGGCCGTTTTTGGGCTGCTTGTGGGCTTTATTGTCTGCTGGGCCTGTTTTTACTGTTGATTTCAATGAAAATAACACAAACATTGCCTGCAGCAGGCAAAAACCCATGAAGTCTTCCATACCTTGCAAAACACTTTTTTAGCTTTTAAAACCACTAATGGGGCCACTTTTATTTTGGTGCCTGGCCTTTTATATGTCTCAGTCCGACCCTGCCAGTATATATGTATACAATAAATACTGCCTTACCAAATTGAAGTAATAATGTTAATAAACGGCATAAGACGTGTTTATTAATCGTCTCCAGCTCTCTCTCCCTGAGGAAATATCACCGCAGACTTCAACTGTCTAAACAGTAGGAATGTTCCAATGGGGGGTGGGGAGGGTGGAGAAAGAAGATGAACAGATGGAGGAATGGAGAAGTCGGCAGGAAAACAGGTAAGTGTGAACTAATGTTAATGACAACACAAATGAACTTACGGTGGGTGGTCGCACTTTCTCTGCCGGAACCGAACGCCAGTGCCACAGGTCCGGCTGCACATGCTCCACGGGCTCCACGCGCTCCAGTCCCCATCCACGTGCTCCGGGATCGGAGTTTTGCTGACGCATTCACCCGCCCGGCACCACTGCAACACAAGAGCTGTTTAGCCGACCATGGGGGGTGTTTTGGGTAGAAGCATGCACAGAAAAAGCCATCTTAACTGCAGTTTTGTTTAGGTAAGTGTGAAAAGAAGGAAACCTTGATCGGGGTGTAGCTTGGTCAGTAAGATTGGGGGAGGGGGGACTGAGCTGCAGATTCTCCAATAGTTCACACTGGCAAATAATGTTAGAATAAATTATACGACTAGCAGGGCGCATGAGAGAGGCTTAAGGGGCAGTGGAATGGGAGAGGAATGCAGATTGGTAGGGCTACTAAGTGAGGGGAAACGCAATATTGTGTAAAGTAACTTAATTTTTGAAGACTTTCAAAACAGAGAGTGTGTATGTGTGTTTTTATCTCTCTGTATGTAAAAATGTCTTGTGAAATATGACAGACACCTTCCCATACCACTTTGAAAGCACCTGCACCCAACTATTTAACAGAAAATGTATTTATTAGGGCGGTGCAACACAGAAAAGAGATGAGAGAAGAGTTTACAGTAGGATGAACCAACGCAATAAGAATTTTCACATTGATGTTACTGGAAAGAGCTGGACTTGACTCTGCAGAGCATCCTGTGTGATTCACCAGGAAGGGGCAAGAATTGGTCTTCCGTAAAACATCCACAGAGGAACAGAACTTGTGCTGTTGCCACGACACCCAGAAACAGAGGCTTGTTCAATACTGCTGTGAAATGACTGGTTAAGGCCTGGGGCGATTGTACTTGGTGATGCAACAAAATCAGTGGCGGTCGGCATCGCTCGCGGGTGGCGAGGCGGACGCGGAGAGTCACGGGGGGGCCGTAGGATGGGACAGCAGGGGAGGATTTTTTTTTTAAACGTACCTTGAGGCCGGGACCTACGTCCCTGCTCCTGCTTCAGACTCCAGGAAGCAGGCATCCAGGCTCCCTCTCCTAAGCCAATCACAGCGTTGCAATGCAGTGTTGAGATTGGTTTGAGCGCCGTGACACAGAGCTCAGCCAGGAGCTGGAGGGGTGGGCATGCTCTCCACGTAGGCTGTAATGCAGCCTGCATGGAGAACGGGGAAGTGTGCATAACTAAACAGTCATTGCGCACTTAGAAGTGGGCAAACCACTCCTCCCCTACTCCGAGAGCAGAGCAGCCCCACCCATCTGCCTGCAAAGCAGCAGGACAAAAAGCATACAATGATAATATCTCTAAGCTACTATCATTTTAGGTTTCTACTTGGCAATGCTTAAAAGCAGTGAGGCGACGCTCCTCCGTCTTAGCGGAAGAGCCACCACTGAACCAAATCTCTGATATTAATGACAGTTTTGCCCTGGGAGGGCTCTCAACCTATGGTTGGGAATGTCCCTTCCTTGGGAAGTAAAGAATAAATCGATCCAGAACAAGTCGCCTAAAATGCTAGAAAACTATTAATGTGAACTATTACTTTCACTATTCTGTGTGCAAGAAGCAAACATTGTGGATTCTGGCCTAAACGCGTAACATCCCAGTGGGTGAAGGAGAGTAGATGAAAGTTACGTCCTGGTATCATACTGGGGTTTTAAGGAACTAATAATGCACCCGACTTCACAGCCCCTCAATGTATCCCTTGATTGTTACTATAAATAATGAAATTGAATATCTCCATTGATGAATTTGCCCGTATTGTACATCAGCAACAAAAGCTTCTTAAGGACCAAAGTCAACATAGCAACATGCTGCGTAGCAGCAGTACACGGGATGGCTTCCCAAAGAAGATTTGCAGTGCTTTTGTGGAGGACCACTGTTGCAAACTGCTTCTGGGGCAGCAAAGATGTTGTGAATCCACAGTGTGGTTGCTGTAGAAGCTCATATTGAGGCATAGGAAGAAAGGAATCAATGGAACTGAAGACCCCATCACAAAGGAAGGAAAAGTATTAAAGAAACAGATTCCAGTTTACACTGAACAGTTTAATTAAGTGAGCTGATGAGAGCACTCCTTCAAACAGGGAAAAGAGGTGTGAGTGTATGCATGTGTGGTACTGGCTGTGCATGGATTTGAAAGCCACTTTGACAAGCAGCTTCTGGTTCCACTACTAGTTGACCATTTAATACATTACAAGGAAGGTATTTGGACTTACAATCAAGTTATTAATATTGAGCTACAGAAATATTGAGTTTATAATATCGTGATGCAGAAATATCATGGACATAAATATAGTTTTTTGGGTAAGTAATAATATTTGCAAAAATATCCTTTTAATATGGTTTGCAATAATTTTGTGGTAAAATATCTTTTTTTAATCATTTGTAGGTGTTTTAGTTCATTTTGTTATATAATATGTTATATATTGTTTGTATATTTGTTGCTAATAATTTTGAATTATAGTTTTTAAATTTAAGATATTTATAATTTTTAATGTCATTGTTAATATCAATTTATAGTGTCTTAACAGGTTGTGAGGTTTGCAGGGGTACAGGGTGGGAAGTTAATTAACTATAACTAATTAATAATTACTTTTTAATTAATATCAATTATTTAAAATGATAATTATGTAAATTGTTTAATTATATTCTTAATTGATACTTTAGGAGCAGATTGTTTTGTTTGTAAGGGTATAGGGTGGGAAGTTAATTAATCCTTGATTTATTAATGAATTGTTTATTCTTAAATCATTAATTGATAATTACGTAAACTGTGTAATTACTCTTTTTTTTAAGTGATATTTTAGGTGTGGGTTGTTTTGTTTGTAGGGGTCTAGGATAGGACTTAATTGATTAATTAATTGTTTATTAATTAGTCAATTGATGATTAATTAGGTAAATTGTGTCAATTTTATATTTTTGTTTTTTTAGGTGCAGGTTGTTGGGTTTGTAGAGGTATAGGGCAGGAACTTAAGTAGTAATCAATGATTAATTGATTAATTAATTATTAATTGTAATTAAATATTTAATTTAAGAATTGTGTACATTGTTTAAATATAACATTTTGTGTTGTGTTTGTAAGCTGGTAAGTTATTGAATTATAATTAAAAAATAATAATTCATCATTTATTAATAATTCCTTTAAATGTTACTTAATATGTTAATTGTTACTTTTTCTGTTTTAATTATATTTAACTGTATTTGTGGGAGTATAATGTATTTTAAATAAATGATCACTTATTTAAAAATATTTACATCTAAAATTATTACAATGTTTAATAATTATTTAAATTATTTAATTTATAAAAACAATTATATATATTTTTTATATAAATAGGTTTATATTTTTGGAAAATTAGTAGAGCTATTAAAATATGGTATGTGTTTGAAGTGAAGTACATGTTTTTTACTGTTGCACAGACTGGAGTGGGAATAGTAAATTGTACCACTCCGGCACCCAACGCTTTCCCTACTGTTACAAAGACTGGAGTGGGAACAGTAAATTTTACCCCTTCGGTGTCCAACGCTTTCCCTACTGTTGCACAGACTGGAGTGGGAATAGTAGATTTTACCCCTCTGGAGTCCAACGCTTTTACTACTGTTGCACAGACTCCAGTAGTAACAGAAAATGTTGCCCCTCTGGTGTCCAACGCGGTCCCTACTGTTGCACAGACTGGAGTGTTAATAGTAAATTTTACCTCTCTGGCGTCCAATACTTTACTTACTGTTGCACAGACCGGAGTGGGAACTGCACGTTTTTCCCCTTCGGCATCTAACACTACACTTTCCTTACTGTTGCACATACTCGAGTAGGAATTGCAAATGTTTCCCCTCCAACATCTAACGCTTTCCCTACTGTTGCACAGACTGGAATGGGAATAGCACATTTTACCCTCTGGTGTATAACACTTTCCCTATTGATGCACAGGCTTGAGTGGGAATGGTAACTTTTATCCCTCGGTGTCCAACGCGTTCTCTACTGTTGAACAGACAGCAGTGGTAATAGTAGGTCTATTTTTTACACAGTTTACTACATGTTTATTATTGTCTAAATTGATGTAATCGCATTATTTGTTTAGTTCTTAAAATGTTATATTATCTATCTATCTATATATATCTATATCTATATATATCTATATATATCTATATATATCTATATATATCTATATATATATATATCTATATCTATCTATCTATCTATCTATCTATCTATATATATATATATATATATATATATATATATATATATATATATATATATATATATATATATATATATTCTTTTGCCATTTCTACAGCAAAGTCTTTAATCGTAGCTCTAATTAGAGTGAAACACTGCCAGGGGTTGCTTTTACTCATTTCAGGTTGGCTTGTTTGGTATTTTACCAATTCAAACCTGTAATACTGTGCCTGGATTGGTAAATGGCTTTTGTCATTTTACAGCTCGACATGGCCAGCACTGTGCTAGTCCTATGCTTAAAGACTTTGCTGTAGAAATGGCAAAAGACTGTGTTCCTTTCTATCTTAGCGTGGATGACACTGTGCTAATCCTATACTTAAAGACTTTGATAGAAAAGCAGACATTTGAGGTGAGCAGATCTAGAGTGTCTCTGGTGTTGCGAGTGCTCTAACAGGAGCTGCTTGCACCTAAACTTGAGAAATACCCAGAATTCTCTGCTTCTTCTTTTGCAATATTTATGGGTCATTCTATGCCTGAAAGGGTATTGTTTTGACATATATCTAAATATATATTTATATATATATATATATTTTTAATATCAGTAAATTAAAAAAGACAACAAAAAATTAGTATGAATGAATGAATATATTTATTGCTGGTTACTTAAAACCATAACATAAAACTTTAGCATAGAACACAAAATATCAGCTCTTAAAAGAAGACAATAATTAAAAGTCCATGGGCATCAAGCAGACTTGCAGTTGACTGAGGCTCCAAGTGGTGGAGTCATCAGCAGTGTTCGAGTCTGTTGGATGAATTTGCCAAACGAGGCCATATGTTTTACTGTGGTCAATGTGTACAATTTATGAATCGCCTCCTTGGCTGTGCGGGTGCCCAGTTGTAATAAAATTGGCCGTAGATAGAAACTGCGGGCTGTACGCAAGGCAGGGCAGCAAAGTAAAAGGTGGGCCAGAGACTCGTGTTTGTAATCGCAGAGCCGGCAGCCCTTGCTCACCGATGTTCTCAGTTTAGTATTGTATATTTCTTGAAGTGGCAGAGGGTGTAATCTGGATTTTAAGATCCTGAGTAAGGCTGCTCTGCCCACGGCCTGTGTAAGGTGAAGTTTAGAGTTGAACCCTTTTTGTGGCAGGGTTTGGCTTTCGTGCAGGCCTTTTTTGTCCAATAGTTCCAGATCTAGGGCGCGAGAGTGAATACGAACTTGTTTTTTAAGTGTGCACTTGATGGCGGAGTACTTAATGATCTTGGGGTTCCAGTTCTCCAGGGCTAGTTTAAGCTGGTCTGCTCCGGCTGCGAGTGCAGTTGACCATGGATCCCCAGGTTCGCAGAAAATGTGTTTTAAAACCGCCTTCATAGATTTCTCTTGGGCCGCTGTTGTGAGAAAATAATATTTACACAGAAAGGCCATCTCTTCCAGCATTTGGTGGTTCAGGGAGAATTCTAAGCGCACTAATATGTTGCGGGTGCACGCAGGTAGATGAAACAGCCTTTTGTGGGCACTGCAATGTATTTTTTCCAGTTCTTTCGATAATTTTCCGGGGAATGCTAATTGGGCGTAAGTAAGGGCGGGCATTAGTTTTGCACGTAAAACTCTTCAAATGGCCGTCGTGGTTGGGCTGTGCAGGGTAGCTTGTAATTTGCAAAGAGCATAAGTAATGCATTTCCCTTTCGTTTGGATTTTGTGCAATTGAGCACACGAACGCCCTGATTCTGTGAGCCAGACGCCCAGGTAGTTATATTTTTGTGCACTTTCCAGTGTCAGCTGGCCGAGGCTCCATCTTGCTAATTTCTTTTTTGGGTGATGGCCGAAGATGACAACTTTGGATTTAGATTGGTTGGCCACCAGCTTGTGGGCCACGTTGTAAATTGCCAGAGCCGACAGAGCTTTTTGTAGACCTATTTTGGTATGGTCTAGAAGTACCAAGTCGTCAGCGTATTGAATAAGCTGTATATTTGTGTCCCCGATCCTTGGCGTAGCCAATGCTGCTCCTGTCAAGGCTTGGCCCATGTCAGCGGTATACAGATTGAACAAGAGCGGTGCGAGCACGCACCCTTGCTTTAGACCCCGATCTGTGTTTATTTTCTCTGTTGCTGCGGTGTTGGAGAGTTTGATTCTGACCCAAGTTTTATGGTATAATGATTGTATTGCTTTCAACAACCCGGGGTTGATGTTCCAAAGTACCAGCTTCTTCCATAGGATTGATCGGTCTACACCATCAAACGCAGCTGAATAATCAATAAAGTAGGCGAAGAGAGGGAGACTTTTGCGGTTAACTGCTTGGTGGACCAGATAAGAAAGGGCTATTATATTATCAATCGTCGATGCCCCTGATCTGAACCCGGTTTGAAAGAATGGTAAAAGACCTTCGGAACTTGCCCAGTGGGTTAACTCTACTAAGATGGAGCTGGCGTAGGCCTTGCCCTCGATGTCCAGAAGAGCAATCATGCGATAGTTGTTCGGGTTGGATTTTGGGCCTTTCTTATGAATCGGATTAATAAGCGACCCTCTCCAGGAGTCTGGCACATCCCCCAGGAGCCGGCATTCTGCATAGAGGAGCGTCAGAGTCTCGGACCAGAATTCTATATTTGCCCTGAAAAGGGATCCGGGCAGGCCGTTAGAACCCGGGGCTCCGTTGTGTCTGATTTTTTTTAGAATTCTGGTAACTAAGGCTGTCTCAAGGTCAACTTTAAATTTGGCAGAGGAGTCTAATTCGCCAGTCCCAGCGTGGTCGTGATTTGGGTGGGGACTATGTTGGTCGTCTTGATATAATGTCTCTACGTGGCTGACCCAGGAACCTGCATCAAGTGAGTTTTCTCTATGGTTATGACCTTGGGCGAGGGTGTTTAAATAGCTCCAGAACTCTTGGGTTTTACAAGGTCTTAACAGTTCAAAAATCCGCAGCCATTGGGCATCTGAGTAATCGCGCTTTGCCGCCCACACCGTTTTTGAGTGATTTTTTACGGCTGTTTTTAATCGCATTTTATCTTGATCAGAGCCGGTTTTTCTGTATGTTCTGCGTAGGGCATTTAATGATCAGGCGCTTTCTTTAATAGCCGTATTGGTTCCTAGTTTGTGGGGTACATGCGGTCGGGCACGACCTGCTGGGTTGTCGCGGAGCACAAGGGCTAGGTCCGGAGCTAATCTGTCCCATTCTTTTGTAACGCCCCCAGGGTTGGGACTTAATGGCCAACCTTCCCATGCTTGTTTCCAGACCTCGAACTTGGTGGCCGGCACAGGCCCCCATTTAATTCGTCTCGGAAGGTTGTGCAGTTCTTCACCAGTAGAAGTCCCGAGGCAGTTCATCCTAGGGCAGGATTCCGTTGTAAGGTTCAGGGTAATTGTTAGGGCAGCATGGTCGCTTTCTTTGCGTGGGTGAACTGTGTAATTTGACAGTAGAGGTTGAAGATTTTCACTTAAAATGATATAGTCAATCGTTGTTTGATTGTTGAAAGTGGGGGCTACGGCTGCCATTGGATGACTTTTTAAATAGACCACATGAGCAGTAGCCAAGTTATATGATTTAATTAAAGCGTTGAAAGCGTTTGCTGCCCCGGGGAGATGACTTTGGGTGGCCCCTATGTTGTGAGTATTAAAATCCCCAAGGATGATGGAGCCCAGTAGGGGGTAATGCAAAAGTAAGGCTTCTAACTGGCTTGTCAGCAGTGACCTGGAGTCCATGGCCCCCTGCCCATGGGGGTTATAATAAACACTGATTAAGAGGATGGGAAGGGGGCCTTTGGTCGAATGAAGCCCTTTCAGAATGCCCGCCAAGAACAAATGGGAAGTAAAAGGTGTTTCAGTAAATTCAATGCGTAGCGAGTGCTTGATGTAAATCGTTATCCCTCCTGAGGGTCTTCCGAATATGTTGGCTTTTATAGCTGGTTTACAGAATTCGGCGTACCCCCTTAAGGATATGGGTTTGACTGCCCAAGTTTCTTGGGTGCAGATTATGTCGGCCCCTTCAAGGAAATCCACTGCCGCTTGAATTTGAACTAATTTGGTTATCCCTGCGACATTCCAGGTCATGATGTTTAAACTGCTGGTAGTCGATGGTCATGTGGAGTGCTTTTTGGGAGGGCGTCTATTAGGTGCTGGGGTTTAAAGTGTGCGGCAACCAGGACCAATCTTTGCTGATGTTTCCCATTACGCAGCAGAGGCGTTTACCCTGACCCAAGTTGGTTGTGATTTTAATTGGGGTTTCATTGGCGGGGTTGGAGGTCGTCCCCCCTTTGGATCCAAGAAGGACGGAGACTACTTGCGGAGCTGGTTTCCGTGCAGCACTCATGCCCTCCAGCCGCCCAGTATTCCCCTCTGAAGAAAGCAAACGAGTCTCCGAGCCGCAGGTTTTCTATATCGATGGATATTTTTCTAACGGTTGAGTCTTTATTTTTATGCCCCAACTATCCAGTAGCGTATGATGATTTTTCATAATCTCTGCCGTAATTGGGCTAGTGAAAGTTAGCTCAGTGGTTTCGTTGGTCTCATTAGGGCCTCGAGATAGAAAAGATACGCTCTCAATATCTCTTGTTTTTATCTTTTCCAAGCCGGGGATGTTTGCGCAGAGTTTCAAAAGATTACTGCGATTGAGGGTGTCCCATTTGCCTTGTGAGACGTACTCTGGATATAGCAAAATTTTTCGTTCTTGTTGTTTTATATAAGGCTGGGTCTGGGTCCCAGTTACCAGTGTTGGGATGGTGGCTGGTGTAAAAGGGGTAGATGGGCAGGCTACCATGCCCTCAATAGATCGTCCCCAGTGGCGCGTAACTGTTGTTGTCCCAGCGGCGAGCCCTGGCGTTAACCTAGATGGAACTGAGCTTATATCCGTGGTGATAGCCTGATCGGTTTTAGTTGGCGACTCTTGTGGTTGTCTGTTCTTGCTTATGATTAGTTGATTTCTTGCGGAGGGTTCTTCTGCTCTGCTAAACAATCTCTAAAGGAACCCTGGATTGCTTCATTCGCCTGGACAGTATGTAGTACTGTCGAGATCTGTTGAGGACCCGGACCCGAAGGGACTGCCCAGCAGGGGGCAAAAGAGGCCGCTGGGCCCAGAATAGGGTCGGAGGTAATCATGCCAAGAGCGTCATGACATGCTGAGTTTGTTGCTATTATAGTAGTTGCAGTTTGCAACATAGCCCCCTGGTGCTCGTTGGGATGTTCATACGACTCTGAGGAGGCGGGCAGTAGCCATTGTCGGATTCAACCATTTGATGCGGACTTATATTTACTCTGTTTGTTGAGTTTTTTTAATCTTTTTTTATTTTTTCGAGAGAGATGTCGAGTAACTGGGCTTGCCAATTTTTCAGTAGTGTATTCATCGTTGTTTTTATCTCAAGGGAGATTTGGAAGACGGGTGGTCTCGTCGGGTTTGGCGCTGAGCTCCAAGACGAGTCTGTTGTCTACTTCGGCTGGATTAGCTAGGTCAGGTTTACCGAGGTGAGCATCTGTGATGTTAAATGGCCCGTCTGTTTTTTGGTGAGCAAATTCATTGTTCCGTGTTCTTCGGGCTTCATCTTTGAGGTCCACAATTAGCGTGCTCATTATGTCTGGGAGTTTTCCTAGCTTGAGCAATATGGGGCTGCAACCACAGCTCACTGGTTTGGTCGAATAAGAAGTGTTTGTCTGTGCTCTGTGTATTAAGGAATTCAGGTTGTCCAGTTTAGTGTCTATCCCGGAAATCAGGCCAGCTACTGCCTGTAGTATGGTGATTCAGAGACGTTTTAATGCATGGGCAAAGTGGGCTCTGGCCCAGGGCCCCAGCCTTTCAGGGGGCCCCCTGACAGAGTCAGCTCCGTTCTCCAGTGTTTTGCCCTAATGACCTTTGAATATTTCTTAAACAGATTGTTTTAAATACTGTTTTCCTTTCATTTATTTTTTTATGTACCTGATGTGTGAGTCTAGTACAGCCATTTTGCAGAGAAATGTTGTGTTTATGTTTCACGCAATATACATAAAAAAGTTTCTTTTAGATCAAAACAAGGCCTAACATATAAGAAATGGGAGGGCGTCACAGAGATTATTTGCAGTAATATTGGTGAGCTGCTGCTGTTACAATATTTAAAACACACATACCTATCCCTGAATATTAGATGTAAACACATTTAGGGCCTTATTTATGAGAAGTGATGCATCGCTGTGTGAAAACAGTCACTTCTTAGTGCGCCCTCCTTGCGACATGATGGATGCGTCATATTTACTGTATGACGCATCATGTCGCAAGGAGTTACAGATACGTCAGTATTTGTGACGTATCTGTCGGCGCAAAAGTGATGCATTGGTGGGGTGTGTCTGAAAATAGACGCATTTCCAGCAATGTGTCCTTTCACATGGGGCAAGCCCCACGTGAAAGGGAATGCATCAGTCTTACACCTGCCATGAGGCAGGTGTAAGATATTGACGCAATGGAGTCCTAGAAGTGGTGCACTGAGTTCTCATAGATTTCAATGCTCCATTTCTGAGGCTTTTTGAAGGGGAACACCTACCCTGCATACAATATACCTGGCGCTGGTATAATGTATCGGCCTAGATGCGTCACTTTGTAAATAGGGCTCAACATGGCACATTTTTTTATGCTGCCAGTGCGTCACAAAAAGTGACGCACCGGCGGCATAAAAGTAAAGCAAGGCCTCATAAATAAGGTACTTAGAATTTGGACGAGTGTTCCTTTGCACTGTCAGGGACCAAATGAAATAGTGTATTTAATAAAGCGTGCAGCTACTCAGACTACAGTATCCTGGCGAGTTACAGCGGGAGGAAAACGTGCATAAAAGACCCATCAGTTATTAAAAAGGCAGGTTTTTAAGTTCTTCCTGAAAGAGAGTAGGTCTGTGGTTAGTCTCAGAAACTCAGGGAGTCTATTCCACAATTTTGCACCTAGAAAGCCGAGGGATCTGCCTCCAGTGGGGGCACGGCATATTTTAGGCATAATGGCCAGGTTGGTATTGGAAGATCTTAGGGGTCTAGATGTTGTGTAGCGATTAACACGCTTATTTAGGTAGCCGGCTCCTAAGCCGTGGAAAGCTTTAAAGAAGATGGTCATCGCTTTGAAGTCGATCCGTTCTTTTATGGAGGGCCAGTTTAGAGACTTAAGAATAGGGGTCATACTAGATCTGTGTTTAGATCTCAGGATGGCTTTGGCTCCCGCATTTTGTACCACTTGTAGGTGCTGTATAAGGGATTTGGGAAGACCGAGGTAGAAGCTGTTGACATAGTCAAGCTTTGATGTCACCAGGGCTTGCACCACGATCGTTCTGCTCTCAAGCGGTAACAGCGGCAGGATTTTTTTTTAGCATCCGGAGTATGCCTAAGCAAGCTTTTGGATTTGAAAGTGCATAGAGAGTGTCTTGTCTATGACAATTCATACGTTTTTTACTTTCTCCTTTTCCGCGGGTGGGGGTGGCAGCTCTTTTGGCCACCAAGAGCTCAAGTCAGGCGTTTCTGGGTAACCAAAGAAAACAACTTCAGTTTTGTCAGGATTGCACTTCAGCTGATTGATCTTAAGCCAGTTAAAAACCTTTGTGAGGCAAGACCTAATCATTGCCCCGTCAAAGTCGGTTCCTTTTTCACATGTAAAAATCAGCTGAGTGTCATCAGCATAGGAAACTATTTTGGCGCCCTCTTCCTCTACCAGAAATGCAAGGGGGATAGATATATATTAAAAGGGTACTGATAATGGAGCCCTGAGGGACACCTACATTCATGGTCAGAACCGGGGATGAGAAAGAGGGGAGCCAGATGTCTTGAGATCTATTTGCCAAGAAGGATGATATCCACATTAAGGCGCCCCCCCTACCCCCCCACACCAGGCCGATGTTAGCAAGTCTTTCCAGGAGCCTCTCATGTGGGACCGTATCGATTAGCGCTGACAGATCGAGCAGTATCAGAACAACCTTGCCTCCCTGGTCCAGCTTACCCTTGAGAAATTCAGTCACTTCCAGCAGAGCGTACGCTGTACTGTAGTTAGCCCTAAAACCGTGTTTTGGAGGGCCTTGTTTACATGCTTCTCTGATACTTTGCAGAGGGCCGGAAGAAGGGAGATTGGCCTGTAGGTGGCAGGGTCTGTCGGTTTGGCGTCAGCCTTTTTTATCAGTGGAAGAATCTTGGCATTCTTCCATAATTTCGGCATGTTGCCTGAGGAGAGGGAAACATTAATGAGCTGGTTTACCATGGGGTTTATGGTGGGAACTAATAGGTTCAGGATATTCGCTGGATATGGGTCAGTAGGAGAGCCAGACTTAATGCTTTGGAGAAGGGTCAGTGACTCTTCAAGCTGAAACTCAGGGAAAGCTAGTAAAGATGGAGCATCCAAGAGGTGACATTTTCTAGAAGAACTAAGGTATAAGGTCAGTTCTTCCTCTGAGATGTCAGTGAAGGCTTGTTGGATCACAGAGATCTTTTTGTGGAAGAATTGAGCTATTTGATTATACCATTCTTCCGTGCATGGCCCTTTCTTTGTGCTGGCTTTTGGGCGGTAAAGGTAAAGGATTTAACTATGCTAAAGATTTCCTTACTCCTATTTTGGGCATTTTCTATCTTAGTTTGAAAGAAGTTTTTCTTGGCTGCCTTCACAAGAATGTAATGATCTTTTAAGGTGTCTTTATACACCTTCTTGTCCTTGGGTAGATAGGATTTACACCATTTCCGTTCCATTTTTCTACAATTTATTTTGCTAGATCTGAGGGAATCGTTTAACCATGTAGCTGGTGGGGCCAACCTCTTTGAGGAGCGGGAAACAACCGGTACCGCTGCACCAATGTTGGTTCAGAACCATGAATCTATTGAGAGGGTGTCCG
Source organism: Triturus cristatus (assembly GCF_964204655.1). Lineage (NCBI taxonomy): Eukaryota > Metazoa > Chordata > Amphibia > Caudata > Salamandridae > Triturus > Triturus cristatus. The sequence continues at coordinate 608,417,517 of NC_140583.1, forward strand.
AGTCGGGGCAGCCAGACAGTTCTGTTGAGGAACGACCAAGGGCATCTGCTAACATCGGGATGAATACAGATATGTCAAAGTTGTGAAAGATTCGGTTTAGGGTATGGCTCATGGGTGGCCCAAGAAATAGATGAAAACATGTTGCAGGCCTGCAGCGTCTCCAACAAGGAAATTGTTTGAGTGCCTTTTCCATTGTCCATATGTATATTGAAATCTCCCAGAATAACGCAGTTGTTGTATTTTAAGGCCAGGGAGGTGGTGGCTGTTTTAAGCGTAGTAATACATTTTCCAATTGCACCGGGAGGTCTGTAAATCAGAAAAACAGCTATGCTATAATGGGGGACTAAGGTACAGCGGAAGCCTAAGGACTCTGCACCCTCGATGCTTTCCATCGGGATGGGAGAGCAGTCTAGTTTTTTATTGTAAATTATGGCGACACTGCCCCCCCCTTACCACTCGGTCGGTCCCTCCTAAGGATTTTATAACCTGTAAGGATGGCCGAGGTGATAGTAGGGTTGGAGGCTTCAGACAGCCAGGTCTCAGTGAGAAGTAAAAGATCAGGCTGTTCGTCTAAAAGTAGGTGACACATGTGTGGCTCATGCTTTTGCATAGAGCGACAATTCAAAAGGGTGGCCTTTAAGTTCTCTGTTTTCTTATTGTTTTTACACTTATTGTTGCGTGGAAAGATCTTGGGGGCAAGTTTCCTGGGCTGGAGGAGGGACCAGTTGCACTTATTGCATCGAAAGTCTACCTCCAGACTCGGATCAGCCGCTGTACACTGACGTAATGGTAGCCGCCTAAGGCTAAGCAGTTTTTCCCTATTGTAATATAGTGGAAGAAACTCACCGGAGGAGAACTGGGTAGCATGGCCGGTGCCAGATGCCTCCGGGATGCTGACGGGCACAGACGGGCCTGCCTTTGGGGTGCCAGTGGCGTGCCCGCTGCACGTATCCGTTTGCATCAGGAATATATAGGCTAATGCCTATGATGCAAACTGGATCGCTAACGCAGCTGAGGAAGCAGAAACTGCATGGGTGGAAGTGAGGAGCCTGATAGTAACCCCAGCCCTCCGCACAATCGGTGTATCAGCCGTGGTGGACCTGGACTGGAGGAAAAGCGAGATGCGAATCGGAGCAGCTAAGGAGGTGTAGGCAAGCAGAATCAAGTAAAGTGCAAGTGCGCGTAGGTAGGAGAAATTGTTAAAAAGCATAGAGTAATTCAGCCACACATATACAATTTTAAAACTATTAAAAACCTAGTAGCAGGGCAGAAAACACTAAATCCTACCGCTGTCAGCTGCACGCGTCCGTTTACATCGGGAATATATAGGTTAATGCCTATGATGCAAACTGGATCGTTAACGCAGCTGAGGATGCGGAAACTGCGTGGGAAACAGGGGCTCAAATTGGATCATAAATTCAAAGCCGTCTGAACAGGGGCCCCCAAAATATGTTTGGCCCAGGGCCCCCAGAATCCTTAAGATGTCCCTGTGGTGATTTGAATGTCAAGTTTATCGGCGTGCATTATGGCTGCATTTGCCATAGAAATTGAAGCCTCATTAATTGATGTTAAATGATTAACGATTGTAGATGACTGCTCCTCTTTACATGTGTCTCTACTCCCAAGACAAGGGGGCTGAAAGTCATTAGCTTGGGCTGGGCTGCCGGACGCTGAAAAGGTAGTAAACTGGGGATGTATAAAAACAGAAGTTGAGCTAGTTGTTGCTCTCATAGCAGCGTTGGGCTAGTTGCCCCCAATGTAAAATATATCCATTTAATATTAGTTGTTTTTTTATAGATGTGCCTATATAAACATACACACACGTTTTTAGGTGTGTATGTTTACATAAGTATATATTTATTTTTAATATTAAATGTTATTTACATTTGTGTAATACACATGGTAAACTGTGCATTTATTGATAAACTATATTTTTGTCATATTTTTTATGATATTAGTGTAAACAATATTTTTTGATCTATATTTTTGTACTCACCTTTTTAAGTATAGGAAAAGGATATTTCTGTCACCGATATTTTTGACACAATACTTCTGTGTCACAATATATTTGTGTGGTCGATATTTTGTCACTGATCCTACATGGGAACGGGAGGAGGCCAGGATGTATTTAGACAGACATTTACCATAAGAAGAAATATGTACTTGTTATCAATCTGTCTATTCCAGTATTGCTTTTGAGAGGAACATGTGGTCCCGTAGTCTACCTCAATTGCAGACTGCAGGCCCTCGTGATGAGCGTTCTACTCCGACACCTTGCTAAATTGAAACTGTATCCTCGGGGGTAGATTATTATGTCTTCATGTGCCACAGTACACATTTGTACCTAAACTGGCAGTGCATGTGGTAACAGAAATTCAGAAGAAATGTTTAGTACATGTTACATGTTACTCATTACATTGCAAGCTGGACAGGCATGCAGACAGAATGCACTCGAGCATATGCATCTGGCCAAGACATGTTTGCTTCTGAGCCAGCCGGCTTTTATGTCAGGGGCGATGTCGTGTGGGTAGGTTAGGAAGCCAGCACATAAGTAGCTCATGGTCTACCATCTACCTGTTTTCCTTGGAACAGGAACAGAGGAGAGGCCTAGAATCCCAGGATGGAAGACGCTGGTATTAACTAGTACTGCATGTCAGATGGATGACTCTTTGGGATATGAAAGTGTGAAGCCTCCTTTTTTTAAAGTAGGAAGGACCTGGCCAGGATCCAGCTGTGGCCCATGCAGGTAAGAGCGGTGGGGCCGGGTGGGGGGGATTTAGACGGACGATGATGAGGGAAAATTAATTATTTATTTCATTTTCCCTCATCATCGTCCATCGAAATAACCCCCTCCCGGCCCCACTGCCCCACCGCTCTTACCTGCATGGGCTGCGGCTGCCAGGATCCACCACGGCCCTCCCAGAAAAACGTCCAATCCCTGAAACCATTAAGAGAAGAACGGGTGCAGCCTACAAGACAAGTCCAACAGGAAAGCAAGTCAGTCAATTGTGGGTTTGAGACAGAGAACCCTATAAAAAAGGCATCCTGGAAGTCAGAAGGTGATGTCAAAGCTTCCAGGAAGCTTGCTTATGGTTCTTTGGGCTTCTCGCTAGGCACAGGGGGTTTCAGGTTGTGTTGGACAGATTTTAAGCTGGGACGAAAGCGGGGAAGAGAGAGCGTGTGGGAAGGGTAGGAATACCAGAACTTCCTAGTGGTTTGGCAATGAGTTCTTGCTGTTCACTTCAGATACCCCGGGACGCATGTGGAAGACGATGGGTAATGGCTTAGAAATTGAAAATGGTTTAAAAGACTCAGTTAACCCAGATCTGGAAATAATACTGTCTGAGACTACAGGAAGAAGACTGAAGTTAAAGACCATAGTGCAATGTTCTTAAGTAAAATCTGTGGCTCAGCAATACATTTATTTAGGAGTTTTATATAGCGCTGGCCAGACCTGAAGGTATCGGAGCGCTTCACATCATGATCACTCGTAAGATACATAGACAATACTTAGACAAACTAGTATATACAATGGCTCCAGACGTATCATAGTAATATCGTCGTAGAGCTCACAATGTCACTTGCAGGGTATGTTATCACAGTAGTATGTCGTCAGAGAGAGCACAGTGACTCGTGACGGGATTGGCCCGGGGGGGGGGGGCAGGAGGGTATAGGGGATAGTGAGGTAGAGTTCTTAATGTCAAAGTGTCTTGTGAGCAGTTGTGGGCCTGCTTCGATGGTTAGGTTGTAGCTATCCATCTATCCATACGGGAGAGATCGGTTGATGAAGAGTTCTTTGAGCTGCGTTTTGAACTGTAGGTAGGAGCGGTTGGTCCTGATGTGGACTGGTATGGAGTTCCAAATTTTGGGAGCATTTCCTGTGAAGGATCGGGATGCGGTTTTTAGTTTGCGAGTTCTTGGAGGGATAAGGAGTAGGGTATTGGTACTCCATAGGCTTCTTGTCTGACCGGCCTTCTGGAGCTTGGCGGCCAGGTAGGCTGGTTTGCCTGTGTGCAGCGCTATGTGCATGAGGCAGGCGGTTCTGAAATTGGACCTCATTTCGATTGGAAGCCATTTGAGCTCTCTGAGCGCAGGGGAGATGTATTCATATTTCTTTACTCCGGTGACCATTCTGGCTGCTGTGTTCAGAGTTGATCAGAGGGGAGCTAGGTGAGATTTAGCTGATCACGTGAGGGTTGAAATCCCGTAGTCCAGTCTGGACAGCACCAGGGATTGAGTAGCTTGTTTGATGTCATTCTGAGGGATGAAGGTTTTATTTTGTTGAGTAGTTTCAGGTTGAGGAAGGCGTTCTTTGCGGTGTTCTTGATGTGTTTGTTCATGTCTAATTTGGGGTCCAGGGTGATTCCTAGCGATTTAGCAGAGTCTGCTAAGGTAAGGTTGTAGTTGAGCGCATCGATCGCTTTTAGCCTTTCTGAGATTTTTTTTTTCTCATCATTAGAGATTAGGAGGATTTCTGTCTTGTCTTGATTGAGGTTTAGGTGGTTGCGTGATAGCCAGCGTGGGACTTCTCTTAGAGTGCCGTTCAGTCTTTGAATGTCTTCAATGGAGGTGGTTTCCAGATAGATCTGGGTATCGTCTGCATAGAGGTGGAAGGGAATGTTGGATTTTTTTGGCATGGTGGTGAGGGGTTCCATGTATATGTTGAAAAGTTGCGGGGAAAGTACTGATCCTTGGGGGACGCCCCTGCTAACTGGGTGCGGGTCCGATGAGAAGTTTTTGATTTTTATACTTTGGGTGTGGTTCTGTAGAAAAGAGGTGAACCATTTTAGTACCATCTATTCAGCTCCAGCCCTTTCTTGAAGTGCCTTGATGAGTAGATTATGATCAACCGTATCGAAGGCTGCCGAAAGGTCCAGGAGTATGAGTAGGCAACATTGGCCAGTATCAAGAGAGTTGTGCATATCCTCTATTATGTTTAGGATCGCTGTCTGCATCCTTTTCTGAAGCCTGATTGGTGAGGGTCTAGGAAGTTGGTGTTTTCTAGATGTTGGGTGAGTTCGAGGAGAACACATCTTTCCAGGATTTTCGTTAGGAGAGGGAGGTTGGAGACGGGTCTCAAGTTATTTAGATCGTTTGAGTCTGCACCCGTTTTTTTCAGAAGAGGTGTGACTTGGCCGCTTTTGAGGCAGTCCGGCATGACTCCAGTACTCAAGGAGCTGTTTATGATCTTGGTCCAGCTCGGAGTTAGTGAGAGTTTGAGTTTTTTGGCCAGTTGGGCCAGGATGGGATCCAGGACGTGTGCTGAGGGTTGGGAGGTGGAAATCATTTTGATGACCTCTGGCCCTTGACCCGGTCTGATTATTACATAGCCATCGAGGGTGACACTTACAACAGGGCTACATGCAACTATGAACTGGTATTCTAAAATGATGACATATTTCAATTTTGGTTCCTGCATTGTGCGGGTACAGCAAGAAGCCTTTGGAATGAATCTGAGATGTTCTATATTTACAGAGCAAACATTTGTTAACAGAGCTCAAAGACTTTTACTGCATGACCAAGACCATGAAGGCAAAAGTCTAATTTTATTTCACATTGAATGTAGCCATTATTACCAAGGGGTAAACAAAATGCCCACACATAGAATTTCATTTCCTGGTAATTTGTGGCTGGTTTTCATGGGACTTTGGCTGAAAACCATCTGCTTTCAGGACAGACTGGTGCCGCTAAAAGGCAGGGAGACTTAATTAGCAAGATAACCATGCATTTTAAAATACATGAATTTTTTTTTCGCCAGACATAATGCTACAGGGAGTTGCAGTGTTGATTTTCGCCATGTCTCTTGGAACTTTCATAACAGGCTGAGTCTTGTCCAGATTTACAATTACCTTGTCTGCCCCACATTCTGTTCCATCTAGTGGGGGGTCCAGCTTGGTTTTGCATGACGCATCTCCTTCCACGAGGCACCAGAGCCCAGCACACATCAAATGCTGAAAGCACAAAAGAAGGCAAGTTTTTAAGGCAACCTACAGTATAATGCACTCAAAGTAACAGATACTACAAAAAGCACTATGCAAGACTTAAAGGAACCAAACAACTGAAATTTCAATGAAAAAGGCGATGATGTGAAACACTAAACAAAGAGAGGAGTTTTCAGTTTCCCACTTCTGAAATTGTGTTCTGTTGCCACGTTCTTTATCTTGGTGGATCACAAACAAGGCAGCAATGGTGACGAGAACTGGAATTCTCTACTGCGGCTACTGAACACGGCAATATTGAAAAGAAAGACAGTTTCAAAGAAAATAGGACATTTAAAGTCTTGCATTAGCCCCTTACTCTGGGATAGCACTCAGAGGGCCTAATTTCGAGGCGGATTGGACGCCCTGGGGTATAGAAGACACCGTAGACACGTCTCATTTTCATGATTTTACAGCACGATTTCACTTCCTCGTTCTTTACAAATTTCCGTCTATTTTTGAGACAGCAGCGATCATTCACTGCATGAGATTTCTCTGTCTGGCATATGGGTATCATAGAGTTTCTGCTACAGTGCAGTCTGTGGTATGACTCAAATAAACCACCTTAATCCATCAAAATTCACATTTATAAGGTATTAACTTCATTTCTGAAGAAGCGTGTGTTTGGGCGAGGGTGGCTTCAGGGCAGAAAGCTTCCCTAGTTTTTGGCCCAATAGTACACATCTCATTACTACTGGGGTGATGTGTTCGCCAGTAATGTTGACGATGGTAAATACAAAAGTCTGGATAATCCAGAATAGACAAAAAAGGACCTCGCCTTTAGCAGTTATTTCACACCAGGATCAATGCAAATAAAAACTTCTAGTGCTATTAGTAATCATTTGTTTATATAATCTTTCTACTACAGATCTTGCAATTTCCTAGATCATTAAATGCCAGATGCTACTGTAATCCCTCTTAATGTTACTTCTTATTAAAGACTTCTGCAGGAGTACTGGCTGAGTCGGCTCTGTTGGGAGCTTTAAACACACACACCTACACACACAGACAGACACGCACAGATGCACACAAATACGCACAAACACACAAAGCCTCCCTCTTTAATAAGAGAGCTGACTTGCCTACTGCAGTAAAGATGGATAGCGCTGCACCTCTTTTGCTTTTCATGTAGTCTTTGAAGCACTTGATAATTGATTAACACGTGATCTAAAGCTTCTTGGTGTCCTTCAGTTCTTCTTTGAAGCTGTGTTAAAAGATGGCAGTCTGCGCCTCATCTTTTCCATATGTTTTCATCTGATTTTTAACATGCTAACTCCTGGACATGCAATGAGCTGGTTTAGGTCTCTGTCAGGGTGGTCCACGCTGCCCATCACAAATGATAGATTATGCGGCATGAGCTCCAGATGGGGAAAGTGGATATGGGAATAGTTATCAGCACACTAAGTGAAGAGACGGCAGAAATGGCTCTCGAAAAACATGTCCCTACGGTAGGGCATGTTTAAGCCTGTGATGGAAATCCTGTGATGGAAATGCATCTAAGCGGGTCAAAGTGCCATTGACTTCTCTACTCAGACAGACATTTGTGGCAAAGTCCTATAGAGTCCAAATAGTAGAGAGACTGAGATTCATGCAGCTCAATTTGTAAACTGGGTGCTGTCCATAAGTTGCAGGGCCTGTGGAAGAAGCATATCTGCGTTTTCACGTATGGTACCAAATTCAAAACATGTTTCAGCCAACGCTGGAAAGAGTTGCAGAAAGCACCCCTGTGTTCCAGTGCCACACCACTACAAAGCCTGTGGTGAACATGCTGCAGTGATAGCTCCCAGAGAGGACTTCTCTGTCCCTCAGCAAGCATCACATGTCTCCAAAACAAACTCATTTCAAGGACTCCTTTAAGGCAGCCACATCCTTTTGAACTTAAAGTATCCCAGCTAAACTCGCCTGAGCCCCAGATGCATCCACTCAATTGCTTTTTAAGTAACAGGCTTTTGCAATTTTATTATAACCATATATGAACAATAATCTTCCAAATATACTTTTTTAGAAATGTTACCAAATTGTCGCATGCACTTACATGTTTTTTTGTTTCTGTTTAGAGCATGCTCTTTTGTTCCGGTGATGTATCAAGTTAGATAATCATTCTATTCCCTTTTTGGTGGTAGTGTTACAGAGTTTTAAAGAAAAGAGAAAACAAGTTCCATTGAGGTCAGTTTTCTTAAACTTGCCAGAACATGGGCAGTTTTCTCGCAGAGATCCAAGTGGAAACAATGCACGCAGAAGCAATGTAGCCAACCTTCTTCCAAAGAAGGAAAACACAATTCATGTTTGGACACAAAGCTAGCCATCTCAGCTGACTGGCTCTTACAATACACATTTGGGGAAAAGTAGGACCCACGAATGCGAGACAGACTGTTAAACATATAAACAGTGGCAGCTGCTACAAATTAGAAGTGGTGAGGCAACGCAGGAGGGAGGAAATAACAAAAACAAGCATTGGCATAGCCAGTAGGTCTCGCCTTTGGGACCTTATAAGTGTTTAGCCATGCAACAGTTGCATAACTAAACACTTATAAGGTCCTAAAAGTGAGACCTATTGGCTATGCCAATGCTTGTTTTAACTGCTGCAGTCTATTGAAGCCTCACGGAGAACATCAAAGCGGCCGTGCAGCCGCGAAAGTTATTGCGATCAAACATCAAAGCGGCCGCGAAAGGGAAAGTAATCGCGGTAAAGCGCGGCGCGCGCGCCCGCGCACATGCACTGTAGCTCTAGGCTGGCCTGGTAGCACTTTTTGGAGCCCTCACAAAATGTCTCGCCAGACCAGCGCATGCGCTGGGTCAGGCAAGACCTAAAAAGAGCACTTACCTGCTGCTGCAGCCGCCGTATCGGTGCTACGGTCCGACTCGCGATTTCATGGACAGACTCCCAGACTCCAATCCAGACGCTGCTCTCATGCTGGTAATACTATTTACCCACATGAGAGCAGTGCCGTGATTGGTCTGAGTGGGCTGATCTGACGCTCGCTCAGGCACATGGAGGTTGTGCCATTTCTCCACCCAGCTGTGCAACACAGCTGGGATGGAGTAATGTAAGTGCACATGTCGGTTTGGCCGTCCTAAGACGGCTGGCCACATTGACATGCGCACTTACAGTGTCCTCACCACTCCTCTCCCCTGCTGATGCAGTGACACTCCCCCCACAAGGCTCGGCAAGCTCTGGCTCCCTAAGAAAAACAAGCATTGGCAGAGCCAATAGGTCACGCCTTTGGGACCTTATAAGTGTTTAGCCATGCAACAGATGATGTTGTTGCACCAAGGATATTGTGCTGCATAACTAAATACTTATAAGGTCCCAAAAGCGAGACCTATTGGCTATGCCAATGCTTGTTAATCCGGCGTCTGGGCGTCAATGGTTCAATGTGACATCAGGTTGCCCTGACTAACCAGTGTAATACGTTGGTGCCTATTAAGAGATGGGGTTCTCTGTGTAAGCCAGTAATAAATAGTTGAATGGATTCTGTGAGGCAGTGAAGGTGTTTCTCTCACATCAATGCTGCTATATTGTGGTAAAAAAAACCTGAACATTATCCTTTTAACTTTAGTAATACATTTGTGAGGTGTTAATTACAACAACTGTGCGCGCACACAAATGTCTCCACTCCTCCCACCCCTCCCCCGTGCTTCCATCAAGATTCCTCACCCGGAGTGTTCCTTCTCTAATTAACAGAAATTGTAGTGCAAGGATTAGGTGGAGGCGTGGGTGTCCACTGAACAGCCCACTTTATTGTGGAAACGGACACTCAGGGGGCGGAAGGAAAGCGGGACCCCACACTGCGCTTTCACTTTCTTGCTCCTTGAGATCTAGGTTTAAAGTTGCTAAAATTCCCAATGTGTAAATCTAGCAAACATTGACTGCAGCCCCTGGTGCGTTCTCATGTGTCATTCTTGCTTCTACAAGTGCTGGTAGGAGTCAAGTGTCAGTGAGAACACACTACAGCATCTCTTAGACATTTTTGGTTTTTTCAGTTAGCTGGGTACAGTGATGCCATTTGAAATCAAGTACCCCAGCCCTCTATGGCTTTCCTGTCCCATGTGCATATTTGACCACCAGAAGGTTCATTCCCTGTGATGTCCTGCTAACAGTGGATAGACTATGCTAGGTAGACTCAGTTATTTACTTCCAGTGACACACTGGTCCCCAGTTAGCACCTGTGATCCTGTTCAGCTGTAAGACACCGGATTCATGCTGCCTTCACACAGTCTACTCAGAAAAAATTACATTGAAGTAAAACTGCAGCAAATGCTCTGTTGCAAATTTGGGCTTCTTGGGTAACAGGAAATAGAGCACACATATTCTGCCGCAGCCCACGATTCTTAAATAATCCCTCACCAGGGAAAAATACTGCAAAGATACTGTACAAACTGCTCGGTTTTTACTTATTAAAGATTTTATGTTCGCAACACTTTTACCGGACAAAAAGCATGGTGCGTGATTAAAATGTATCAAAAAAAACAAACTGACCTTGTAATATTTCCTTTTGTAAAATAAAAGGGGAAACTGATTTAGTTCCCAATTTGGCCTGCACTTTCAGCAAGTGAATCTGACACCAAGATATTTCTTTTTACGTACATGCAAACATGAGCAAATTCAGTATGTTCCATGTGTTGCCCTGGTGCAAAAATGTATGTAAGAAATTGAGCAAACTATTCCCTGATCAGAAAAAAATTATTAAGACAAGCAGTGCTTTATTTTTCCACCAGTACAAAATGTATGTAATCATGGCAGTCCATGCCGACTGCAATGCGGAAAGCTTAACTGAGGAACAGAAAAAAAAGTTATTTGGGAAAGGAAGTGTTCACAACAGAAGAAAAACTTAACACAAAGAAGCATTTAAAAAGGGCAAAGTGAGCCTCGGAAATGGGGGCCACAGGTCCAGGAGGACGCAGGACCAACGAGTACAGCCGAGGCAAGAAAAACTTGAAATGCACCTGCCCTGTGATCCATCTGAACAGGGCGGGATGCCAAGTCCAAGCCCTCATAGCCCGAACTGGCTCAGCGGGCTCCAACAGTTAAAGGTTTGATAGGGCTTGGCTTTAAAGACCTTCGAAGGATGAAATGCGGAAAGGATTGATTCCAGCCCGAGACCTGCAGGTCCCCGCAGGTGTTCAGCCCCAGGCTAAATAGGCTGGGTGCGCTACAAGAGCATCGGGTCGGGTGAAATTGTCGCATGAGAAACACAAGCAAGGCTCAGGGTGACCCTGTAACCTCTCCAGGCAGTCTCTGCCTCCTCGCAACTTAATTAAAGAGCAGTAAATAGGTTCTCAGAAGCGCTCCGAGGAAGTTATTGCTAATTAAGTTAAAGTGGAGAGTGTGTTGTAATTTAAAACTTGTTTCTATGTCCAGTATTGGAAAACATTGACCACTCACGGCTATCGGTACCACGACCCACTCTTGGCACATTACAAACCTCACTTTTGGCATAAAGCAGCCGTGCTCTCATTAGGGGCTGCACTCTGAAGGAATGGTGCGGTGTGATAGAAGGGAGCCACGACTGTACTCTACAGCCACAGGGTCAAAAGTTCTTCCACCCACACCGGATTTGTCAAAACAATTCACAGTACAAGAATGTGCACTATTCAGATAAGTTGTGCACCAAGTGAAAGAAAATAGCCATCGGCAGTCACGTTTGAACAATCTAGCGCAAATACTAGCGCTGTACAGAAACAGAGGGTGAGGGTGCAATAAACCCTGAACTTGGACTCTAAGCCCCAATATTTAAAAGGGGTTAGAGTGCTTTCACCCGAGATATCATTGTGGCAGTCAAGAGGTTTAAGAGGGGAACTGCATAGCAAGAGCAGGATTGTAGAAAAAACTGAGCGAACCCCTCCCATTGAATCCAGTCTATTTAAGGGTCCAGGATGTATGGGCTTCAGTGGGAGCAGCAGCAGAGAGCCATAGAGGTGTGTTGAAATGAGAAGCGGGTGGGGGTGGTAACTTAAGCAGCGTTGAAATAAACGCAGCATATGAAGGAGAAACAGCAAGGGGGGACACACAGCAGGTGGTGGCGGGGAGAGAGCAAACCGGATTAAGGCTGCTAAACACGTTACGATCAGTGTGGGAAGAGGTCAATTAACTCACCTCTAATCTGATCCTACTTATTTGGACCATGGAAGTGAGACAACAAAGGACCGGGAGCCAGCGTGAGTACTGGCATCCACGGGTTTGAGAGCGCCTTGGAGCATAGCAACTTGGTAATCTCAGCAAGCATGCCGGAATGTAATCTCTAAGATCTCAGCGTATAACAAAGGGGAATCAAATCAAGTATCAAACGCAGACCCAAAGCCAATGGGTATGCATCGAGAGGACTACCAACCTACCCCATAGTCGAGAAACCGTAGTACTAATTAATAGAGATGTAAATACCTTCCATAAAAGTGAAAACGTAATATACGCAGACAGAAACAAGAAACAAAGCTGGAACTGCAACCGCAAAGATGAAAGATGAAGCGCAGCGGCCGGGAACAAAGCAGTGCTTACGTGAAGCCTTTATGGCACACGCGGGCTTGTTTTCTTTTTATTAAGCTTATGTGTGATGCGTATTTTCCTGAAACTTGTGCATGATGCGTTCTATGGTTTTATTTTTAAAATGTGCTAACTTGTTTGGATTGTCAGCGGGATGCGTGCCAAAAAGGCTTCCCGTAAACACTGCTTTGTTCCAGGCCGCTGCGCTTCCATCTTTGATCTTTGCAGTTGCAGTTCCAGCTTTGAAAGCATCTATCTGGTCCCTCTGTCAGGTGGTGATTTTCACCCCTTTCTTCAAAATCACGTAGATAAATTAATAACAAGCACGCCCGTGCGGCCGCAAAAACTTTGTAATATGACCCAGAACGGATGGCACCCTGCCCGCCACTGCTCGCTCCCGATAGCTGTAGGCCGTGGGAGGAAACATTTACTGGGAAAGGTGGGACATGCACCCGCCTTTGGCCAATTGCGTGCTTTCTTGTTTGAAAGCCACACAAAATGGCCAATACAATGAATGCCCGCCAAAAAAAGCCACACTCACGAGTTTGCTGTGAAGCTGGAGTGATTCCAAGAGGTCATCTCCTAGTGCAACGCATGCGTGCTGCACTCGGCGAGACCTAATAAAATGATAATAAATTAGTTTTATTAGCATTTTATTGTTCACGTTTGCCTCTGCTGACTCTCAGCAGTGGAGAAACCCTTGCATATAAACGGTGTGATTGTAAGCAGACAAGTGGTACTGAAGGGTCGGCAGAGTCTGTCGAATCAGTATGTGCTGAATCACAGGTACTCAGCGGCCCGGCAAGCCTTCCTTGGCGGCCTGCGGACCTTGCAGACATCGCACCTGTGCTTTTTTTTTTTTTAAAAGAGTGTCCACAAACACCGCCGGTTGCAGTAGCGCGGAGCTATGGGGGCCGGGCGATTCTTTTAAAGACCATTCACTTTTGTGAGAGCAGCGGGTGAGGTGAAGGAGGGCAGCAGGGAGAGAGAGCAGCGGGTGAGGTGACAGAGGGAGACAGACAGAGGGAGACAGATGGGGACAGAGAGAGGGAGATGGAGGGAGGGAGACAGAGACAGACAGAGGGAGGGAGACAGAGAGAGGGGGACAGAGAGAGAGGGATACAGAGAGAGAGGGAGACAGAGAGAGAGGGAGACACATAGAGAGGGAGACAGACAGACAGAGGGAAGGAGAAAGAGGGAGGAGGGCGACAGACAGAGGGAGGGAGACAGATAGAGGGAGACGGAGGTAGACAGACTGAGGGAGACAGAGACAGACGGAGGGAGACGGAGGGAGACAGACAGAGGGAGGGAGACAGGCAGAGGGAGGGAGACAGGCAGAGGGAGGGAGACAGGCAGAGGGAGGGAGACAGGCAGAGGGAGGGAGACAGACAGAGGGATACAGACAGAGGGAGGGAGACAGAGGGAGAGAGAGGAGGAGACAGAGAGAGGAAGGGAGACACAGAGAGAGAGGGAGAGAGGGAGGGAGACAGAGAGAGAGAGGGAGACAGAGAGAGAGGGAGGGAGAGAGGGAGAGAGAGAGGGAGAGAGAGAGTGATAGAGAGCGGGAGGGAGACGAAGAGAGGGAGGGAGCGATAGAGAGAGGGAGGGAGAGATAGAGAGAGGGAGGAGGGCGACAGACAGAGGGAGGGAGACAGACAGAGGGAGACAGAGGGAGAGAGACAGAGGGAGAGAGAGGGAGGGAGACAGAGGGAGGGAGACAGACAGCGGGAGACAGAAGAAAGAGGGTGGGAGACAGAGACAGTCAGAGGGAGACAGGGAGGGAGACAGAGGGAGAAAGAGGAAGGGAGAGATAGGGAGGGAGAGTGAAGGAGGGAGACAGAGAGAGGGAGGGAGACAGAGAGAGGGAGGGAGACAGAGAGAGAGGGAGGGAGGCAGAGAGAGAGAGCATCGTTTTTTTTCTCTAGCCCCGCACCCCTACCCCACTGCCCTCGCCCCTACCAGTGTGGCCCTCGGCCATAAACCACATTGTAGATTTGTCCCCTGAGAGAAAGTTTGTGAGTACCCATGTGCTGAAGCAATGCTCTAGATGTACGGAGGCTCCATCACCATGGCACTCAATTGATCTAGCCTTACTAATGAGAATACACCTTGCCTATGGTGTTCAAATCTGAAAGCACTCTGGGATACACAATTCTGTGATTTCTTGTGAACTACCAGGATTGCAAATAGGAAAATAGGTTGGTACAGAAATGAGAACACCAGAACGTATTAACAATCACACACTCAACACAAGAAGATGTGGCAGGTGGAGATCTACCACTCCTAACTGGATATGCTCATGCAAGGCATATGTACAGAGGAATGTATGACAGAACCACGCATTCCTCTACACTACATCCTTTACCACGCAATTTTACCATGCATTGCCTTTACCACGCAAGTCTTTACAACGCATATGCCTTTACCACGCATGCCTTTACAATGAAAATGTAAGTATATAGCACTGCGATAGACTTACATTTTCGTTGTAAAGGCATACGTGGTAAAGGCATATGTGTGATAAAGACACACACACACATATGTATAAATATATATGTGTGTGTATATATATATATATCTTTATTCCCCAATTGACCCTAACCCCTAAGCTCAACCAACCCTAAACCCTAAATATACTATTACCACCCAATACTTCTACCCACCCCAAAACCCTAAAACATCTTTACCATCCAATACCCTTACCCACACCTAAACCCTAAAAATGTTCTAACCACCCAATACCCTTACCCACCCAACTCTAAAAACACCCTTACTACCCAATACCCATACCTACCCGTAAACCCTATAAAACACCCTTACCACCCAATATCCTTGTCCATCACTAAAGCCTGAAAACACTAGGGGTGGGCGGAATTCCTCAGAGTTACATAAAAACTCAGCAAGATTCCGCGGAGTAATGTGGGCAGGCGGAATACAGCACGTCACGATGCTTGCGCTGATTTTTAGCGCCGGATGCTTGTTCCACGCTCCGAAATCAGCACCACATGGCACACCAGAGCGGTGCTTCTTTCTGCAGCTCGAGTCAATTTTCTGCTTGAGCGGCAGCTTTCTCAACACGAACGGTTGTGACCTATTGCGACCATTTGCTTTGAGAAATCTTATCAGGAGGCATGCTAGTGCCCGAAAATCATGCTAAGGGACACAAATTCTCGCTCACACTGCTGGAACTCCACATTCAGGCAAAACTTCGCAAACTCTGTTGGCAGAGCTGAATTTTTCACCCACCCCTAAAAAACAAGCTTAATACCCAATACCCTTCCCCACCCCTAAACCCTAAAACGCCATAACCATCCAATACCCCTACACACCCCTAAACCCTAAAAACACCCTTCCACCTAATACCCTTACCCACCCTTAAACCCTAAAACACTATTACCATCCAATACACCTACCCACCCATAAACCCTAAAAACACCCTTACCACCCAATACCCTTACACCCTAAAAATACCCTTACCACCCAATACCCCTACCAACCCCTTACCCCTAAAAATACTCTTACCACACTATATACCTAACCACCCCTAATCCGTAAAAACACCTTTATCATCCAATACCCTTACCCACCCCATAAACCTAAAATTTCCCTTACAACCCAATACTCTTACCCACCCCTAAACCCTAAGACTATCATATTTCATGGGGGCCATGAGATATATGCCCTGATCTCTGGCCCTGGCCTCTATGACCTGGGGAGGCGCCGACCTGCGGTTGTGGCTGGGCGGCGGACCCTTGCGGCTCCTTGGTCAGCTCAGCCACGGTGGGCTGGGGCCGAATTGAGAATAAAGAGGCAGGCCCCGTACTCGGACCTCGGAGTGCTCCGCGCTGCCGATGGGGAGACTGGACCACGCCACCGCTTCCTGCTACCTTGAGGGACTGTGGCTGCGCCGGCCCCAGCCCACCGGAACCCAGACTAACAGCCAATAGCGGCTTGAATGAAGCTGTGTCTGGCCTAATCTGCAAGCGCGGGTGCTCACGTGTGAGCCCGCCGAAGGCGAGTGATCTGACCGCTGTGGAGGGGGGGAGACGGAGCAATCCAAACGCAAGAGCTCTGCTGGGCCCGGCCTTGGAGCTTCAGGCCCGGGCTGAGAAACAACTCTACGCTCTGGCCCCCCTTTCTCCTGGTGTGCCGCTGAACCGAGCTCGGCCCTGCCCCCTCCTCTAAATATTGAAAAGGAGTAGAAGGGAGGGAAAAAGACAGAAATAGAATAAAACAATCAAAGTGCAGCTTAGCTGGCCCCTACTTATTGTGGCTGCGACATGGGAGATGACTGCTGAAGGTGAGCGGGCTGCGCTGGGCTTCGCCTGTGGATGTGGGAGGTGCTGAAGAGGCCCGCTGATACGGTCCGCCTAATCGCCGTGGGGAGCTGCTGCTGCTGAGTGTCATAGCTTCTGGTGCCCCGGCTGAGCCCAGCCACAGTGCTTTGGGGCCGGGTCAAGGATACAGGAGGTGGTCCCCTGCCTGAGTTCTCCACTCCCTCTGGACCGCTGTGGGGGAGCTGGGCCCTACCCCTTGTGCCTGAGATTCTAGAACAGTGGGGCCACGCTGAACTACACTACCTGGGAACATCCTAAAGCAAACATAGTGGCCCCTCAGTTTGCCATCACGTATTACCCATGTTGATGACATATAAACACAGCGGGACCCAGGCTGTGCTACAGGGGGAAAGAGCCTGAGCTGGATGCTGCAGGACTGATCCCAACAGGTGGGAGTATTAAGCAGCGCCTGGGGTATAACTGGGCAATGCCATCAAGTACCCCTGGGACACAATGGTCAAACACGATACGAGGCAGTCCAAAATCTCATTTTAAAGCAAATCAGCATGCTAAAAGGGTGCAGACCAGTCACAGGGACCAGCCAAGGACCCCTCTATGGAATACCAACTACAAGAGCAAGATCTCAAATCCATCCTCGCGGACGTCAAGGCTAGTCTTAAGACAAGTGATAGTAAACTGGACCAAATGGTGCACCACCTTGCTAAAATTAATAAGAAGGTTAATTAACATGAAGATCATTTGGGACCAACTGGAAACCAGACTCTCAGATATCAATGATAACCAAACCACAAACAAGGGGCAACTACTGCAAATGGACAGGGTCCTGGCTGTCATCAAGGTCATAAATGAGGAACTTGAAGCTCGCTCACGGCGAAATAACCTCCGCATTTTAGGTGTACCTTAATCCACAGTCATCAACAATATGGAGCACTATATCACCAGCATACTCAAAGACCTATTTTTGGACATTTAGCCCAGGTTTTCATAGTTGAACGAGCGCATAGATCACTGGGGCCCAGACCACCGCCAGGCGCTCCAGCCCGACCAATAATCACACGCCTGCTTAACCATAAGGACAGGCATACAATGCTACGCCAGGCGAGAGAGAGAGGCGAAGTGCAACATGGAGGAAATACAGTCTTCTTCTACCCAGATTTCACCGCCGCCGTTCAAACAGCCCAAAAGACTTCCAATCAGTAAAAAAGCTCCTGCAGCAGGCTAACGTTACCTGTGCTCTTTTGTACCCAGCAAAACTGCGGGTGACGTATGACGGCAAAACTCATCACTTCACAGCCGCAAAGTCTGCACTCAAATTCTCCACTCACAGAGGCCCTGAAAAGCCCCCCAAAAGCATCTGGAGGATCACAACTAGGAATGCTCCTGATCGATCTTCCTCTCCGATACATAGGAGGACCCTCACGTAACACGGAGGCGGGCGGGCACCCCCATGTGCCCACAAGAACAACTTCACAACAGACTTAGAATCTGTTAAATTGCAATGTGATTATCTGGCCAGATCGCATTAGTGATATATCTACTGCTTCAACCACCCACTCCTATCTAGGATGGGGTGTATGCCGGCTCACCTCTTCCCTCAGGGATGAGTCCCAGACGATGGACAACTCAGGTTTTTGTTGGGGGAAAGGAAGGGAGGCGGGGTGGGGATACTCAACCAAGTTTTGAGGTAGGAGTGTGTGGCGGTGGGTTGCCGGATTGTTTTATGTTATTGTTTACTCCCTTACGATACACACACACTTTAGAGCAGAACCTTACCCTGCCCTTCCTCGCTCCTGACCCAGCTGCGAAGCTTGCCAGAGCACAGAGCATGGACCTTAGACCTTCTGATAATAGAGCAATAACGCTCCAATACTGGAAAGAGATATCCAGGCTGCAAGTCACTATAGTTTGTCTAAAAACACCAACATACCGCCTCAACACTGCACCATGACCACAAATATTAGATGTCTAACATGGACTGTCAGAGGGCTTAATGATGCACGAAAAGCCCGCCTAGTTCACACCTATCTTGCAAGACCCCAAATAGACAAATGCCTCCTACAGAAGCTTCACCTTACATCCTCCACTGCAACCTGCCCCAAAGCCCGATGGTGGGCTGAAACCCATACATCCTACTATTCCAACTATGCACGTGGGGAGCAGTACTCATTCGCAGAAACATCCCATGGAAGCTCACGCGGGCGACGCTGGACACAGATGGTCGCTTTGTTCTCATAGCTGGTATCCCACATCATCACCCCATAATACTAGCATGCATATACGGAAAAAATACTGAAAGCACCGAGTTTTTTAGCGAAATATGGAGACACACTCGGACCAGACACGGTCATATAGGGGGGCAGCTTTAACCTTGTACTAGACCCAGACAGGGATAGATCTAGGACTACTCGTCGCCTGCACGCCAAAGCTGTGTCACAACTACACACACTCATAGACGATCATGACCTGATAGATGCTTGGCGTTTCTCACACCGCACCAACAGAAAGGGCACATGTTCCACGACGGTGTCTGAAGCCTGGTTAAATAGACTACTGGCTCGTTACCAGAGATGTACTGACGTGGACGACGAACACCACACTGCTGCCTAGGATACTCTCGGACCAAACCCCACAGCGCACATTCAGTTGGAGACTGCCACCTGAGCATTACGCGAACATGTGTTTCGGACTGAGGTCAACACCGCAATTGTAGAGTACTTCTGGATGAATGAAGGCGTGGTAGATTCCCCAATGGTGCCTTGGGAAGCATTCAAAGCCGTCATATGAGGCATCTGCACTGCGAAACAATCAGGAATTCTGAAGGCCATACGCACTAGACTTACACGTCTTGAGGCTGAGCTGCGCACCCTGGAACAGAACTTCTGTCAATCCAATGACCAGAGCACCCTAGCGTGCATTCCAGAAACCCTATCTGAATACAATGAGGAAGCAGAGTGAGAGTTACATTTTCTGGGGCGAGAGGCCAAGGTTCGTAGATATGGGGAGAGTGAACGACCTAGTAAAGCACTAGCCCACATGCTTAGACCCCATGCTGTGAATACCTTTATTACAGACTTAGTGGATGATCACGAGCAACATTACACTAGATCCACAGAAATTCTACACTTCATGACCACCTACTATGCTGATCTTTACCAATCAAAATTCCACATCCCCATAGAAGCAATTAAAAACTACTTGGACTCGGTGCAACTCTTGTGGTTAGGCGATGCACGTCGTCAGTACCTAGACTCTACATTCACAGAGGAGGAGGTTCTACATGTAATCTGCCGCCTCCCCAACGATAAGGACCCCGGGTTAGATGGCATCACTACATCCTTTTACAAAGACTTTGCTGTCACATTACTTCCCCATCTCCTGGCCATGTATCAGTCCGCTATAGAAACCGGGGAACTACGGTAATCACTGCAGGAAGCGGTTATCGTCACTATATTAAAGCCGGGCAACACGCCCACCTCCTGTGACTCATACAGGCCACTCTCTGTGATCAACGTAGACAACAAGATCTTAGCCAAATTTATATCTAATCGCTTGTCACCGCTTCTCCCTGAAATAATATGACCTGACCAGTCAGGCTACTGCACATAATCTTCGTACTTTCTTCGCAGTGATGCGTGGGATGGGTTCCGATGTAGCAGCAGTGGCAGCCTTGCTGGACGCCACTAAGGCATTCGAATCCCTGGAGTGGCCATTTCTCTTCCAACTCCTCCAGCACATAGGGCTTAGCTCCCAAATCTTAAATCTCATCAAACTTCTCTACACTGCTCCATTAGGCCGAATACAAGTAAATGGCTTGCTGTCCAATCCATTCCCAGTCACGCAGGGCACGAGGAAAGGATGCCCTCTGTCCCCGCTCCTCTTTGCCATAGCCATGGAACCTTTAGAGGATGAACTGCGTCAATATCACACACACCAGGCAATCCCCTTCTGAGAGTGAGCAATCCTAGTATGCGGATGACGTGGCTTTATATATCAGGCAGCCTCAAGACAACTTAGATTGCGTTATTAGAGAAGTTGTTAAATTTGGAGGCCTTTTGGGTATAACAATAAAGTGGACTAAATCGGTCTTATTTCCTCTAACAGATAGCACAGAACTGTTCCCTTCGGAATTTGAGTTGCAATGAGCAGTGGAACCAGTTTGCTATTTGGGCGTATGGCTAAGCCGGAACACTTACGAGCTATGGCAAGCCAGCTAGAGCAGAGCCATCAATCACATGGGTGGAGGAAAGAATCCCGATCTGGAGTTGCCTCCCTCTCTCATTCACTGGCCGACTGGCCATCATAAAGATGGTTTTACTGCCTAAATTCCTCTACCTTTCCAACAACCTTCCAATTACACTCACACAACACTTTTTCAAACAGTTAAGGTCCAACTTAATATCCCTCGCCTGGGCAGGCAAACAGACTAGAATAGCATGGGAAGTCCTCACACTACCCTTCTGCCAAGACGTCCTAAGTGGCCCAGATTTGACACTGTATGTGCTGTGCGCCCTGGCCCAATACATACATTTTTGGCTGTACCAGACTAAGTTTGAGCCACACACCGCTGCTGAGGCGGGCTGAATTATCCCAATGCCACTCTCTACCATCCATACAGATGCTCCTGATCACCCACAGATACGTGGACTGTGCAAGATGGGCCTGGGATGGCTTAAGAAAAAGAGCATCCCTGAACTGTTTGTATGCTTCATCCATTCCTATTAGGTGTAACCCTAATATACTAGCGCTAGTAGATGAGGGAATGTGAACCCGGGCCAATAAAAGACACCTCCATACCTATGCTGATCTATACCCGAACTACCAGTGTCTAGTTGCACCCACGCTGGCTGACACTCCGAAACCCACAACAATGGATATGCTTCTTTACACTCAAATACGAGCCACATACCGCGCAAATCATCCCACTTTCCCGGCTCCCCCACCAATGTTACATACACTGGAGTACGCACTTACACACACCTCTGACCGTAAACTTGTCACTTGATTATACACAATGACACAGGAGAAGACACCAATATGCACCCCGAAGGCACTCACCCAGTGGCAACAAGATACGGACCCCCCCCCCAATCATCACAGACCAATGGTCCTATTGCTGCATGCAACTTGAGGCACTGTCCCCTAACTATAGACTGCGTCTTATACATTTAAAATTCCTGCACAGATTATACCGCACCCCATTGCAACTGAAACGTATGGGCCTAAGCGAAGAGGCACGCTGTGAAAAATGCTCGTCACCCCTGGCAACATTCCTACAGCTGGCTTGGGAATGCCCAGGTTACTGAAATACTGGCAGGGGGTACACTCCAAAATCCAGCAAATAATGGGACACAAGATACCTTTTACCCCGCTAACCAGTCTTTTGGGATATGTCAAAGATGTACCTACGTCCTCACGTAGTTTAATAGCTATGGTGTTATTATTAGCTAAATGGCAAATCGCCAAACACTGGGGGAGGAGGGGAGTTCCTCAGGTCACTACATGGCTAAAAGACGCTACACACTGCCAGGAGCAATCGTCCCAGTACTGGGAACTGATGCCCATGCAAAGTTGCCCGAAATATATCTGGGAACCGCTTCCAGCTCATTTGCGATCACTGGGCACCACACCTCCCTAGATCGTTATATGCACAAATATATCCTAATACTCATATCTATTTCTAGGGATGAGAGCGATGATGGCCCGCTACATAATGTCGAACTGGGCCACGTCCTATAGAATAGGCTTGAATTGGTTATAAAATCTGCACCTCCTTTCTGTGACGAATATTTGCTAATGCTGGTTTAAGATGCTCTGTTAAACAGACAACTGCAATGCTATCTATAATCCAATGTACATCACAGCACCCCTTTTTCGCCCCCTTCCTTTTTCTTCCCCCTCTTTTTCCTATCCCTGTCCATTTTAAGGTCACTGCTCTGTTGTTTTGTAAAAGCATCCATTGTAATGTATGCTATATTCTCTTAAATGCCAATAAAAACCAATAAAGAATATCATATTTCGCTTTTTGCTCAACATTACGAAAGTTTATGGTTGAAAGGGGAACACATACAAGGCACCTTGTTTCACTCTTTCTTTTCATCCGATTTATGAAACAACAGGTATATCTAAAGTTTGATAACTTATTTTGTTTGCATTGCAAATGCATTTAGCATTTCTTGAAGTGATGCAAGGGAGGGTAGTGCTTAAGATATAGGCAAGTGTATTGTTGGGCAGCTCAACTGCAGTGGTGGCCCGCATGGATCGGGGGAGGTAAGAGGGTGTAAAAAAATAAATAATAAAACTTCCCTCCTCATCGAGTCTCTACTCCGTCGTCGCACCCGGCCGGAACAGAACAGGAAGCACCCAGGCTCCCCTAAGCCAATTACAATGCTGCAATGCAGCGTTGTGGTGCTCAGACAGGCAGTGGGAGCCTGGGCATGCTCTCCACCGAGGCTGTGGTACAGCCTGGGTGGAGAACATGCAAAGTGTGCATGACTGTTTGGCCAGCCAAACAGTCATTCGTACTTACGATGTGCCACCACTTTTCCCCCTGTTCCTCTGTCATCAGAGCAGCCTGCCCACAAACCAGCTGCAGCAGGAAAACATAAAATAATAATAACCTCTAGTTTTTATCATTATATTATTCCTTTATTTCACTGCTGTAAAGCAGTGGGGCGACGCTCTTCCGCTTTAGCAAAGGAGCCCCCACTGCTTTACTGAAACAAAGGAGACTGATTGGTCAGGAGAAAAGAAAAGATGATGGGGTCTATATTGGTGCCCAACACAATAAGATGGAAGCTGACTACTTTGAGTTTGCAGATCCAAAGCTTTTATATAACGTTTTGAAGAAGGTCAGCGTTGCAAATAAAAACATTAAATTGGGCCAAAATGGCATTTCTACTTGTAATGCATGCTGTAGAAATGGTTATCAATATTAATCCCTCTCACCCCCCACGAGGCGGTCCCACTTGTGTCCCCTTAAGGTAATGCCAGCCCTCACACCAGCCCTGAATAAGGAGAACGAGGAGAGTCTAGGGATATGCCTTGGTCAGCTCCAAGGAGTGCCAACCAGGCCCACAGGAGGCAGTGATACTTTCATTATCTTTAGGTAATAAGCATGTATGCGCCCCAGGTACCCGCTGATGCTCAGCGAGCTGAGGGAGCCACCTGGGTGCACTTATTACAAGAATCCTAATGGGACGAGCACTTGGCTTGTGTATGCAGATGATCGGCCATGGCTAGAATACGGTTATACTTTATGTTGGAATAGTCCTTTCATCATTCACAATGTCCATTATTTGCCCATATTTCATACATTACAGTTTCAGATTGTTTTTTTCTGTGGGGCCTGTGCATCCTGAACTATAGGGAGCATGCAATCCTTCAACTGGGGTACTGAACATCATCAACCACTCAGGGTGCCACACGTCACCTCTTTTAAAAATATGAAATCTATAAATAACCTTGTATAGATTATCTGGTGATGTGAATGTATATTTTAAGAGAGTGAAGAATTTTGTTACAAAACACAAGGGCTTACAGTAATCAGTTTTATGTGCTTTTATTAAGAAGGGGATTTTTGACATCTCTGAATGTTATGTTATGTAGATTTGTAGAGTGTGCTACCACCCAGGAGGGTATTCTAGCACTGGGATGGTGTAAGCCTAGGTAAACCTAGGACCTTGTGGGACTAATTGAAAAGCGAAGTCTTTAGCTTCTTGTGGAATTCAAGAACTGAGGGCGAGGCTCTTGTGTGTAGCTGTAGGCCGTTTTACATTTTGGAGTGATGTAGGAGAAGGCTCGACCGACGGATCTGGTTTTCCATATGCGTGGGATATGTCCAAATAGGAGTCCATAGGAGTGGAAGTGTCTGAAAGATTTGTAAAAGAAGATGAGTTTTTGGAGGTATGCTTGCCCAGTTTTATGTAGAAAGAGTGGGTGAGGAGTCTGAATTGTGTTCATTTGTGTATAGGCAGCAAGTGAAGCTCCTTCAGCTGAGGTGTGATGTGAGTGCGGTGTGGGAGGTTCAGAGTGATTCGGGCTACTGAATTCTGAATGGTCTAAAGCCTTTTGGTGAGTTTGTTGTTGATTCCGTTAAAAAGGGTATTTCCGTAGTCCAGCCTGCTTGTGACGAGGGCGTCTGACAGTTTTCCAGGTCTTGATTGGGAGCCATTTGAAAATTCTCCTCAGCATCTTCGGGGATTGGTGCTCAACACCATGACTGTAGGCTGAGGTTATACACTGCAAGTTTTATCATACATTCTGCAAACAGACTCACATGGCTAGAGTTCTGGCTTTCCCTATCCAAAGTGTGCACATTCTGTGCAGAATGTCAGAACCTAGACTAAAGGCAGGTGGTGTGCTTCAAAGTCTTACCAATGGCAGAATTGCCACTGTTCAAAAGCTGCAGAACAAGAGGGAATAACTGAACCTGGTTCAATGTTAAAAGCAATAATCAGTCTTTTACAGAAACTAAAAAAAGTAAGCAAGTCAAGAAGTTCACTGTGTATGATTAATACCATACTACAGGAGTCACGACAAAAAGGAATTTCAAACTCTAGCCTAAAGCATCCTTTCAATGAACATAAACCAAATGACAGAACTAGAGAAAAAGCACTTTGTGAACTCAATATTAGACTATGTTGGACCTTTCAGTGAAAGGGGCATGAACAAAATGATCTGATAACACAAACTTTCACTGGACAAGAAGGGAAGGGATTTAAACTTCTTTGGAAAACAAAATAGATGCCTGGGTTGGGAAAGTAGAGCTTAGCATTGTTTCACTTCCTCTGTCGGTTCCCTGGCTCTGTGTGTTTATGTGTGGCTGCTTTCAAACTACTCTGCGCTCAATAGTTAGTTCCAGATGTGCCACTCCCCGGAGACGCCATTTCTGGAACTCGCATGTCAGCGCTACCAAAGCAGGCTGGGAGACGGCGTAAATCCTCTTCCACAACCCAGGGTGAATTCTGGGGAGGTTATGAGATTGCGCTTGAGGTTAGAGTGCGGTTTGTTGTCCTGACGTGACTTGGCTGTACTGTGAACGTCAAGCCTCGACGTTTCACAGCGCTCCTTAGCCATCAATACTGCTTGCCCTAGTAGGGACTTGAGCGGAGCTATGGGGAACCCTGACTTGCTGCCACTATGACATTAATAACACCTGGGGGCATATTATCAAAGAATGGCGTTACAATTATCGCCACTTTAGCGGCAGAAAACGGCCGCTAAAGCGGCGATAATGGGCTTGATAATATGCCCTTGAGAATTCCCATAGAAGACCAGGTTCTGGTGTCACCATGGGCTTCTATTGGAATTCTCTGCGGCATATTATCAAGCCCATTATCGCCGCTTTAGCGCAGTTTTCTGCCGCTAAAGCGGCGATAATTTTAACACCGTGCTTGATAATATGCCCCTTAGTTTTCTATCATTAGAACATGGTAAACCCAACCAAACGCAATGGGTCTACCGCATTTCTTTTAATGACATGAAGGACACTACAGAGTTGCTACCATGCTTCCATGCCTCTATGACTCTTTGGGGAAACAGCCTATAAAACGAGGTTTTTACCTCCTTGTGCCTTTACCATGCACTTTAAGCACGCATATTTTGTACTGCGAATATGCATTTACAACGCATGCCAATACCACACATTTAAGGTAAGTTGGGAGGGGTGGGGGATCTCCCCACACTAATACATTGTTTTTAAATATAAAAATAATGCATGGTATTTTCATGCGTTGTAAATGCATATTCGCGGTAAAAACATGAGCGCTAAAAAATGCGCGGCAAAGGCATGCAAAGTAATTGCCTGCGTTGTACCATCATACAACCCCTATATGCACTTGGACTGATCCACTGTCCACCCTGAATGCACCTTAAGGTAAACGTCTCCACCGCTGCACAGCTGGGACTGGGACGACCTTCTGTCACTAATAAATGGACTCTCTGTCCCGGGGGTTGCCAAGCAAGGCTCGTGGCTCCCTGCGCCTCCAGATTGATCCTTGAAGACTATGTGTAAAACCTGCGTGTCACTGCAAACTCTGCTAGACAACGTGGTAAATAAAAGGCACCAAGTTATAGGCCCCTGATTTGATACAGGCCACATCTGTCTGCCCTGTTAGTCCCTCTTTGATTGTGGCTCTACCTGCCTGATTGAGACCTCGGGACTCACGCTGCTGGTAACCAGTACGTGCCTGCAGATTCCTATTTCTGATTGTGGAAGACTCTATGGGACCTCCACTTTTGCTGCATTACCCATGGAGACCTGTTGCTCTTTCCATAGTTCACTGCGATGACTGGCTGCATCCAGTACAGATGGTGGGGGGATTGCTCTCCTCCCACCCCTGAGTAGACCCTGTAAGGCAGGTCTACTGACTGCAGGTCACCACTGCGTAGCCACCGGTCCCTCTCCTCCCAATCCTAGAGTAGAATAAGGAGTGCTACTCTATCATCCTGTAATGAAGCGACTCCTGACGTCTTTTTTCATGGGTGGCTGCACACTGACCAAGCTGGAGGTGGCTCTTCTCTCACTCCAGGGGTTATATAGCTTACGGCCTCTGTCCAGTGTGTGCCCCAGGCAGCCCTCTGTTGATTCCTTAGAGATCTGGCCAATCAGGCAGAACAATAATCTTAACAATCTCTCTCACTCTTCTTCTCGCAATTACATGATTAGGCACAGGATAAGATCAGCAGTCTGGTCACTCACACATAACTGCACAACGCTGCTCACTTAGGCCACACTGCACCTTAACACTCTTCCAGCCAGGCACTCCCTCAAGGTGTTATTTGCTATTCATCCATTAATACACTTTGGCACCTTGCCAGGAGTTTAAATGCATCTACAAAACAATGAAATGCGGTCAGGGCAAAAGCCTCTTACGTTCAATCAAGGCCCCCATATTCAGTCACTCAATTCTGTCTGGATCATTAAACCCACCTAAGACCATTCAGACATTTACTAGAGTCATACCCCTCCTATCCAAATACATTTAGCCAAGCACCACTCTATGGTTTTACGACATAAATGGTTTCAGACAATCAACACTGGACCCAGGCCATTCCCACTGAAATGAATTGGGTCAATTTCCTCTCCTTGGATTGACCATCCAAATAGATTCAGACACTCATGACTGTTCCAGGTCGTTTTCGCATAATGCATTGAGTCAATAACATCTCTTTGATTTCCTCCGTCCACCATCAATTAATTACGGGCACATCCATCTCAGTGTTTTCAGCCAGGAATTCTGTCTGGCATACTATGCCGGGTACCATACAAACATCCAGCCAACAAAGGTATCGCGCTTTCTCAAAAAGCCTTACTCCTTCTTTACTTGCGTGATCAGATTACTACTGGGAACAACACCAGCAGCGGCCCCTCAAATAGGGCGGAGAAGCGCCCCCCCGCCACCACCCGAAAATAAAACAGGTTTTAAACCTGTTTTATTATCGTTTCATTTTAATCCTCTTGGATCTGCCCCCAGGACTCTGACGAGGGGATCACTGGGGTGGGGGTCTGTTAGTGCAGTCCCTTGTCCCTTCACTGCGCATGAGGGTCTGGCCGACCATTCCATGCCGGCCTAACCCTCATGCGCAGTGAAGCCGTCTCAAGCCCCAGCTGTGCTGCTGGGGTTGGAAATAGCAGGCGCGGGCTCCGAGTCTGCCGGGGCGCGCAGAGTCCCAGCGCTCAGGCCAGTCCTGGCGCTGCTTTCCTGCCGCGTCATGATTGGCTGCCGTGCATTCCGTCAGCCTGTGCCCGGGAGAGCGCAAAGCAGCGGGCGACGGTTGGATTAGTAATTTTTTTTTATTGTTTTTATTTTCTACCTCAATCCCTTGCCACCCCCCACCTCCCAAGCTCCCTCCCTGGCCCGCCCCACCACTTTGGCAGGGGATGGGCTGCTACTGAACAACACAGAAGGCAACAATCAGTGGCCCAAAAAGAAGATGGCTAATTTATAAGAGATTATGGTATAATGGTGATGAAGAGTGCCTGACATTTTCACCATGGTAGATGACACAAGGAAATCCGAGTACAGGGCAAGGGGGTTACTCGGTGTAGAAGTGGTTCGTTCAAACTTTAAGTCATGAGTTTCAATCCTTGCTGGGCATGTTAGACTGGCATCCTTCTAATGCCGTAGATCAAGTGAGTTGATTAATATAAATGCTTATTATTAAAATGTCAAGACACAATGTAGATTGTGATGCTTTTCATAAAAACGATCAATGGTATTAAGATGTGAAGATAGCAGGAACTTTTACAGTTTTATGTAAATGGAAATGTGAATTTACGGTAAACAAACTACTTTCTGAGGGCAAACATAATTCGGGTCTATTGGCATGTTTGTGAATCTTAACCAGGAAGGAACGGGTGTGTGGCTGTGGCACCCAGCGGTACATCTGGAGAAGAGCAGGCCTTCATTTTAAGTGTAAGCCGTGAACGCAAGCTTCCTAGGCTTGGAGCCCTCTCGCCTGTCCGGGTTACTACACTAAGCAATAATGGGTTCATGGGGCCGCGAACTAATTTGGGGAGGGTTCTGATTGCGTATAATGTGCGTCATCAATCAAGCGCCAGCGCGAAGAGCCGTGGCAAGTTCATCCACCTGCGTTCCTTCCGCCGTTTCGCAGCCAGAGCCGGAGT
This sequence comes from Triturus cristatus, assembly GCF_964204655.1. NCBI lineage: Eukaryota > Metazoa > Chordata > Amphibia > Caudata > Salamandridae > Triturus > Triturus cristatus. The sequence continues at coordinate 608,446,902 of NC_140583.1, forward strand.
CCCGGTGGTCCGCTGTCTCACCTACAGGCAGGCCAGCCTGGCCGGGCCCGGGCCCTTATCGTGTTTAACTTGCTGCAGAAACAAGCCTCCCACGGCCAAAGCAAATAAAGCACGCTAAGCGAAAAGCTTGGCTGCTCCCCAGCCCTCGCAAGTGCTGAATGTGTGCTTTCTCTTTCCTGCAGTGTCAAGTATCTCTGAGCTCATTAATATGAATGGGGTCCAAGAAACACACCGAGAGCACCCCAACATAAAGCAAATCTGACGCAGAGACGAACTATGGGGGGCATTCGGTATCGAACGTTAGGTGATGGGAGAAGAGAGGCGTGCATAATCCAGGTACATTCCATTACACTAAGGATCTGTATTGTACTTGCATTTATGCAGCATTTCATACACCTCACGAGGCCCACTGGTGAAAAGGAAGAACACTACAGGGCAGGTTGTGTTTTCACTACATAGCAGATACTGTTGGTCACTGTGCTTAATTTATAAAATTATAAGAGCCGGGCCCAAAGTTTTGCTCGGAAGTGCCAGACAGTACTTTCGAATGTCAGGGTTGCTTAATACGATGGCTGCGTACTCTTGCTTCCTCCTCGCGCCTCTTTCATCCACCCCCAGACACTCCCTGTCCCTTTATCTCACTCTTCCATGTTCGTTTTCATAGTGACCACACCGTCATCCGCTCCACTCAACACGTATGCACAGACATCACCCAAAGATTACACTGACACATTAGTTATGGGTGAAGAACTGCTGCAGGTTTATTTCATACAACATAAGTATGACGATAGAGTGGGTTATCTTACGGGCGATCCAGGGCAAGCAGCCCCTCGCTGCTCCGCCCGCCTTGCGAGCCGGCGCGCACGGTGGGTCGATGCCCGGCAGTGCGGCACATTATTTTCGGATCCTCCTTTGGATCACGTGATCTGTCTAATACTCCCGCCCCTTTTTACGGGTGCGGAGCGTGTTATGGCACACCCCCGGTTGGTCAGGCCCCCCAACCGCCCGAAGGACTAACGGGGCGCCGTCGCGGTCTTCCCAGAACCTCCTTCGGCTCATGGACCTTGGCTCGGGCACCCTTACTGTGCCGGACAGGGGTACCCTTACTGTACCGACTGTCGCAGAGGTACCCTTACTGTACCCTTCTGCCTCCAGATCGCCCTGTAACTCCGCCACAGCTCTGGGGAGGCTCCCGACGCTGCCAGAGCCCTCCCTTCGCTGTTATGGGTGTCCTGCCCCTGCGAGGTAGCTTTAGTGGGCACTTTACTCAGAAACCCAGAGCAGACTATCCAAGGAGATTTCTACAAGAAGCGAATTGACGCAAGGATGTCTTTTGGCCCCACTGCTGTTCAGTTTACACATGAATGGTGTTCCTAACTCTCTTCGAGGTGCAACTGCAGATTCTCCTAACGTACTTTGGTTGAAGATCTAAAAAAACCTGCATTGTAGGGCAGTCCATCTATACCCTTCATACCTTGAACATAATTTTTTAAACAAAGCAAGAATATGTTCACTGCAGGTGTGGAAGCTGATTTTCGGAAAACAGTTTCTTTCCTAGCACGGGGTTTCATTTTCCACTTTGTCTAAAAAAGGGGTTATGTTTTAATAGCGTTTATGGTAACCGAATTGCAGCTGCCCCAATATGACTGACTGACTAAATGATGAGGATTTGTTTCTGAAGGATACATATCTTTCAGCTCGAGGACCAAAATTTGTGAACGTTTCAAACTCCCTTGCCTACAAGGAAAGACTGAGTGCAGAAGGCAATACCTAACTCTGTTTCTCTGGACTGGAAAATATGGCATGGTTAACCATGGTTAACCAGGCATTGCTGGGAATGGCGTTTGAGGACATGAACCTATTTTTATTTTCCAATTGGGCCAAATTAGGGTCCTTTCTGGCTTAAGTGTGTTTTCAACAGCTGCAGCACGATAAAGCAAGGTGAAGGTAGCGTGTGGGTGAACTACCTTCCCTACGTTTATAAACACAAGCTGACCTCACGGGTATCCAATGATGGAATGGGCAGTTAAAAGCTGTGAGCATCGGACAGTCAGGGGGGCAGCAGCCTCTGACTTCGTACTCTCACCCAGCACACGGAAAACATATGCTCGCTGCCCCTGGCTGCTACATGTCACTGTCTCTTGAACGGTTAATGCCACAACCTTAGCTAGTGCCGGCATTATTGGCAATGATTCGTTGAGACAATCTCGCCTTCCTACAGCCTGCTAAGACGAATAAATGAACATCGTCAAAACTGCTAACTCTGCCGTATTTACCTTTTCAGCCATTGACTCCCTACTTTTGCTTCCTTCCCATTGTATTACTATCCTATTGTTTACTTCAAAGTGACCGATATCTCAGCAACATCTCCTTGAATAGCCTTTCTACTGCCAATAACGGCCCGGCATTCTGGTGATCTATCTTAACTAACCCGGTAGTACAGGTCGTATAGAATATTTTCCAAATTAAGTTACGTTACATTAGGTGATGGAGTCTTATTCCAGCCTTGTCGTTCAACAGTTCATATAAACTCAAACTGAGGTAAATATTATTGAAATATTTAGATTCATTCCTACTTTTTAATTTGCTTGCAATTAACGTTTATTTCCTTAATACGACATAGTGCTATCCACAACAATTATGAACCTATGTGCAAATACATATTACAGGCACTGGAAATATCCACCGTTTGTTTATTGCTTGTTATATGGTGTTGTCAGTTTATGTTATTAACTGATACGAATTGAACTAAAATTACTTAGAATTGATTTGGTATGTTACTCATCTACCTGTCTAACTAGCCATGTTTTAGGAGTTTGCGGGAAGTCATGAGGCCTGTGCAGGCCTACTCTCTTGAGGGAGGGGGTTCCCATATCCGGGACCTAGTGTGATAAACCTTGTCCCACCAAAGTGTTTCCATTTAGAGGATCCCTGGGGAACACCACATGTAGTTTTAATCTTGGGGGTTGTGACGTGGCCAAGGTGACATTTTCACGGCAACACATTCATATCGTAGAATGAATAAAAGAGGGCAGTATTGACTTTTTTTTTTTTTTTTTAAATTCCCAAACAAAATTACTTTCGAGATTTTCACCATAACCACTTGATGTGCCATTGGCTTGACTATTTGGCAATGTTCTTATCGAAGGAGTACAGCTCAGATATCATTCACCCAACACAGGGCATCTAAGAGCGACACCAAATTTTTACAGCTCCTTGTGCTTACTAAAATGGACCCGCTCCTTAGTTTCCAGCACACAATGCACTTTAATGTCATCTGGCCATGGTGCCTATCAAACAACTGTGACAGCCTCTGTCACCTTCATGCAATAAATAAACAAACTTCAAAAGGTCGCGGAAGAGGCAAGCCAGGCTAAGTCTCGGTAGACCATGTCACTTAACCTTAAAGACGTTAAGTATGACACACAAACCCAGGCCTTCCGCATGTCTCAAACAGCTCAGGCTGCTGACTTTCCTGTATAGACTAAGTTGCCACTACGACTGAGTTGCAGAAAAACATCCCACCAGCTGTTTCCGAATAGCAAGGCCAAAGATGAAGGCAGCAGCATCTCTTGACTTGAGTGTGGAACTCACAATAATAACTACCTTCAAGCTGTTATGTATGACACACAAACCCAGGCCTTCAGCTTGTCGCAAAACGGCTCAGGCTGCTGACTTATCTGTATAGACTAAGCTGCCACTATGATTGTGATTTGAAAGAAACCTTACACCAGCTGTTTTCGAATAGCCAGCCAAAGAGGAAAGATAGCAGCACCTCTCGACTCAAGCGTGGAACTCACACTAATAACATCGGTATTCCAAATCCAAACCTTTAACCAATATTTGATCACATGTGACTATCTTAATCACCATCAGCCTGGGCCTACTTCCTTAGTAAAATGGCGAGTGGCCCGCAAAAGAGTACCTTTGAAATATAAAGCCATGCATTTGCAACATGAAGCCAGGAATCGGGGGAAAGCTTGGGGACAATACTGTGAATAGTGATGGTGGCCTCTGGTTCAGCTTGGGAAACTGCCCCATAGGTTGGGAAACTGCCCCATAGGTTGCTTGCATGGATTGTAGTTCCACCAGCGTGTGGGCTGCAATAAGAATTACATTACAGGGACCAATATGAGCATGATGTTGGACAACCATGCCTATATATCTTACATCAGACTCTGAAAACCATGCTGTTTTGGCAAGCCGTTATGCATACTCGCACCGCTAAAGGAATGGCCTGGGCAGCAGGCAATATCAATCTTAAAGAGATTGAATTCCTCAATTCATGCTGTAGTGGTACGCTCTAAAATTAGACCGCCAGTGCTAACTGGAAGCTTGTCCCCAGCGCCGCAGCTGAACCATAAGGACCACACACTTACACTTAGCTTAGTGTGTCAAGGCCCTCCCTGACACTACCCGTCTCCAACTTAGATCTAGTAAGAACCAAGCTCGCTACCCCCGCACATTCCGGCCAGCACAGAAAGTCCCGAAAATACAATACTGCCGCCAAACACCTATGGCGTCACACAGGACTTATTTTACGGTATTTTGGAGACACAGGCGGCTGCTGTAGAGATCTAGCTGTGTCAGTCCAGTCTAGGGCTATCAACTAACCGGCTGGCACAGGGGGGGTGCTCATGCTGAAACTATGTGTGAGTGCTATCTTGTTACAGACCCCAAATATCCCAGAATCACTGCATATAGATAAGGCGCTGAGGCTTCGGGCCTGGTTCTTCCCCAGCCTATCGTAATGGGCCATGCACTAGCTAGTTGTGCATGGAAAGCATAATTTCCAGTAGCTAAAGTGTGCAATCTGTTATTTTCAGCCCGATAAACCAGTTTCATTGGGTATCACTAGAAATTATACTTAGTTGCCGGGAATAATTTGGTTTGTATCCTGCGCTATGCTGGTTATGATAAATGTAATTCAGCATGCCCTAAAAAGTGTTGTAGAACTCACGCACTCTCACGGTGCACGGCGATGCCGGCCTTGGCGATGGTGGCGTCCTGTGCAAGAATGTTGTTGGCGCCCCCCCAATGCCGCCTCCCCCACAGATTCTCACAGTTGACCAAGTGTCCGTAACCACACTCTCAGATTCATTGAATTAGATATTTGGCGCCACTCCTACCAGTGTAGGGTGTCCGAGAACTTTGCATCCCACACAAAACCCGCCGAGCCAATCAATCATAAGCATGTGAATCTGTGTATAGGAAATGTTACCTGAGCCAAAGGACTCAAAGTGTAGGAGACTCATATCATCCCTACTGGCAGGCAGTATAGTTTAAGGCTGCTTGGTATGGAGAAGCACGCGCTCAGTCGATTTCTAGCCAAATTAACCCTCCTAGCAACATTAATCAATGTTCTAATAATGTATGCTTAGCGGTGTGTATGCAGCTCTAGGATGAGCGTTCGTAGTTCACTGTTGACTATTAGGGCTTTAAGATAAACATTGCGAGTAACAAAAGGATGCCTATCTGAACACAGTAACCTGCTGACCTATTTACATCATACGCACTCTGCAATGTGCTTAGCACACGTTCTTTGCAGCAGGCATATTACCCTCTGCACTAACTACACCGAAGTCAAAACCTCCACTATACCAATTCCTGATCTCTCACCAGGAGGGTAATGAATCACACGAGTTATCTTGACCCTTATTAAGGCCTGGTACTTGCCGATGAAAGAAACGCAGCAGCATCCCGTTCCTAGGTTAGCTCGCCTCACACTTTGCCCCACTCTCCTCCTCATCCCCCACGGCCACGCACTCCTGAGCACGCCGCCCCATGCATGCCCCCTCACACCCGCTCCGCATTGCGGCCACCGGAGGGGGGGGGCGGCGACAGATCTCGTGTGCACCACCGGCGTGCACCACCCGCGATGGGCCCAGGTAGCTTCCAACTCTGGCGTGGCGGCACAGCGACACGTGGCGAAAGCAGGTATTATCGGCGCTTAACGGCCGAAATTGTTGCATATTTATATAAGCGAACTCAACCCGAAGGCAACGGAGCGCTTCACACGAGCACTGTAATTACACTACACCAGCAGGCACGGAGAGACCAAGCGACCCGCCTCAGAATCACAGGAAGCGGAAGCGACCCCGAGACTCGAACTCCGGCACTCAGCCTCAAAGTCGGCAGGCTAGCCAAAGCGCCCCACCCCCTCCCCGACTCATCCACGGGTCCGATCGCCATATACAAAGCGCGACTCTGCCGTACCGCCCCGGCGCGCACCAAAAGCCCAAACGTTAGTAACCTATAGGAAACGCGATCCTCCCACAGCAACAGCGTGGCAAGCGGGCAACAATTCAGCTGCAATCTAAACGATGACCTCTGCCCCCTTAGCACTCGCCTCCCTGGCACTGCAGTCCCAACAACGCTACGCGCGGCCAATATCCAGCTGAACGAGCGACCACCGCGCATCCGTGGCTTCACGCCGTGTGCCCCTCCCTACCACCAGGAGGGCCGACCAAGCAGCTCAGGCCCCCCTCTCGGCACCATCCGAGTGAAACACAAAGAACGAACCAAAACTCCCGAAGTCAGAAACGAGCCCCCCCCGTGACAATGTAGGCACCGCTCCACGCGCCTCCGCTCTACCTCGAGGGACCTCCCCGTACATCCCTCGTGTATTGCAATGCAGGTACCCCATAGAAGAGAGAATGATACACCCAGTGGCATGATAAAGCCAGTAGCGTGAAGTAAGAGAGACAAATACACTGCTGGGCGTAGCTACGGCCACTCAATGTGTATTTTAAAGAATGTGCAACTTTAAGTCTTGCAGACAGCTTAATGAGCATCGGGAGAGGCAGCAGGTCTCGGCCTTAGAAGGCATGTGCTGATTTAATGGATTTGACAATGTTTTTTTTTTTTGCATTGGTGAATCGCAAATATTTTTATGTTATCCTTTTACTTCACCATTCCGACATGGCTGCGTGCAGGTGTTTGTTGTGTAGTGTAGTGTTTGTATTGTGTGATGACCTGAGCTCGCGCCACACAGCTAAAGTTAGCTGTAAGTTAGCAATGAGACCTACAAATTCCTCTTAAGTTATACGTTCAGGTAAAAACGATTGTGCAGTGGTAGATTGAAAACCAGCTGTTGCCAGCTGCGCTCTGCGATCTTGGCTCCGACCCAGGCTGGCTAGAGTTATAACCTGTAATATACAACTACTCCTCTGCCATCGGGCGTGGACATTTTCCAAGTGCACGTTGGGCAGGCTGGCGACGGAAACATCAGCCCTCCTGCTCCGGAACGCCACGCCGGCCCCTGCTGGGCCAGAAATGCTTTCATTTTGAGCCTGGCTGCTCCGGCCGCGCGTGACCCCAAAGACACCACAAAGGCAGTGCCCGGTCGCGGGCCTTCAACCCCTACAACACACACACTGCCAAAATTGGGGCCTAGCGCCACATAGTATGGGGAAAGACGGGAGGCGGCACTGCCCTGCACTCCCCAATGAATACAACGCCAGACCAAGGGCACAACCGCGTGACCGACGCCAGACCAGGAAGCAGGGGCACAGGAACTCGCGCTGCACAGGAAACCAACGGCATGAAAGCCCTGCACCACAAAGACCCACACTCGGCGCCCCCTGCACCCTACCCCGCCGCTCCGCACAAATCTCGCTCCCATCTGCCCACCTCCCGAGCCCCACCAGGCAACCCAGCACACATCCAGGCCAGTGAGGCTCAGGGACAACCAACACTCACCGGGATAACAGGGGGGCACAAAAACCCGACGCCAGACCAGGACGACCAGAACGCCCAAGACGCTCAAAAACGGCGGCGTGGCAACAATCTCGCGCGGCCAGGAGCACACAGGAAGCAGAGGGCGAACTGCAGGGGCGGGAGACATAAATAGGGCCTGGCCCCGCCCAGTGGCCCACCTCCCCCAGCACTGACCATTGGGGCCTCCCCTCCCCACAGGCGCGGCCTCAGGGAGCGATGGACCAAAGGGGGGGGGGGGGAGGGGGGGGGGCTCCAACGGGCGGCCACTAGAGGGCTGCCCTGCTGATGTCCCCCTGTGTGGGACGCGGGCAGCGGCATTCCTGAATTTCTTCTTAGCCACCCTTCCTCTTTCCCCCTTTTGTATTTTCCTCTCTCCCGCTGTGGGTCCAAGCCTGATGAGGATAAGTAAGATCCAGCCGCCAAAAATGAGTGCTGGTGGACCCCACCTACAACCACCGGCTCAAGTTCAGCATTATTGGAATGGAAAGATGTGTGTTTGTCACGTGGCCAATAAGGCACGTGTTTTGGTGTTGGCTTCACTTGAGCTTGCAGTCAATTGAAGAGTGAAGGACAGCATGCATAAGCTTTATATTGTTTGTGCATCAGATTGCCAGTGTCTGGGTCGATGCTCTACTCACGTTGCTGCATTCATGCTCCTGGGCTTATGTAAGGAGTGAAACTAAGAGAATTACTTTCTGATATGAGTGTGCCTACCAGCCCTGTGAAGGAGGTTTGGTTCCATGTGTGCTGCGTGTGAGAGATACTTGCTCATAGGATTGTGCCTCCCATCCTTGTGAGGGAGGTTTGGTTCTGGATATTACATGGGTAAAACCTTCTTGTCTATTGTCGGTGCAATCCTAAAGCTTCTGTTTTGTCAAATTCAGGTCTTTGCCATCTTCCTAAATTCCAAGTGATCTTGGATTTTCTCTAGGCCAGGAGGAAATTCTAGCATTGACACAAATCTAAAGTCAAGCATCCTATTCTGCAAGTATTTTTAAAGTTTTACTTAGATGAAGGACAGAGTCTTGCCAAGGATGGACCTGTGGCGAATGCAGAGTGCTTTGATAGTGGAGTGCCTGGCCATGGGTAGCTAGGGAAATGCTTGGAGGGCTGCTGAGGTGTTTTCTTATAGAGGAAGGTGCATAAGCTGTTTTAGTACTCCAGTTTGGATTCTTTGCAGCATTTGGAGGAAGAAGAGTAGGGTGTAGTTCTTTTGCGCTGTCTATTTGATAACGGACAAGGACGATTGTGAGCTGTAGTTTCTGTGAGAAATCTAGGTGTGAGCTGAATATTTTGCACTTGGGGACTAGAGAAAGTTTGGATTCCATGATCACTTTGAGGTCTGTTACTTCGCCCAATGTGGCTGGCCACGGGACAGTTTTTTGTAGCCAAATGACTGTAGATTGTTATTTCTTTGATTTACCACTGGTTAGGATCTCTGTTTTGGAAGAGTTCAGTTACTCAGGTAGGTGTTGAAGAGGAGAAAGTAAATGTTCAATTCTTGAGGACTTCCGAAGTCACTGCTGATAGTACATTATGTAAAAGGGAATACAAAAATATGGTGGAACTGTCTAAGAAGTAGGATGAGAAATAGCGTAGGATGCTTCTTTAAATGTCAATTTCCTCTAGGACTGTCTCAAAGGTTACAGAAAAGTCCAACACTAGTAGTGTCGCTTCTCCATTCCTGGCCGCAGTTCTTATTGGGTCATTCCAGATAGAGATCAGGGTGAATTTCATGACTTTTGCCTAGGTGGAAGCCAATTTCGCTGTCAGAGAGTAGCATGTTTTCTTTTATAAAGTCAGAGATGGAAGATGGCTCTGTCAATACGTTTTCCGAAGAACAGGCCATTGAAGATCGGTCAGTAGCTGCCTGGGTCTACGAGGTCAGGGTTCTCTTCGATAAGTGATCTAATATAAATGATCTTGAGGGTCAGAAGTTAGAGAATTATGCGGATGGCTCTTGCTAGTAAGGGGTTAGTTGGGAGAGTATGCTACCCTTGAAGGCTTATGCCACGGAGTGGTCTAATTGGAAGATGGGTGAACTCTTAGCCATGACCAGTACCTTGAAGTGGAATCAGATATTTGTTTGAAGATGGATAGATGTGCCTTAGTGTGTAAATAAATTCTGGTCTGGTAGACTGTCAACAACTGGTGGTTGACCATCCTGCTTCTGTACTATTGTTACAGGATCTTTGCTTTTGTGACAAGGTGGTTGAGACTATATCGTCACCGAATGCTTCAGCATGTGAGGTTTTGGTTGCAGGACACTTAATGCTGCAGAATTCAGCGTGGATCCTATGTAGGTGTCTGTACCCGCATTTGGCTGCAGAGATCAATTGGGAATAATGGGTTGTTTTTCATTCTTAATGGATGATTTGTAAATCGTACTCTGGTGTTAGAGGCATGTATTGTTAATTCTGCTTGTTATTTCTTCCACTGGAATTAGAGTGTATTAGTTTCTTTCTTGAGTTCCTTTTTCTTTACATTGAGCCACGGGGACCCCTGTCTGTGGTGAGGGTGTGTATTCGTTTGTTGAAGCCTTTGGACAGCCAGTTGCATAACTGTTTAATGTCTGATTTGATTGGCAGTGGAATGGTGGTTAGATGGGAGCCCAGTGCTGGGAGGTTATGTCTCTTTCACTGTCTGTACGTAGTCTTGTTTACTGCTCTTGCTTTACTAGTTGTTCTTGAGGGGAGGTTCAAAGAGAAGGAGATGAAGCAGTAATTGCTTAAGAATATAGGCAGGTTTCCTGCTATTGTGATGAGTCCAGGTGGAGTGAAGGCTGTGTCCAAGGTATACCCACCCAGTCAAGTGTATTTGTACCTAGACAAGATAAAATAGTTGGGGGGGACTCAAGGTTGTCAAGGGCGATCTTGATTGGTTAGGTCGGGGTGGTCATACCAACTCTTCAGGCCTCCCAGAATGCACAGACTGCTGTAGATTGCTGTCATATTCAGGACGGTGTCAAGAAAGTTACCTATGAATGCTCAGTTGTTTGTTGGAGACCTGTCTATAGACATGCATGAGTATAAGATGGATGAACAACAGCATATGAGAACTGATGTGATGTGTAGTCAGGGTACTGCATTCTTTAATTGTAATTTTCAATAACGTGTTCCTCAGATTAACTGCATGTCCTCCTATAGTCTTCTTAAAGTGCGTTAGGCAAGGATTCCATATCCAGGAGAATGGCCCCATAGAGGACAAGGGATGCATAGTCTCCTGGTGAGGAATAGGAGGTCTGGTTATGAGTCAAGAACTATAATGCAAATATGCATGTGGTTCTTATTCATTGACTATGCACTGACGAGGAGACACCTTGGCTAGGAAGAAGAGGAGACTGGTACAGGAGGAATGTGGACAAGGTTTGTGTGAGGGAGAATTGAAGTGGAGTATCAGCATGGGGTGAAGTGGGAATAGAGATAACAATATAAGCCTTGTCTTCCTTCATAAAGATTCAGAAAAGGTCCAGGCCAAGGCTGAGAGTCAAGAGAGGGAGTGAGGTGAGGTTGGTTTATGAAAGTGGACCGCCTATGGACATTAGATGGTGTGGAAGGAATAGTATTTGTATGATGAGAAATTATTAAGGCTTTTCGCTTAGATTAACATTGCAATTTCTTCTTGTTTACTTCTTAAGAGTTTCAATTCTCATAGACTGCATAAGTGGAATTTTTTCTATAAACCAAATTTAAAATACTTATAATTTCTAGAATTAATGTCAGATAATGATTTTGGCTCATTCTCTAATACTCTAATACCCATTAATTATTAAAAATGAAAGCGATTGACATTGGCTCTTTCGACAAGGGCTCACCAAAAACTTAAATGATTTAATAAACAGGAAATACAGTTTTCAAACATATAACACATATCAAATATATCAAAATATGTAAAGCATTCAAGCAGATAATTCATAAAAAAGGATAATAAAAGCTGGAAAAATAGGTCAGAAAAAGATATAAAAATTTGCTGAGCTTTTAAAATAGAGGAATTTAGTACAACACAAACCAATTTGATTAAACTACCTCCATGATAATTACATTTAATAAACAGTATCTGGGACTATGGTATTTTATAGGGCATTTAGTGCTAGAGTTTGATAAGGATTAGCTTCTGCGACTTAACACATTTGTTAAAAATTAGGTATTTACAGAACATGCCACAGTACTAAGCTGGCGTATAGAAGAAAACTATTCCAAACTGTGAAACCTAAAATCATGCTAAACAAACAAAAAGAAAATTGTGCTGAATCTCTTAAGAATACTGAGATGTATAAAAGAACAGATTGCATGTTGTGCAATTTCTAATTAACAACGCCATACATTTTGTGGTATGACTAAAATCTGGCAAATCACCTACATTAGTAGAAAAATTCGGAACGCTTCAAAATAGAAGAAAATCATTTTAGGGGCTAGTATTAACTGAAGTGCTGGGGGCCACCAACTAGATTGAAGCCCTACCAACATGTGTGAGACAAGAATAACGATTGTACCTAAACATGGGGAAATTTAACATAACTGTGGAAGGCAAGGTACAAAACATATTTGACATTGTAAATACAAAATCCATCAAAATATATGTACTAAGGCTGAACTAAAAGATCTGAACGATCACAGAGAAATTTCAAACAAATGTTATAAGAGGGAATTGTGGAAGAGCTCCTCTACAGATAAAAACTGTAAAAAAATAAGCATAAATGCTGCAAAACACTGATCCAAGTTTGACGCAATTATAATCAGTTTCCAAGTAGAAAGTCGTTAGAAAAAGGGATGGAATAGTCAGAACTCCCAAAGAAGGGATACATTTGTGGTAAACGAATATTTCACTAATTGGTGGTAGGAACAAAAAGTAGCTACGAAGGAATAAACCATGAGGGTGGTGCTAAATTTGAGCCGGTGGATTCCGGTGCTCGGCACCAGCACTTAATTGTTAGCACTGGGGCCTGTGACAGTCTGTCACAAGGTGGCGCTGTCTGGCTAATTTTGAGATGACCACAACAACAGTTAATTATTAACTCAATATACATTAAAAATGAATATTACCTGCTGCCCAAGCCATTCTTATAGCTTTGGAAGCCCTGAAATAGTCCGAATTGTCACACTTGTAGGAGTGTGAATGTTAGTTCTTGCGTTGTTACTATCAGTGGCGGTGTGGGCAAGGGCAATGTGTGGTACAAGGTGCAGTGGCCTCCTGACGAGAGCCCTAGCACTTATTCTTTTGCAAATTAAGCACTACTTGAGGGGCTCATGCAACATGCAAACAAACTGGACTGATTCGACTTCTGATTTTCTACAATGGATGACCACCAGGTAAAACAGAGCCCATTACCTCCATGTTCTTGCAGAAAGTGGCATTGGTTCCGAACAGAATCTGGCACTGCTCGTCGGCACTGTAGTGCATGCCCGGCAGCTTGTGAGGGAGCCGCACTGCATACCGGCTCCTGGGGTCTGTCACCAATAGGCATGAGCTGACCTTCGACCTGCAAAGTTGTGAAAGTGCACACATAAGTCCGTGAATGCGGAACCTGCGTACAGAAATACCATCCACAGAACAGTAGACACACTCAACTCCTTGGTTTAAGTTACAACTGCCTTTTGGCAGTGACCATTTTCATTTAGATGACATGGTTCTTAAAAACTACTGAGCCTCAATAAATTGGACAAATAGAAATCCGCCAATACAAATGGATACATGTTATCTATCATCATTCCAAAGGTCCGCATAGAGATCATCCTGCTCCCTGAGGGACATTTCCTTCCATCTTACACAACAATACATGTTCTTAAAATGTTGCAGGTTCGGTAGACAATAAGTATTTTGAATGACCCAGCGCTATCTGCTGTCAATATTAGACACCACTCGCCTATTTTTTCTTCATAAGTAAATAAATATCCTGGCAGTACTAACATTTCAAAATTCGTGTTGTTTCCTTCCTTGCTTTGATTTTCAAAATTATAATTTATAATATCTTGATGAATAATTCAATGGTTTGAATTTTATCTGGCAGATCGTCATTAATATTTTAAAATTGGAAGTCTCTCTCACTCTCTAAACCAACCATAGTGACATGAGGGCTCAAGGTTGAAATCTTACTTTTCCATATTTATATTGAATCCGTTGGATCATTACGAACCAGTATAGGAATACAGTATTATCTCTATGCGTATTACACCCTGTTATACCATTGTCTCTCTTCCAGTGCTGACACATGGCTTAAAGGGCGACATCCTAACATAGCGGCCTATTATAATGGCGGGCGTATCGCCAAAACACCCCGCCGGACGGCCATTTACCCCCTGGCACATTAGCATGGCGGGGGGTACCGCGGCGGACAGAAAGACCGTCCGCTGCTTTTCCGCTGGCAGGCAATCGTCACGATTGCCTGCCGGGTTGAAAAGGCCCATAATATGGTGGAGGTGCCTTAGGCACCATATTATGATGTGTGCGGTGTGCATGCATTTCCATGGCAGAGACCCTGCCATGGAAAGGCATGCAGTGTTTACTTTGGGGGCCCATTGCAGGCCCCCGGGGAGATGTGGTGGTGGGGGGCTGCACTTGGGGGGTACCCATGGTCCCCCCTACATTGTCATTCACAAGGTGGCAGGCACCGCGCGGTGCCGGTCACGTTGTGCATACCAATGCACACCATGCATCTTTTACATTGCGGCGGGTGCTGCTTACAGCACCGCAATGTAAAACATGTGGGATGCGACCGCCAGGGTGGCAGCATCCTAATGGGCCTGGTGGGACGGTCCCGTTTACCGTTACAGTGTCCGCCCGCCATCGTAATGGGCCCCTAAATTAACTAAAAACCAAATGTCTCCTCTTCTCTTTAACACCTGACTTCATTCAGGCTGAATGACCACTGGATGAATATGATATGACTGGCGGGCGGGCTTTAAACCTCACATTGTGGAGTCCACCAAATTCCTAGGTATCGTATTAGACGAGGAACTCAAACTTAGAACCCAAAACAAGATTCTGGTAAAAGTGTTTTTTTTTAACTTCTACTTTTTCTAATTGCAAACTTCACTTACCACCAAATGACTTAAACATTGCTGTGTAATCCATCTTCCTTTTTCGTCTCAACTGTGGACATGCTACCCTCCCTGGACTTCCAAAGCAACCCAATGCACCACAAAAGGTGGCCCTACCGCCTGTCACCAGAAAGTTTTTAACTCTTAAAATACCACCATTTCACACCTTTTCTTCAGGGCGCTTCCTCTTAATGGGCAAAGGAGCATCGCGCAGGCAGATGCGAGCGCAACACGTGAACACAGATAAATTATTAAAATGGTGATTTACCATTTTATTAAACTGTGTGTGCCATGCTACCGCGAGTGTGATGATGGGGGCGGGTCACATTCCTGCGGATTGCAGGATACATCTACAGGTGCTCAGTGCTCATGTTAGACTGGCCATCTGTCTACAGCCGGCCAATCGGACATGCGCACGTCGAAGCCAGCAATCCCAGCGCTGTAAAACAGCCAGGGAATTGCTGGTACAGGCCCACAGCCTCAAAATAAGTACTGGGTGAGCCTGCTCCAACCAATCCTGGTACTGCTCTCAACAGCATGAGAGCAGCTACAGGATTGGTTGGAATTGGCCCTTGGCAGGAAGTCAACCACTTCCCTTTCCTGCTCATCAGTGCTGCTTCTATCCCCGTTTCTACCCACCTGCTTCTTTCCAGGAGAGAAAAGATACAGAGGACCAGCTCAGCATTTTTTTGGCATTGCGCCTCCCCCCCCACTTTGTAATGTTAGTAGTCGCCCCTGCTTTTCTAAACTCCTTTAAATGGCTCTCAGTTGAGGCAGGATGTACTTATAAACCTGCCTGTTTAATCTGCAGGACTTTACATCTGCATACCCACAAAATACCTTTTGCAGGACTGACCTTCTCTGAGACATGGTCAGAAGCGCAGTGGATCAAACGGGTGAAACACACAGAGAGGTGGGTCTTTTAGGAGACTGAGACAGGCCTTTGGCCCCCCGAACCGATGGTGGCCACCAACACCTTGGGGTTATCCTATGCACCCTTTTTAACCCCCACCCCACATTCTATCACCCATCTTTTTTAGGGCAAGGCAGAGACAGATCACGGGGCAAACAGAGACATCACAACACCCGGGTCCACTCGAGCCCCCTTGTATCACCAAAACAGATGAGGATCATGTCCAGAGGTGACCCCCAACCCAGCAGCAGCAACGCAGGGACCTCATAGCCAATCTGAGTAGTTGTGAGTTGACTGACTAAGAAAGTGTCTATTGAACAAAGGGCTGGGTTTTGCACCCACTTATGTGGGTGACAAATTTAACACTCAAAAGGAACTGGTGCAGTTCTTTCGTAAAATAAGTCTTCAACATTTTTTCAAATACGAAAGAGAATTGGGGGATGATGAGGCCCAGGTCAACTCTGGTCTTAAGAAAAAATCTTTTTTTAACCCCCCTGTCCCACCAGAGGTGCTCAGATTTGAGAAAGCAGTCCGAAGGGACTTCGAAAAATTGAAATTAGACTTGATAAGAACTTTTTTCAACCTGTCAAAATAGGACAGGGAGGTTGTGACACGTTTAAGTTTGGATACTATCATTACCATCAAACCTGCTGACAAAAGGGGCACGGCGATGTTCCTATACACCAGTACTTATCGGGCTGAGTGCCTTCGACAATTGTGTGACACCACATCATAGTGCCTACTGTGGTACGAACCCACTAAACGGCTTCAAACAACCATCAAAACTAGGACTAGGGATAGGTTACTACAATGGAAGCTGAATCTTTGATCACCAGTTACTCAATATTTCTATGTGTTACCAAATATTCACAGGCCTCAAAGACCACCTCCGGATAGGCCAATCGTTTCGGGGTTGGGGTCCCTGCTCCAACCTTTTTCACAATTTGTTTATTTATATCTGAAACCTCTGGTCCAGATAGTGTCTTGATATCTGCAGGATACCAAAGATGTCCTCAGATATCTTGATGGGTTGCCTTGTGACATTACTACTAAATTTCTGGTTGCCTTCGATGTGGAATCGCTGTACACCTGTATACCACAGGATAAAACATTGGACACTATACAGGCCCTCCTGTCACATACTCCCCAAAATTATGTATAACCAATCACTTTTAACCTGCAATGTGCCACCATAGCAATGAAAGAGAATTGTTTCCAATTTGAAGGGAATCTGTATCTCCAAATCTCTGGTATTGCATTTGGCAGTACCTTCGCCCCCCTCTCTAGCGAATCTCAATGTACATGAGTTTGAGACAAGATATATCTTCTTGGATGCAAATCCATTTCGCTCCAACATTAAATTATTGAAGCAGTACATTGATGATTTTTGGTCATTTGGAGGGGTGATATCAATACCATTAAGCTTTTCCATAATTGGCTTAACTCAAAAAAACAAATTCGGTCTTTCACTTGCAAGTATAACAACATGAGCTTACTATTCCTCGACCTACTGAACTAATCTTCGACAGGTACTTTGGAGACTAACCTATATACAAAATCTATGGAGCAGAACTCATTACTATCATATACAAGCTTCCACCCCAAATCTTTGAGGGACAATTTGCCGGTGGGCCAATTATTGTGTAACTGCTCTCAAGTCTCCAAGTTTAAGGCACACGCACAGGATTTATCTGTATCCCTAGTGCAAAGTCAGCACACGCAGGGCTAACAGATAAAGCAGGTAAGTGGGAGAAGCAATAATCGGCTGGCCCTCCTTGAACTATCCCCTAAAACAACCATAAAAGGCAGATTTGTATGTGCTAGTACCTACCTACAGCAACTTTTCAAGCAGTATAAAATGGTTGATTTGCAAAAATTGGAATATCGTGAATGAAGGGGAGCACTTGTACACGAAACCCCTTTTTGCCTTCAAACGGAGTCAAAATATTAAAGACCGGATGGTACACACTAGACCGCCTACCCCCCATGTTTCTAGATAAGGGACTTTGTGGGACCACCCTGTTGTCAAGGGCCATTTTCCATGCAGAGCTTGTGGAGTCTGCTCATATACTGGACACACTACACATGTGGATTTCTTCACCAACATACAAACTGCAGCAGTGATAAGCTTTTTAGCTTATCACTTGTCCTGGTGGCCTTCATTGTGTAGGTGTGACCACCTGGAAAATCAGGACCCGGATTTCAGAACACCAAAGTACCATCCGGTGTAAACGTATCTTCACAAAGCTGACTCAACATTTTTTGGATAAAGGGCACACAGCGAATGACTTATCATGGACAGTACTAGATAAGCCCACAATACCACCAAACGTACGTGACGTTTCACTGTTTCTATATCTTGAAGAACAACAAATGGTTATTAGGCTCAGAAGCCTTGAGAAGGGTCTGAATGACGAGATCCCATGACTTGACCTACTGTAGTCATTCTATTCATATTTGGTTCTCTCTGCTTCTTAAAAGATACCGTTGACACATGGAATACCCCTTTCGGATTTTGCCCCTAATGCGATGTGACTCTTTAGTGGGAGGGTGTATTTCCCATGCATAGCTCAGCCAGGACTCTACAAACACATTAACAGACATGGTGTATAATGCTAGTATAACTGTAGTACATGTTGTGACTTTTCTCTCATGACTACCAGACGTCTCTCACTCCGTGTCTTATAGTACTTTAAGAATCCATGGTGCCCCAGCCTTCCCCTTAGCCATTGTATTGAAGTACATGATCTGACCGTTTTTGTATCACTATGAGGGGTTCTCCAGATTATGTTTAGCGTAGGAATCCCACAGGGCTCCAAGTCCCCAGAGGCCCACATCTGATTTCTAACATGTCAATGTATCAGTCCCTGTTGGTTTCAGGGCATCTTATACCACGTTTGTAATCTTTATAATAAGTAAAGGGAC
This sequence comes from Triturus cristatus, assembly GCF_964204655.1. Taxonomy (NCBI): domain Eukaryota; kingdom Metazoa; phylum Chordata; class Amphibia; order Caudata; family Salamandridae; genus Triturus; species Triturus cristatus. The sequence continues at coordinate 608,465,496 of NC_140583.1, forward strand.
TTTGATGGCCCACACTACATCTCCCAGAATTCTATTGTGTCTCTGGGCTATCATAAATGGGTCCCACAACTATTTAAGTCACAATGACGTTTGACAGCGTCTTCTGTCACAGACACAATTTGGTTTGCATTGTTATGTCCCATTCCCCCCCCCAAAAAAAAATGTCGTTCATTTTTTAGTTCCTTTTTTGAAAAACGGGTACGGCAGCAATTCGAGTACCGGCTGTTCACGGTACCACGTTTCCCATGTTCCATTGTGGGCACACTGATGCCATTTTTTCAGCACACCACTTGGAGCACTCAACACAGGATGCGGGGCAATGTCGGCGTCCTCGACCGCCAAGGAGAAAGAGGCTCGTTAGAGGCTACACTACGTGTGAGCGCCATTCTAGCTTTTATTCTCTCTTTTTGCACCTTAGGTTCAAGAGATTAGGTATCGGTTCTACCCATTTTTCTTTTACTTAATTTTGTTGACATCGGCCCGAGTGGCCTCAATGAAGTCGGCCTGTGCTGTTACACATTGCTAACTGATTAGGCGGAGCAAGTATGGTTATGAATAGATGCTGACATGTAACTGTGTTTCTTTTGTTTTCTGCTGATGCCAGTGTGGACCCCGAGTACCCATCCAGGGCCAATGTGGAGTTGACAATAGAGAGCCGACTTTTGCGAGTAAGATGAGCTGGGTGATTCTTATATCACAGTTGGTTGACACCATGCAATAATTCACTTTTTGGGAGTCATAGTTGGTGATGGTGGCATTTACATGTCATCGACTTGTCATGATCTGGCCTCTATAGGTTTTGCCTATAGTGTACCAAGGAGCCATTTTGTGTATTCTCTACTCCCCAGGTCGAGCAGAAGTGGATTTCCTAGAAAGTAGGGCTGACCATTTGTTGAGATACTCAGTATTGGCTTTTATTTTGACATTTTCTGACAATTTTCCTTTGAGCACTGTATAGCAGAAGGGTTTGATTGCTAGGCATGATGAATGCCCCTACACCTAAGATTAGGGTAATTGTGGGCAGAAACCTGGAATGTCTCCAGGGTGGATTACATTTTCCTCACTGCAGAATCACCTGTGCATGGTTTTAATCCTAACTCCCAGCAGACAAGAATAAAGCATTATGGCTGAGGGGGAGCTAGTTTTATCTCAGTTTTTTTTCTTTTTTACACTCAATCAATCAATCAAAATTCATAAAGCACAGCAAATCACCCGTGAGGGTCTCAAGGTGCTGGAGTTGCTAGCTGCTTTGTGGTGTGCTCTGTTCATTTGAACAACCATGTCTTGAGTCCTTTTCTGAATTACCGGATTTTATGCGGCGTTCCTGAGGGGAAGGTCGTTTAGGCTTTGACCACTAGGTGAGAGAAGAAGCGTCTTCCGCTGTTGGATCGGCGGATCCAGGGGGTGTCTGCGAGGAATAGGGAGGCGGATGACAGGTGTCTATTTGGTTGGTGTAGGTCATTCATTTGTTTTGGTATGTGGTATTTCGTCCCACACACACTGCATTTTTACCCACACTATTGTATCACATACGGTCCTACAAAAACATCCAAAGAGTTCCTCCCAATTTGGGAGTTGTGAGTTGTAGCCCACACCACTAAAATCAGTGGTGGTGTGAGGAGGAACTCTATGATGATGCACGCCACCTTTGGTGGGTGAGGGTTTCTGTCCTAAAAAAGGAAATTCTGCATTAATGTAGCACTCTGGAACCGGGTATTTCATTGTGGTTCTAATTAATGTGGTGGGGAGCTGATACCCACTGGTCTTAAAACCTCCGATTGGCCCCTTTGTGTTTAGATGCAGAAGAAAAGCTAAACATCACCTACAGGGCAAATTATTTACCTGAGAAATACCTTAACACTGGTTTCCTTTCATTATCTAACTTGAGTTCTCTGTTTCTCTCTTTCATAATCTTCTCCAAGCACTTAGTTCTAAACCAAGAAAATGATTTTAGAAAGATGTAGCTTTAGTAATTGTTTCCTATAACCTTCTTTTGCTCTTAAAGTTGTTGGGGGCATATTATCAAGGACGGCGTTACAATTATCGCCGCTTTAGCGGCAGGAAACTGCCGCTAAAGCGGCGATAATGGGCTTGATAATATGCCACAGAGAATTCCAATAGAAACCCATGTTCTGGTGTGAACATGGGCTTCTATGGGAAATCTCTGCGGCATATTATCAAGCCCATTATCGCCGCTTTAGCGGCAATTTCCTGCAGCTAAAGCGGCGATAATTTTAACGCCGTCCTTGATGATATGCCCCGTTGATGTATTAACATTGCAAGTTGTCTGAATCCCACATATCACTCTTACTGTTTCTTCCTATCTTCGTTATGGATCGCTTATGCATACTGTGTTATAAACCGAGTATATGTGAGGTGCTCAGCAGCCTTTTGAAGCTTTGTATGCATAAACCCTTCGAAAATTAAAAAAAAAAAAAAACAATAACTAACTTGCCTGCCGATATGTGTCATGAAGTGACTTGGCCTTTCATCCTTTGCAGTCATATTTAAAGTGCTGCCGAAAAAAACAGTGTGATGCCTGTTATAAAGAATCAATGCAAAGCAAATACCGCTACCACCGCAGCACTTCGGGGCATATTATCAAGAAATGGTGTTAAAATTATCGCCGCTATAGCTATGGCGGCGATAAGGGGCTTGATAATATGCCCGTGAGAATTCCCATAGAAGCCCATGGTTACACTAGAACATGGGCTTCTGTTGGAGTTCTCAAGGGCATATTATCAAGCCCATTATCGCCGCTTTAGCGGCAGTTTTCTCCCGCTAAACCAGTGATAATTTTAACGCCGTTCTTGATAACATGCCCCTTCGAGGGGCCAAACACTGACATAGAGCACTTTGAAGCAGCCCCACCTTCTCCAGTGCACCATGAAGTGACCCAGCTGCTGTACAGTAGCCTCTGGTATTCAGGCCTCCCAAAAAGAAACCTATTAAAGATGCGCAGCGCGCCCCGTGAAAACAAGCTCAGTTGAAAAAGAGTCCAGGGTACGGAACCAGCACGTAATCTCTGGTCTGTTCCCAGAATGAAGGAAGAACGATTCAAAAGTATTGTTTACCACGTGTAAGCCCTTCCGGAGAGAAGCACGCATCTGGGCTTCCTAGAAAGTCCTGGAGTGCAACACATCATTCCAAGAGAAAGGGATCACACACTGCCAGCTCAGCCTGGCCTCACACTACTCCCTGCCCAGAGGCCCCCAGGCTACTAACAAACACTCGCCACAAACCTCTAACTCAACTATTCAGAATGGCTGCAAATGCGAGCGCCGCGTTACACTCACAGCACACGCGCGGGCTGGGTACACACCTTTGTGACACACAGAATACCATTCAACAGACAACAGCCAGGGATACATGTTAATGCTAGCGCCACAATATTCCCCAACCAGAGGTCCAAACTTCCTACAAGCACCAGCCTCACACAACATCCCACAGAGCAGCCCAGAGGAGAGGTAAAACGAGCCCCACAATACTCCCCCACCAGAGGCCCAAACTTCTTACAAACACGGGCCTTACACACATGGGCGTAGGAACTGTGGGGGACGCGGGGGACATATCCCCCCCAGATTTTGGAGTGGGGGGGACGCAGGGGACAAGGGTGGGGGGGACGAGGGGACAAACACATTTCCCTTATCCCTCCTGAGAGGGAGATTAGCACATGGGCGTAGAAAGTGTGGGGGACGCAGGGGATATAGCCCCCCCAGATTTTGGAGTGGGGGGACACGGGGGACAAGGGTGGGGGTGGGTCGAGGGGACAAAAGAATTTCCCCTCTCCCTTCTGTAATTCGCAGGGCCATTAGCGCGCGAAGGCGCTACCTAATGGCCCTGCACTTGACCTGCCTGGAGTCAGAGGCCACCCGCGCTCTGCCTTTTGTTATGCTGCAGGAAGGCTCAGCGTTGTGGGAAGGGCAGAGAAGAGAAAAAAACGTTGTCTCTTTACCTTCATGGCAAGGACCGTCTCCAGTACTCCTGATCTGCATCTGGCAGCTGCCCTCCTCCCCTCTTTCTCTCTTTAGTCCTCCACCTCTTTCTGTCCCTGTCTCGCTCCTGCTTACGTACTGATTTCAAGAGGCAGCTCTTAAGGTACTCTCTCTTGCCTCTCCTTTTCTTTATTTGTTCCCCTGTGAAATTGATCCAAAAAGGCGGAACTTTGGCTGGAAATGTCCTCATTTTCTAACCGTTTTCTATTGAAAAGAAAAACCTCGGGACGGAGAGAAAAAATACTTAAATACCTAAATAAAGCAATACAGAGTAGTCAGTAGAGAGGCCAGATTATTATTTACACTCACACACATTAGCGCCACTTTACAGAGTTTGCAGTGAAAGCGCTACTTTCTTTTTATCTTCTTTCTTTGAGCAAAATTGTTTTCCCAGGGTGGGGAAGTGTATAATTCTTAAAGGGACTGCAATACCTGGTTGATGGGTAGAGTGGAAACGTTTAATATGATCGTTTTCAACTGTTTTAATTATTTTAGCTTATAAAATTCGGCTCTGTGTTCGGGGATGTGGTCTTTTTCAAACCAAAGTGCTTACATTTTGTAAGGATATAAGCAATGGACATTGAAACGGGTCCCTTCCTGGTCCTGTAGCCATGTCCTGAACTTTTCAGGCAAAATCACTTACTGATTTCTGAATAAATTAGTTTAAAACCGTTAAGGTAACCATGTTGTTACTGATTACAGTTCACATGCTTTGCTTATTCTTGCATTCCCTATGAGTGTTTGCTTTTTCCAGGGTGTTATTCATTTTTTTTTCAGGTAGCATTTTATTGTTGTCTAGTGCATAATTTGAATTTAGTCGCAGCACAATTGAGTTGTAGCTGAAGGCAGTACGAGTTTCTCTCAGTGGGGCAGTATGGTGTTCAGTGTGGGAGAGGATGTGGCTCTCTGGCCAGAGCTGCTGAATTTGGAACTGGACAACCATGTTCAGCCTTCATGACTAGTCCACCAGACCACACTCCTGACGGAGCTTATTCCGATGCTACACCTTAGAAGGCCCAATAGACCTTAGAAACCCAGGTGTCTTAGCACCCGCAGGTGGACCCTAATGGTGGCAAGTGTGACTTAACCTTGAAGGCCTGTCCACCACAATCCATACTGCAGTTTACTTCCAGTCTTACGGGTAGGCATACGAAGAAGCACACCCTAGTTCAACAGTGAATCTGTCACTGAGGTCACAAGACCCTTGAGGCCAGTCCACCTCACCCATTGGTACCTCCATTGGCCCTTTTCCAGCACTACTAGTGCAACTTGCCAGGGGTTGGCAATGTAGGATTTGCATGCACACCAAACTTAGGGGGTGATTATAATGGCGGTGGGACCGCTACGTCGCCCCGTCGGTGGTGGTCCCACCGCCATTGGTGACTGCATCACAGCCCGCCATATTACAATGGCGGGTGGTTCCCTGGCGGTTGGAAAGACCAGCCACCACGCACCTGACTGGCTCCTTGAACCCGCCGGTGCGGCGGAGGGGCTTGTGATTCCTACCAGGCACCGCAGTAGGGATTAAGATGTCCCTTACCCGCCAGCCTATCCATGGTGGTTCCCCCGCCATGGAAAAGCTGGCAGAAAGGGACATTGGGGGCCCGTAGCAGGCCCCTTTACCCCCGTCCCCCAGACATGGGACCCTACATATTACTGCAGCATGTGGCAGGCACCCCATTGTGCCTGCCACGTAGTGCAGTGATATATGTAACATGTCCTTTTTTTACATTGCGGCGGATGATGCAGCCAGCAGCACCTGCTGCAATGTAAAATATAGGCACTGCGAACGCAGTAGTGGCAGTCGCATTGTAATGCCTATCCTGGGGCCGCCACCTTGAAGGCCAGAGGTCCCATTCCCTGATTCGATGGCGGATAGACTGAAGTCCTCCTGTCATTGTAATCAGCCCCTAAGTTTGCAAACTTCTTGGTCTCTGCTTCATGCACAAACACTTTTAACATGTGCAACCTGCTTTCGGGCCACTGGAGTTATGCAGCAATGGAGGCCAAAATTATGTCGCAGTGTTGACTAAATTATGCAACAATAAAAAGGCTGCAGCGTAATGAGGTACATTTTATGATACTTTATTATTTTGACATATTTATACATATTAACAGCCTCTGCAAAGCTTTCGCCTGCTTAGTACCTGTGTAACATACAAATGCACCAGTGGGAAAGGTGACCAGTCAACCTTTGCAAAGGTAACCATTATAATAAATGGAGTAACCCAGTATAGTGTCAAAGGACCTGGGTATCGATCAGTAAAGAAAACAATTGGTCCCAGACACTCCTAATTACACTCAAATGAATACCTGTAGGAGAGTGTAGTATGCAATCAATTCATACAGCCGAAAATATATAATGTAAAGGCACAATCAACAGGGAAAATCTCATAGATAAGAGGCCAACCAAAGTCAATTAAATTGCAATTATCAATTTATTTCCCACTGAGTCATATTCATAAAATGAAAAACATACACAAAGGCATAGTATGCAGCACGTGATATTAGCGCGGTTATTTCCAAGGAAGGAGAAAGAAGTGAAAGTAGGTGCTCATGTGTGGGGTAGAGAAGAAAGATGAAGATCATCAAAAGGCATTTCAAAAGAACAGTTCAAAACACTAAAGCAGAAGGGATCCGGCTTTAATTCCTGACAAGGCCGGTAACCCTACCGTACTGGGCCTACCCATAAGCTCAATCGCAATATTAATTTTTGGTAAATGTTTCTCAATTGGAGGCACAGTGAAACTTCATCTGTGGTTGGGAGTACGAGGGCAGTAGCTGTTGGGTGTAGGCTCACTGGGAAAATGTCGACGTTTCGACCCTGACGCAAAAGGGTAAGTAGACTCCTTTGCTGCGGGTCTTCCTCAGGACAAAGGAAAGGGAACCCGAACACGGCCGTGGTGTGATGAAATTACATTCCAGACTGTACTCTGTCAAAATATCCTGAAATTACTTCAGGGTGGGGGAGAAATCACCGCGAGGTACCGCTGAAATGGAGCGGTGTGAGACCTTCTAATCATATGCTGCCATTGGTTCCGGTGGGATGTTCAATTCCTAATTTAGAACAAGTTGGAGACGTGCCGCATCCGTCGGTGTCTCCGAAGGTACAACCTTGACTTTGGTTGGCCTCTTATCTATGAGATTTTCCCTGTTGAATGTGCCTTTACATTATATATTTTCGGTTGTATGAATTGATTGCATACTACACTCTCCTACAGGTATACATTTGAGTGTAATTAGGAGTGTATGGGACCAATTGTTTTCTTTACTAACCTTTGCAAAGGCCCCTACACTTCATAGCAACATAAGTTACATTTCTTTTAGTAATTTGTGATCCGTTTGACCTACAAAATTGTTTTGGTGGAAATCGTTAGATTATGCAGCAGATGATGTATTATGTGGCAAATATGTTACAGCTATAGTTCAGTGGAAAACATTTTTTCACTTAACTTAATTTTGCCCCAACATTGTAGTTGATAAATTTGTAAGTTCCCCAAACCCAAAAGTCGAGTTTGGGCACAATTTGCATTTTAAAAGCAGTCCTACAACACAGGGCTACTTTTAATCTGACCTCCGTCTTCAGCAGTGCACACATGCAAGCGCAGAAAGGGCTGCTGGCCTCTAAACTGCCATGCCCCATTATGTTCTAGGGACTTAAAGGTAGTTCTAATCTCCCTGCCCTATTATGTACTAGGGCCTTACAGGAGAAGTCATGCCAATCATAGGGGTACCCTAACCCATAGTGCACCCTAGTGTATGTATGTGTTTTCACTGTATTTTTGTGTCTCTTTCAGAGTAGCACTGGCTGTTTAGGCACAGGCCAGGGTCAGTCAGTCAGGTACCACCAGTACCAGTCAGCAAAAATTTGGGGAGTGCCCAGGGCACCGGGTGGCTTTGCAACACTAGAGAAACACAAACTCAGAATTTAAAACATAACACCATGGTTGGGGGCGTTCTCTTTAATAATCAGAATTGATTTATTTCCTCATGAACCCATTTTCCAACATTAGGATAGGGAAAGACTGGGGAAAAATCATAACGTTCGAATCTATACCTTGAAGTTTTTATGCAGCTCTTTGACGGTTAATAGCTCACTGTTCAATGTTAGGATTTTAACTTATAAACTGCAAATACCAAAAGAATCTCTCGGACAAAAGCAGTAACTCAATGACCTATTTACGTGATATGCATTTTGTGATCTGCGTGGTACACGTTCTTTGCAGCAGGCATAGTACCCCACTGTGGCTACCTTACCATGAGTTAAAACTTCCACTAGACAAACCTTCGATCTCTCTCAATAAAGAACATTAATCACCAAAGTTACCTTCACATTTTTATTGTTGCCTGAAAATTGCTGGAGACCAGGAATGCAGCAGCAGGTACTTTTCAAACCATAATGCACTTGCAAACACGACGCCCCCACCCTAAGTCAGCGGCATTTGTTTGCTTTGTGCATTAAGATGCAAGATTCATATACATGTTTTTTAAAAACATTTGGTCCCATTAATATATGAATGTAAATAACAATAAAGCATTCATGCAAACTGTGACTACATGCCTGCTTTTCTCAATATTTCACTTCGAAAGTATGCAATTGTATTTAACGGGCGGTGATTTGTATAGGGTCACTGGAAAGTCCGCAAGGTTGTCCCTGTCCCCCCCAGAATTTTAGTGTCTCCTACGCCCCTGCTTACACAACATCCCACGAAGCAGGTAAACACTAGCCCCATAACACTCCCCCACCAGAGGCCCACACCACCTTAAATACGTGCATCACACCAAGCCCCCAGCTAAATCCAATACTCAAGGCAGTCCCAAATTACTAAACAAAGCGGCAAAACAGCCCTTCAGGTTCCCGCGCCCACCTGCATGTGAGACTGGGGCTTTGCGCCCGCTAAGGCCCACGGCGCCGTGAAGAGGAGCAGCGGCGCTATACAGTACAGCGATACTTACTTGAGGAAGTTGTCCAGCTCGTCGCGGCTGCAGGTGGACCAGGACAGGTCGCTGGGGTTCCGGCCTTTCACCCACTCTCCGGACATGATGTGCGAGCGGCCGGCGCAGGCCGCGTGGTCATCGTCATGACTCATGCCCAGGCTGCAACGAGAGGGGACAGGGGCGGGTCAGGGCACTCTTCACAACACGGTATAACACACAGCACACACAGACACGTGCAAACCGTAGACCTAAAATCACTTCTTGTGAGCAACATTGGGCCAAATACGGCAAAGGCACCCGAGTGCAACTGAAGTACACCCGGCTTCAACTCCACATCGCAGACGTCATGGTCAGAAAGTATAAAGTAAAGGTAAAGGGACATGTACTCTTTTTCATGGGGTCCACATGTTCAAGTCGAAAACATTTCATTGAAAATCAAAGCAAAGACTTAAATGGAAAGCAGTGTAATAGAGACTCTCAAAACTGGCCTTAAGTTTTCTTTTAATGTATTTGCATCCACTTAAAAACACGTTTTTTTTTTCTAAACTGCAGAGCAGGTGGGCACCTGCAGAGCTTCCACAGGATGTTCACAGAGAATAGGAATACTTGTGAGTATCGGCAAGAAGAGGTATACAAATGATGACCCAGGCATGACCGGGTACCTGCAGGTATTATCAATTTACTAGTGGATACTTCTGTTCTTTTCTGAAAATATACGATTCTTATTGATCATCTTTTACTTTAATCTTCGAATTAAATGAAATTAAAGTAAATTATATTACATTACATTACATTACAGTTATAACAAGGCTAAAAACACTGCATGTGTCAAGTATATCATGATACAATTGCTTAAAATCCTTAGCTGCAAACAACACACACCCATGCCAGGTTTAATGTCAGGCATTTCTTTCCATATTGAGGTTTTTTTAAGGTCTCACCTGAGCCAGCACATGCGCTGCTCTGCGAGACATTTAGTAGTGGGCTTTTAAAAGTGCTACCTCACGCTTTTGCTGGCCTAGCGCTTGCGGTTACGCGCACGTGTGCAGCCGCCAGCTTTCAGCGCCCGATCAGGCGCCATTTGTCTTTCCTCTCGCTTGCTCTCTGAACGCTCCTCCGCCCCTCCCCCACCGCATCTCGCGTTAATTGGAAACATATGTGCAAACGCGCTGCTTTCACTTTTGCTCGCGCGCACAACACTTTCGAAGTTGGGCTTGTCTTGTTATACTTAGGAAATGCCTAAATGCTCTCCTTGTCCTAACAAATGTTCTATACTTCCCGGCTTCCTTATTACTTCTGGTTCGCTAGTATTTTTTCCTGTCACACACCAAACAGAGACTTGATGACTGCAGTGACTCGCTCAGGCTTTCGACCAGCTTCAACTTTTCAGGTACTTTCTCAGCATATACTTGGCTTGCCTATGCCACGCCACCTCGCTCCCTTGCATTTTTCTGTTTTAGCTCTCTTTAGAGTTATTTTAACACCAAACTTCTGCGTGCCATTACAGCCTCCCCAGATTGCCTTCCTACACTCTGTGCTTACGTCTCTGCTGACCGCAGCGTTCCATTACAGCCTCCCCAGATTGCCATCCTACACTCTGTGCTTACGTCTCTGCGGACCGCAGCGTTCCATTACAGCCTCCCCAGATTGCCTTCCTACACTCTGTGCTTACGTCTCTGCTGACCGCAGTGACTCGTCCTGACCCTCCGACCTGTCCTGACTGTCCAGGTATGCTTACGGCATTAACACGACTTCTCAAAGTCATGGTGCCCCGTTCCCTTGCAATTTCTGACTTCGCTCATATTATAGTGTTACTTGCACCATACTTTTCTTTCCATTACATCGCTTTCCCACCCCTTGTGCTCTTGTCCTCAGCATCCCCACTTCTATTTTCTTCTCTCTAGTCTCCACTCCTCCACCTCCCCTACCAGTCCACCCTCGCTCCCACACTCCCTCACTTGACCTCTTTCCTTCTCCCCTCCCTTCTAGCACCCCCTTTTTATCTCTACCCCCGTTCGCTATAGAATGGCACAACATCAATAAGGTCGTTATCTCCCTCCTGCTTGAGCGACGAGTCATTAATGGAGAAGCTGCTTCCCTATGGGTTGAATAAAGAACATCAAGAGAAGGTTCCTCTGTAATGGTAGAGTGACGCAATATCATTGGAGACACTGCATTCCTATGGAACCTATGACAAGCCCATCAAGGGCTCTTGGAATGCAATGAAACTTTAATGAGAAATCAACGTTTACTAGCTAAATGCCCGTACAGCTGACAAAATGCCTTTTTTCCTGCCCCAATGTTTGCTGGTCTTGAGTATCAATAAACACAACTCGAGTGTCTTTATTTTAAGTCCATGAAGACCTTCCTTGAAGGAATCGTACACATTAAAATATTCAGTGCACACGCGTTTGGCTCTTTACAGTGCAAGGCTCCATTCATTCCACTTGATTTCCAAACCTAAACCTATAACTTGTGAACGAAGCCCAGCTAGTGGTGCATATAGTAAGAAAAAATTAAGCAAGCACTGATAAGCATGTTTTGTATTCTGTTTAATGTATGCTCGTGAAACACATGAAAAATGGATACATGCCATCAAGACAGTTGCAGGATTCCATACACCTACAAACCTACAGGCAGATACCTTGTTTGCACATGGCTAACATACATTTAGGCACCCAAACAACACCTATGAAAGTACCAATTTACACAGGTTTTCAGACCACAAACATAAAAACACCCATGCTTAGACAAAAAAAATGATACCCATGCAAACACACAACTTAAGGGTGGCACCCCTGCATCGACAAAGAAGAAAAACAGTCATGCTAGTATAGGTGTTGTGTACAAGCAACAGCATCCTGTACATCCCAGAATGAAAATGATGTTCGCTATGTAGGCAGTACTGGCTAAACCCATATAAAATATAGACGTGGGCGAAAAAGTAAAGCCTACGTTTGGTTTTGGTGACATGTCGTATTTCTGTTTTCTATGGTTAACTGCCTTATGCAACAAAGTAAATTAACTTTTCAAGTCTTTAAGTCTGTTAGGTTATAACAGATTTTCAGCAACCACTCGTTATTGATATTTCACAGCTGGCACTGGGTTGCATGTGATACATGTTACATAGATACAAAAATCAAAGGAAACTGCCTGAATTTTTTGGTGCCGAGGTTTTTTCATTCTAGCTCGACCACCAATAAAACGTTAGGCACTACATCATTGTGATGCCAAGTCACACCCTTGTCACTTCCTGTTATCTTATCTCCAAAAGGCTTGACATGAAGGAATGCGACATGCATGCATTAAGCCAAACCTAAGAAGTGGTGTTGAAACGATTCCTTTCAGCCTCCTTCCCCTTTTAGTCTCTTTTCAAACCAAATGTATGTGGTTTTTGGGCAAAGCAAGATTGATTATTTCCTGCTGTTGATGTGTACAATAGACGGACAAGCATTGGCATAGCCAATACATCTGGTTTTAATGTGATAAATCCTGCAAATAATGCGTTAGAACATTATGGTCAGATAAATATAAGAAACAAAAGCCGTACTATATTGGAAGCACCTGTGCCTTTATTACAACCCACCTTTGGTTTCTAAGTGAAATGAAGGTCACATACTAAAAACAACTTAATTATAGTGTTATTTTGGTGACATAGAAAAACAACAAAAGAATATAAAGAAGAGCTCCATGCCATCTGACCCTTGATTTCACACAGAAACAAAAAGAGGAATGTAATGAAGGCAAGAAACCAGTATTCGTTTCTATGAAGAACAATAATAGGACGACACAAGGAGCCTTCATTGTAGTCTTGTGTTTATTTCTATAACATACGAAGAAATACAGTAATATGCTAAATGCTTCTTTGGCACCCATCGAAAAAAGAAGAAAAAATATACCCAACCCTGGTGGATTTGTCGTGAAGCTGCCAGGAGCTTCAATAAACACACCATAAACAAGCATTGGCATAGCCAATAGGTCTCGCCTTTGGGACCTTATAAGTGTTCAGCCATGCAACAGTTGATGTTGTTGCACTAAAGATATTGTGCTGCATAACTAACTACTTATAAGGTCCCAAAAGCGAGACCTATTGGCTATATCAATGCTTGTTAATCCGGTGCTCAGGCTGCCGAGATGTGCGCATACCCTGCAAATCCTAGGTTTGAACCCCAGCTGGCAGAATCATCCTTTCATTCTTCGTTGTGCAATAACTAAATACCTTTAAGCAGGTTAAAAGCAGCAACTGTTCTTCTTGGCACTATGAACAAGCATTGGCAAAGCCAATAGGTCCCGCCTATGCAAGAGTTAATGACTTTGCCAATGAGTTGTAGCCATGCTGTACACCAGCGTGGCTGCTGTTCAGCATGACTAAAAGTTAGTGGTGTAGAGGGGTGTGGTGTTGAGTGTTGTAGAGTGGAATGGCGAAGAGAAGAGTGTTGTAGAGTTGAGTAGCATAGAGTGTCATGTATTGGAGTGGCATGGAGTGGAGTTGTGTAAAGTGGCGTTTAGTGGAGTAGAGTGGACTGATGTTGAGTACATGGGTGGAGAGTGTTGCAGGGTATAGTTGCATAGAGTGCAGCAGCATAGAATACAGCAGCGTAGAACACAGTATTGCAGATTAGAGTGTTGCATGGTAGAGTGGTGTAGAGTGCAGTGGCGCAGAGTTGAGTGATATAGAGTAGAGTGGCGTAGAGTGCACTGTTGCATGGTACAGTGGCACAGAGAGCTGTGGCGTAGAGTGGTGCAGAGTAGAGTGGTGCAGAGTAGAATATAGTCCAGTAGAGTGCAGTGGCGTAGACTGGAATGTTGCAAAGTGCAGTGGTGTAGAAAGGACTGCTGCAAAGTAGAGTGGTGTAGAGTGCATTGGCATAGAGTGCAGTATTACAGAGTTGAGTGGCATAGATTTTAGGGGTATAGAGTGCAGTGGCATTGAGTACAGTGGTGTAGAGTAGACTGCAGTGGCGTACAGTAGAGTAGACTGGTATAGAGTGCATTAACGTGGAGTGTTGCAGAGTATAGTGACTTAAAGTGCAGTGGCTTAGAGTGCAGCGGCATAGAATTCAGTGGTGTACAATGCAGGATCGTAGAATTCAGTGGTGTAGATTAGAGTGGTGCATAGCAGAGTGCACTGGTACAGTGTGTAGTGGTGCAGAGTAGAGTGGTGTACAGTAGTGTGGGGTAGAGTGGCGCAGAGTGGAGTGGCATAGAGTGGAGTGATGCAGAGTGCAGTGAAGTAGAATGCATTGGCATAGAGTGCAGTAGTGCAGAGTAGAGTGGTATAGAGTTTAATGGCAAAGAGCTCAGTGGTGTAGAGTGCATTGGTATAGAGTGGCGTAGATTACAGTGATGCAGAGTATGAGTGCAATGGCATAAAGTGCGGTAATGTAGAGTGCAGTGGTGTAAAGAGCAATGGGTCAGAGTAGAGTGGTGTAGGGTGCAGTGATAGGAGTGGAGCAGAGTGGAGTAGAGTGACATAGAGTGCAGTGGCATAGCGTAGATTGTTTCAGAGTAGAGTGCACTGGCATAGAGTGGAGTGGCGCAGGATAGAGTGCAGCGGCATAGAGTGTAATGGAGTACAGTAAAGTGGGGTAGAGTGCAGTGGCATAGAGTGCAGTGGTGTCGAGTAGATTAGAGTGGTGTACAGTGGATTGGCATAGTGTAGAGGGAAGTCTGGTAGGCTTTGATCTAAAAAAAAAAAGGGACATAGAGTTGAGTGTTACAGAGTAAAGTGCATTGGCATAGAGTGTATTGACACAGAATGTAGAGGCGTAGAGTGCAGTGTTGCAGAGTGGCATGGAATGGAGCTGTACAGCGTAGATTGGAGTGACCTAGACTGGTGTGGTGTAGAGTGCAGTGGGTAAGAATGCATGGAGTAGAGTGCATTTGCACAGAGTAGAGAGGGGTGGATTGGTGTAGAGTGGAGTAGAGTGCTGTGGCGTGGAGTGGTGTAAAGTGAAGCGGTGCAGAGTAGAGAGTGCAGTGGAGTGATGCAGACTAGATTGGAGTGGCGTAAAGTGAAGTATGCATGGTGTGATGGCACCCTGCCATTACAGAAAACACGTTTGCAATTGAAATTACCATTACATATGCACAGACACTAATAAAACTATACAGCGCACAAACGATCATTTGTGGGAATGGCCCTGTCTTGGTTTTGCAGAAGCATTCTCTCATGGTTCGCCCTTTCTTTCTGAAGTCTACAGGTTCAGCTAGTGCAGTCCTTCTTCTGTTCTTTGCTAGCTCAGCACTCTTCTGAGGCTGGAAGCCAGGGGTGCCACTTTTATGCCAATTTCGAGTTGGTGGGTGGGGAGGACTCCCTAGAAATTGGGGGCAAAACTGCTATAGCCAACCCTATCACTTCCTCTGTGGTTGGAACTAAACAATCCCACAGTGCATCTCTCTGCCCAAATCGAAAATGTTGGCTCCCCTCTTCCCTGGGTCAGAGCTATGGGCACACCACAGTGGTGTGCCCAGTATACTGAGCCGCCCCTACTGGAAAACCCATTCTGCAATGTGTTTTCACCCTCTGGAGGAGATACCAGCTTCTCTACCTACCAAAGAAGCTGGAAAGGTAAGGTGTGAATTGTATTTGCCTATCACAGGGGGTAGCTTCTTTGAAGTTGGGTCATCTGTGGCTGCAGTCATTTGGTCATTCTATCAGGAGGAAGTCTCACCTCCTCCCACCAGCAGAACTTTTGTTTCTCTTCCTGAGAGTGCTTCACACCTCTTAGCAGGAGGGCAGGTGTCTCAGGTGACAACTGCTGCAGATAATCAGAAACGGCTACAAGAACTTTGGGGCAAGAAAGTGGTGACTTTCTCAAGTCACCTATATGTTAAAAGTAACTTTAAATCAGAGTTCAGCAATAAGTTGGGTTTAATGTAAGAAATATTTGATACCTTGAAGTACTACAATTGGTGGTCCCAAATGTAAGTTAGCACTTAGGGTGTACCCCCTATGTTAGCCAATGACACTGCCATCCTTGCTACAGTGAAAACGACAATTGCGAGTTTAGTCAGGACATGTAATCATAAAGGTTCATTAAAATATTAAAGTGCAAAACAAAAGGCAAAAATAGATTAAAGGCAATACAGATGCATAATATTCCAGTCATAAGCATGAAGCTCAGCATTCATTTCTTATAAGGCTAAACTATTGCATGGATGTTGACAGCCGTCAATAAAATAGATACAGCATGAGCAAATTCTGGCAAATAGTCTAATGCCAGATTTGTGTAGCAAATCAATAGGAAATTGAGCAGCATCTCTAGAGGCTTAGGCAAGAGATCAAAAAGATCTTCTATCGTACCCCCAAAAACACATCACAACACAAACACATTTTAGGAAACCTTTGTGGTTTCTAAATCCATTACTAATCTCAAGTCTTTTTAAATAAGCCTTGATTTATTGTACTGATTGCTACTGAAATGTTTTTAATCTTATCTGTAGGGACACATTTCCTCATCTAATCTTGAGGACCAAACTATCCCTGACCACACTTGGGGCCATATGTAGGTAAATTACATTTACCGATTCTTAAATACCGAATTTTACCGATTCGGTATTTATGAATCGGTAAATGTAATGTAGGTAGAAAAATACCGATTCTGTAAGTGTCGGTATTTTAGAATCGGTATTTACCGATTCGGTAATGGCAACTGGCTTCCTATTCATTCCTATGGGCCTGGAGGCCCATAGGAATGAATGGGAAGCCAGTTGCCATTACCGAATCGGTAAATACCGATTCGGTAATGGGGGAGGCATCATCATGGGTGGCAGGGTGTCACATTGACACCCTGTTGCACCCCTGTTTCGTCCATGTGTGCACATGTGGCGCACATACATGCCCTCAGGGCATGTATGTCTGCCACATTGCACACTGCAAAGTGCACAAAAATGCTTTTTCACACCTATTCGTCATTTACCACCAACTTTTAGTTGGTGGTAAATAACGAATCAACACAACACCCACACACTCCCCCTACATCTCATTTCATGATTCGGTATTTACCGAATCGGTAAAATTACCGATTCGGTAATTTTACCGATTCGGTAAATTACCGAATCATGAAATGATCCCCCTACATAGCAAAAGCCTAAATACCGGTCGGTAACGGTATATTTACCGAAAATCGGCCGTTACCGACCGGTATTAGGCTTCCTACATATGGCCCTAGATGCTTTATTTCTAACATGTCAGATGATCAGAAATAGATTTTTTTTTTTGTTCCTTAAGTCAAAAAGAAAAAAGTCTCATGCGTTCAAACCTTCACAAATGTGGTGTGTCTAATATAAGGCACAATGGTTCTAGAATGTGCCTTGGGTTGGATTGTAACTTAGTCTGGAGAACAAACCAGTTTTAAAAGCTTTTTTAAAACAAGCTCTTGCAACTTGAATTGCCTGCGATGTTAAGGGTGTTTGCTCAATTGTGGACCAGCCATATGTGAGTCTGAAAAATTGCATTGTTTTTCCAAACAATGCCACAAAATGTGAGTTTATGATGCCCCCAACGTGCTAACTCTGTGGTTGACTGTCAGAGCTCTGAACCATCATATCCAACACTCTGGGATTGACAGTCAGAGCTCTAAACCACTGCATCCAAGGCTCTGTAATTGGCTGGCAGAGCTCTAAACCATCGCATCCATCACTCTGAGATTGATTCATGGATGTTTAAACCATCACTTTTAATACTGTGTGATTGACACTCAGGACTTTAAGCCATTGCATCCAACACTCTGAGATTGACTGTCAGAGCTTTAGACCACCACATCCAACTGGGATCGAATGACAAATACCTTAATCAGAGGTTTCCAAACCTTTTATAACCATGGCCCAATTTTTAGAACCACCAACTTTCATGACCCGCATCGGTTATATGGACATGTGGCGGGTGATTTTTTAATGTAACTAAAGCATAATGTGGTAGCGCACTGTCATTTACAGACAGCACATTTCCTTTGAAATGGCTACTAAATTTGCAGAGACATAGTTTTAATGATGAAACTATATTGAGCACAAATGATAATGTGTGAAAATTGGGTTTTAGTGAATATTTATTATTTCTTTTATTTGAATTCCTGATTATGTATTATAATTTAATATGTGTTTATTAAGTATTGAAATATTTGTAGTAAAATATTAGGACTTTTATCCTTATAAATAACCCTTTCAAGTCTAACATTTCCCATACTGTTGCCTAAACAGGAGTGGGAAAAGTAAATCTAACTCTTCCGAAGTCCAACACTTATCCTAGTGTCGCTTAGACTGCAGTGGGAACAGTAAACCAAATCCTTCCAAAGTGCAACACTTTCTCTGCTATTGCTTAGAGTGGAGTGGGAATAGTAAATCTACGCCCTCTGAAGTCCAACCCTTTCCCTACTGTTGGTGAAACTGGATTTATATTGTTTTGTATTTTTTTAATTATTGTTTTAATTGTTTTTGGAATGCTTTTAGTAAAATTAGTTTCAAGGTGTTTAATATTGCCAGTGTTTCGGTTCAGCGAACAATTGCCAGTGGTTAGACTTATTGCAAGTATTCTCCAATCACCATTTGTGCATCAGATGCAACACCCTAAGTAGCCATGGGCATGCCCAGACATGGGCCTTTTGCTCACCTCACCACTGGAACCAAGCTACATCTGACCGAAGAGGCCCAATTACGCTAAAATCGGTTTTGTGTTGCTTGTTCTCTGTTTGAGAGAGCATCTGGCTTGGCAGTTAGGGCTGGATTCTTCCCACCGAAGCAGGACCAAGACTGATTGCATATGGCAGGGGCAAATCTGAGGTGGCATGGTAAGCAAAAGGATGATGGGTTGGGATGCTACCCAGAGCAATTGCCTGTGGTTAGACTTATTGCGAACATCCTCTGATCACCTTTGTGTGTTTGAAGTAGGATTTTACACTGTAGTGTCAAAATGGACGTCCTCAGCCCTCAGCCTTCATAATCTACAGGGTTCAGAGGAGTCATGTCTGTCTATTCAGGTCAACATCTTGTTTTCTCCCGGGAGGCATTTC
Source organism: Triturus cristatus (assembly GCF_964204655.1). Classification (NCBI taxonomy): domain Eukaryota; kingdom Metazoa; phylum Chordata; class Amphibia; order Caudata; family Salamandridae; genus Triturus; species Triturus cristatus. The sequence continues at coordinate 608,484,439 of NC_140583.1, forward strand.
ACACCTAATCAAGGTTAACTGATGGCTGGGAGGAGCTCAAGAACCAATGCTAATTAGCCTTCAAAAACTTTAGGCAAGGAGAAGGTAACTTTCTAAAAGTTATTTTTCCTTAATATTGATTAAAAATCAGGTTTCACCATTGAAAACTGGATTTTTAATAACTATTTAAAACAGTGGTTTCATTATTTCTCTACCTGCTCCCATTCTTGATATACAGTATTAGTATCTAATATCACTTCTCAGTGTTTCTCTAGGGGCCTGCATGTGAAAATAGTTTTCCTGTGTGAGTCACTGTAATGCCGTGTTAACAAGGTTTTGACCAGTCAAAAGGGTTTAATTTGACAGGTAGAATTGTAGTCTTTACACTGCTATACACAGGCTACAATGGTGGGCCTGAAGTCATGTTTGCACTGCCACTATAATGGATGGCAAAATTGGTGATACAGTCCATTAGAGGCATTTAACTTCCAGATCTTAGGTACATTTTATACGATATGCTAGGGACTTATAGGTACACTAAATATACCAATTAGTAGTATGCCAATTCAACCACGTTAAGATGGGGGAGCACATGCACTTTACTAAGGGTTAGCAGGGGCAGAGTGCACACAGTTCAAAAGCCAGCAAAAATATAGGATCCAGCAAAAAGTGAACAATCTGGGATGACCTGACCACGTGCAAAAGACAGATTTTTTGCAGTAAGAAGGAAGAAGATATTTATGGTGGGCAAGTTTATTTACTAATGTAAAATAGTACAGACAAAAACATTAAACTGTGCCAAATAAACAATTCACATAATAAACCAATTGATTTGTTGAGACCTTTGCATGTTCCTCCTGAACCTCTGTATATGGTGTTTATTATTGTATTGTTGAGTTGCCCAAGAATCAAGGGTATACAGTAATTCTAGGAATTGTAAAGCATTTAAATAAGATGGGTCTGTTTATATCTCTGCCATGGAAGTCAATTCACCGAAATGCTAGGGGTAGTGGAAGTAAAATCACATGCTCTTTGACCTTCACTTTTACTCACACATACATGTTTACAGATAGATTCACACATACACACACTTTCTTCCTCATAAACACACTCTCACCCTACTAGTGTAATCAAAAAATGGACAGAAAACAAGGAGAGGGAGCCCCAACTAATGTCCGTAAGGCGAGCTACCGCTGTGATCCAGGCACTGATTTTGCTGCCTCTGAGGTCAAAGGAAGCAAAGGAGGTACCAGAGGTTGCAAGGAGGAAACCAGAGGTTGTTAACATGACCCCTGGCGACCCTTAAATGATGTCCATAATCTCTACCAGGTTTGGCCACACTTAAAGAGTTAGCACAGGTTTCTACACAGCAAGTTATTTTACAGGTTCTGATTATTGACATTGATTATTTATTTCTAAACTCTGGTCTGTGCTATGTAAATTGCACCTTTATTTCACCAGGCCTTGTTTACATCAATTACTTCTGTCCAAGAACACCTAACTGAGTAGTTAACTGATATTCAGAAATCTGCATACAATGTTGTATTTGAAAAGATTTGATGTGTATGAGTTTTATGGTGATTTTAAGAAAAATACAGTAACTCAGTATGTTGTAGGTGAGAAGGTGTAGTTACTCATGCACCAAAAATTGATTTTGAATTTGTAAAGTACAGTTGTGGGTCCATTTGAGATTGAGTAGATTGTGAAACTAGGTACTATGAGAAATTGTCCAAGTCTAGAGAAATTCACCCTACTGTTCACGTGTCATTATTAAAAGCTCATTCTGCAAAAACAAGTCTTGCTTCACAACCTATGCCAGTCCAACTGAATTCAGAAAATTGATATGAGCTATGTAAGATTTTGGATGCATGAACTGTATCAAAAAGGTAGCAATGTTTGGTGGTTAAGAAGGTTTTTTTTTCCGGAGGAGCAATCATGAGAACTTGCATCCAAACTTCATGTTCGACACTTGTTGCAAGACTCTTATACAAGACATCCTGACATACCAGGAGTCCTTCCACTGAAATGTCTGACCCCGTGAGGGGTGTGAAGCACATGCACAGTCAAGAAGTGGAGAAAATGCTTAAAACTTAGGGGCATATTATCAAGAAACGGCGTTAAAATTATCGCCGCTTTAGTGGCAGAAAACTGCCGCTAAAGCGGCGATAATGGGCTTGATAATATGTCCTGGAGAATTCCAATAGAAGCCCATGTTCTGGTGTGAAACTGGGCTTCTATTGGAATTCTCTGCGGCATATTATCAAGCCCATTATCGCCACTTTAGCATCAGTTTTCTGCCGCTAAAGCGGCCGTGCTTGATAATATGCCCCATCGTTACGCTCAAGCTAAAGTACTCTAGATGTGCTCACAATGGGTTCTTTTCAGCTAAGGAAAGGCTTGCGCTCATCACTGATTGTTGGTGCTGGCTAAACTGACACTGCAAGCACATTAAGAACACACCACTCGATAGCCTGTGTACAAAGAACTACAATTTCCAGCAGGCCAAGAACTTTCATGTATGCTGAGAGGTGTCGGGCACCTTGTATTGCCATGTTTATCTTCCTTTGGTAATATAATGTTGCTGCTGCAAGAACGTCAGTACACAAACCTCAGACTTCTTTGTCACAGCCTGTTGTTTATGTAAGATTTGTGTTGAAGGACACTGCAAATACAGAGAAATAATTTGTTTGTTAATACAAATGATTTCTGAACTAGTTCTTAAACATTTATCTGAACTCTTCTAAGACGTGTTGTTACATTACACTAAGAATTATCCTGTGAAGGAACAGGAAGGAATTCTTAGACCAGACTATTCGCTCTGTATATATGAATATACGCACATGTTCCACAGAAGTCAAGTATCAACTTAAGTTTGTCTTCCAAGAGAGAAGAACATAACGACAAAGCTTTCGTTTTCAGGAATTATCAGTTTCACATCAAAGTACAAAGAGTTGGATATGCAAAGATAATGCTAAGATAGCCAACACATCCTGCAGACGTCCTAAATGAACAGAAGAGACAAATCAGAGTGGTTGAGTTGAGTTCTGAGTTTTTATTTTATTTCTTACTGTCGAGATGCACTAACCTTGCAATATATATCCAACATGAGAGATGGGTACTTCAATATTTCTCCAAAACCATAGCTAACCTTGCTCTATTACTGTGCTGGTTAAAAGTAGACCAAGGGAAAGGGGAAGGGGGCAAGGAAGTAAGAGACACTAGATATAGTCACACTGTCCGGTCGCAGAGCTGGACATAATCTGCACTCCAGTAGTGTTTATATCTAGAAAGAAGAGATGTCTTTGCTATGGTGCTGAATTTCATAGTTAACTTCTAGTATTATATACGGTATACCTGTTGACATTTTCTGTATTTCCCACTCTCTATACAAAAAATAAACTCAATATTTCTCCTGACCTTAATATAAACAAAATTTGATATAGTAACTAAGAATAACACTCTGAGTTCCAATACATTATTTTCTGAAGGGAGGTCCATTCAATGTTATGCAATATAATTCTTTAGTTCTGCTTACATTCTATGTAACAGGTTAATACCTTTAATATGAAAAGCATTTATTAACATCTTATAGTTCGCCTATAAACCTGCTAGTCATTTACTTGCTATGATCAATATCTTCATAACAAAATCTATCAACAAGAAGTTGGTGCTAACATGATTCCACTGACTTATCTTATGAAGGCAATACTATTTATATTGAGTTTGTAATATCAGTACAATTCACATGACAAACCAATGCGGAATAGAAATAAACAAACGCAAAATAGATTTCTTGATATTCCCAGTGAAAGTGCAAGCTTATATCCTGTACAATGTGGTGCGAAAACACGTATTTATTTATTTATACCATTTGTAAAGCGTAACTATAACCATATGGGTATCCTGGTGCTTCTGAGAGCTTCTATCTGGACAAACCAGCTGCTAGTGTAAGAACATGGTCATGCGACAAGATTACATGGGGAAAAGCCAGGTCTTCAAGACTTTCCTAAATTGCAATAGTTCAGTTGATGATCTAGGAGTGGCTGGCAGCTTAATCCATAACATGGCCGCCTTTACCGTAAAGGCTCGCCCACCTCGTCCTGTCTTTCTGAATGTATTTACACAAATAAGATTTGCAGATGCCGAGCGGAGGTATCTCCCAGGGGTATAAGCCTGTGTTTCAAAGGCACAGGTCCCTTGCCCTGGAGGGCCTTAAAGACAATACACATACATTTGAAGGCTCTCCTGTTTCAGAGGAAGCCAATGAAGTTAATTCATCACATTGGCAGCAGATGATCTTCGAAGTCTGTTTAGTGCCAATTTGGCTGCTGCTGCTGCTTTGACTCTGTATTGTCTCTTAATCATATAGTCCGGTGCTCCAAGTAGTAGAGCTTTGCAGTAGTCTAACCTACTTGGAATGACGCTGCTCACGAAGAGAGATTTTGCTTGGGCTGGCAGCAGTGGTAGAAGCTTCCTAAGGCCACGGAGAAGTGCAAAGCATGTGTCTAAAACTTTACTGACATGGCTCTCCAGAGACAGTTTGTCATCAAATGTGACCCTAAGATTACGAACTGTGTCACAACGTTGCAGCTCCTCACTGGTTGAGAGAGACCAGAAATTGGAGGGTAGTGTCAAGGAGATTTTGCTCGTGGATCAGCAAAGGAATTCAGTTCTATCCCCGATAAAGTTAAGGGAGTTTGTGTTCAGCCAACTGACGAAGTCTGACAAGCGCTTATGGAAAGCATCCACGACATCCTGCTGGTTGTTGTTAAAGGACAGAATCAACTGTGTATTGTCAGCCTAGTTGATCAGACTAATATTGTGGGCTTCTATAAGAGTAATGAGTGGCCTCATATAAATATTGAAAAGGATTGAGCTGAGTGCCGAATCCTACGGAACTCCCATGTTAGATGGTTTTATAATCAGAGCGGTCGGGGGCAAGGCAACCGCCTGGCACTGATCCGAAAGATAAGAACCCATCCACTTTAGTACGGTACCACCAACTCCAATCAAAGCTATTCTTGCCGGAAGGGTTTTATGGTTGACCGTATCAAAGGTGGCTGACAAGTCAGGCAGTATCAGAACAGTGGACTGGCCGCTGTCCACCTTCCTTGAGTATGACATTACAGATACTGGGACAGTTTCCTGCTAACAAAACTTCTTGGATTCCAATTATGTTTTTGTTTTCTCAGAATAAAAAGTTCAGGGGTTATAACAGCAAACTCCTGCTGCAAAAACTATGAATCATGATTAGGACGCTATGCACTACTAAGAACATATACTCGATGGTCGCTACCATTTGCAAGTCTTGTTAGAGTCCTGTGGCTCCATGAAGCATGTCTTCTTGTCTTCCCTCAGGTATTCACCATATAATGTCCATCTGAGGTGTGAGACATCTGACCAGAAGGTGCTTACACTCAGCGAACCTCTCCAGCCTTCTTACATGCAAGTTCAGGAGCTTCAGAGTAGCGGCTCATGTGGGACTGGTGACTAGAGGTGAGCACATGCTGTGTTGCATTCACTGGCTGTCACAACATTTGTAAGGGCTCTCAGCTGGCCTAACTAGTACCTGGCATCATGACGCATGAGTCCTCGAGTTGACAGGGGGAAACAAGGTGTCACAGCATGTATCAGGAACCTTGTCAGATAAAGGCCCCGATTTGTATGCAGAATTGCAATGCCAAAGTTGCAACGGGGTAGCCTTTGTTCAATATGCCTCAACTCACCAGGTCAAATAAACCACTGGATAGCTATATACTACACATACATTCCACTGAAACAGTGGAGTTAATGTGGTTCAGATCTCACCATCATTTCAGATACAATGTGCCCTCCCACGCCTATCCATGCAGTCACGGGTTCATTCTATGGGGCACCAGTCTTCAGTTGTATTAGTAAACTCTTGAGTGTATCCGCAGGTGAGAACAAAAAAAACTAGCTCTAACTACAAGCTACGAAATTTTGCTTCATCACAAGTGTGAGGTATCTGGGCTCTGAAGGCACTTTGTCATCCTCCATGTAGTCTTTATTCGCTGTGTTCTCCACCATTCTCTCCACCTGGGCCGTCGGAATGCAACAGCACTACTACACTCTTTCACGAACAGCCTGGAGTCTGCTCAATCCATATCACGCTTCTGAAGCATTAAACAGGGGATTTACATCCCCTGTCTGGGAAATGTACATGAAAGTAGGATCCAAACCACCCAACTTTGTTTCCATTCCCAAGTTCTTCATGCACAATCAGGGGAGTGCTTCCTTGAGTAGTGCTCCCAGACTAGTGCTATGCATCCAGGGCTGGTGTCTACCTGAAAGCAAGTCTCTCAGTGATGAGTGGGCATCACCTGAATTCAACACTTTGTACTAGAGGACCAGAGGGTCTGTCTAGAGAGCCTAAAATCCTGCCCGTATTTGTTGAGAGAAGGGAATAGTGTACCTGATCCTGCACGAAGTGAGAGATTGTCCAGGCGGAGTGTTTTCTTGGCATGAGAAACATCCAAAGAAAGCTGACGACCCATGAGAGTGAGCCAGGGATGACCTGTGCTGCGAGTCTCTCCGAGTAGTACATTAGTGAGCTGTATCAAGATTGTGCCAGAGTGGGTATTCCCTTGTCACCTGGCAGCCTGCTGTAGGCTTGTGAGACTAGAATTGCTGCAAATAAGGAAGAAAGGTGTGTTAACCCTGAAACGGAGCGCCATGGTTGGCCCAGATGCTGTAAGTACCCCAAAGATGCCACCACAATGGATCCAGTCTAGAGATCACAGCTGCCATTGCTGACAGCTTGTTTGCAGCCACTGTTAACAAAGATGAATAGGACACGCTACAATGCACGCATTTACAATGCATGCCATACCTCGCATTTTTTACAACGCAAAATCCATCACAACGAATGTCATTGCAATGCAAACCATTACAATGCGTAATCCATTATAACGCAGATTACTATTCTAACTCTGCCGGGGCGTTACTTTGGGGAATCCGTTGTAATGGCATGTGTTGTAATGACATGTGTTGGAATGGATTTTGCGTTGTAAAAATTGCGTTGTAATGGCACTCGTTGTAACGTGTGCATTGTATACGTTGTCTTCCAACAAAGATGGGTACTGACGTGTTTTTACAACTGCTTGAAGCCTGACCATGTTTATTAAAAACAAACATCAATAATCTGTACGTCACCAAATAGATCAGTAGGATGAGGATACATGCCAATGCATGCATGTACAAAGAACACATTTATAGGTTTTCTCACACATACGCATCAATGGAAATCGCATGGCGGACACCAAAACAATAATAACATTGCAGGTGCAGAAAAATCTGTAGTACAGAGCACATTCAACCTAAAAGTTGATACAAAAATGGAAGCTTTCGGTCACTGAACAAACTACTTGAGAATTCTCACTGTTTACTGCCAAGCATGAAAGTGAGACTTTATATATCAAAAGCCGTACAGCTGTACCATGGTTAACGTAGGCAACTAAAATGGTGTCAGTGATCATAACAGCACCAAGGCTATTTGAAATGATTTCACATGGCTGAACAAGTCGGCCCATGAACACTGTCCCCACAAAAAGAGGGAGGGAGTACAACTTGTATATGTTGCACAGACTGGACTGCCACAGATGACCAGTAGGTTAACAGTGGGGCTTAGCCTGTGCCTGGGAACTAGAGACTGAGGTGTGTGGGTTGGTCTATCTTATCCACTTGAGACTATTTGCAAGAAGGAATGGAAAAGACATTGAGATAAATTGATGCTGAACCAGTGATAACATATAAGCCATCTGAGCCTAATCCCTGCCTTGCCATAGTTTTTTGTGGATGTTATAGCTAGATCTTCTCCAAACAGGAAAAAGAATGGTTACCGGAAAGGAGTGGGGTGTAGTGGGTCACTGTTAGAATGCAAATTCTGCCAACCCTGTGTAACTTCCCTATTGGATTGTGTAGTATTTCATTCTGTTGTGAAATTAAAGTACTTTATCTTGCTATTAATGATAACCACTGAGTTGGCCATCATGCTATTTTGTCTTTTACGTGGCTGTTCTGTTTCAAGCTCTTACCTCTACACTACCATTGAGTCTGGTCACCCTAGCTGTCCTGAAAGTCAAGTGCAGAAAGGGCTGTACGTGGCCCAGATTTGCAGAGCCATAGAGAATGGAATTCAGGATATCAATGGCAAATGACCTCAACTTCCTCAGTATAGGGCCAGTCTCTGGGAGGACTGGAGGCCCATATGTCTATGTGAAGACATGTTCCTAGGAGGCTATACTTCCTAAAATATAGGGAATCAACCAGGACTATTCCTTTAAAAAAAATCCAGTATTTTTTTGTATGAATGCTGTTGCCTAAACGTTTACAATGTTTTCGGGTCAGGTAGGGTGAGAGTACTGAGTGATCCATTTGTCGTCATGAAGACCACTTACCACAAAGTGACTTAATTGACTGGTTGAAACATGTTGACAAAAGGATGTGGGGATAATTATGATCCTTGAGCATCTGTTGCTTCATTTTTAAAAGTATCAGGGGCACTTGAATAAAGGAAGGCAGTGTATATCCTTTAGATATTTGTATTCTCCCATTTCCATTGGCAGTGGATCCTAGTACACCATATTAAGAGCTCCCAGGCTCGGTTGTGCCCATCGGGACTATAGTATTATGCCAGTGATGAGACCAGGCCCAATGATGATGCTTACCACAGATTGTCAGGTAAGGTCCTATTATTAAAATGACCGGAACATCCCGCACAGATGCTAGTTCTGTGGTGGTATGATTTATGTACCACCAGTGTATGCGTTTGTTGAATTTAATCAATATATAGTTAGGTTGGTGTTGTAATTGTTTCCCATAGTGGTACATTCTGTCCACCCCTCCCCTGCCATCTCCCTTCGTTTCCCCTGCCAGAGCTCACCTTAGAATGCTGTGGAACTGTGAGGTTGTTGGAGAGTGGATGGTCAATAAAGCAGTACCTGAGAATAACCTCTTCGTCTCCTTTCTTACTTTCAACACCTGCGACGACTACTGCGAAGGGGGCAGTTTTGACCATCTCTCCTCTGTGTACCCTCTCCACTCCATCTGCTGTACATTGCTAGGGAGGTCCACTCCAGAGAATTCACAAGCGAGTAAGAATGAGGAACAGTCCAGTTAAGTGAGTGGGCACCCGAGCGTCCTGGCACCACCTGACTCGCAAGTACGATTATGTGGGATGTACAGTAAGAAAGAGATTGTCAGCTGTGGTGGCGTATGCTGGGCGGCATCATCTTCTGCTCCCAGTTCCATCTGAACTCTGTGGGTCAGCGGTCCTCCTACGCGTGTCAGTAAATTGTGCAGAGCTGCCTCCGAAGCTTACAGAAGCGAGGTTAGTGTGGGGGCACGATTCCGATCGGAGCAACTGGCGGCTGTTATCCCGTTCCTGTGGTGTTGTGGAGTGTCTGTAGTGTCAGCGAGCGGAGCACCGGTGTCGAATCCTTCCCATATACTCGCCGGTACGGAAGGCTGACAACCGACAATTCTACTGTGGCAGGAGTATGAGCTTGGTTTCCAGAGCCGTTTTGAAGTATCTGTAGCAGTACCTGTGTGTGAGCATGTTTCCAATTGGGCAATCAGTGGCTAGTATTCGACCTCCGTGGGGCTCCTGTGGTGTTGGAAAGTTTCCTCAGTGTCAGCTAGAGAGCAGAACATTCTCCTCTCAAGCCTTTCTTCGGTGCGTGTGTGGGAGCTCAGCCTCACCGGATCCTGTCAGCGTTCGTGTACTTCAGTTTCAGATTCCCCGCATTCAAACAACAGACCGAGTGCAGTTCCGATTTGTACCCCGTTGTACTGTATGTTGCTACACAGACCTCCGACGACAAACTCCAGTGTTTCCCCGTATCCGAGTGCATTCCTCGCATCAGGAGCAGGGACAGTGACAGTAAGCCTCCTAGGACCTTGCCATTTTTGGGTGGAGAGTGAATTTTCCCCCACCTTTCGAAATTGCTGTGGCTGGGGAGAATTGAGGTACTTTTGTTATTGTGTGACACTTTCATCTGAACAGTGCTGTGGGGTCCTGCCAAAGGGGGTTCTCACTGAGGTCCTGCAGCATTTCACTTGTAATGCTCCTCCACTCTAGGGTTTTCCCTCCTTTGGGTTCACGTGTGTATTCCATCCCCGTCATACCTGTAGTGTGCTATTTGCTGGGTGGTGTTCCGGGGTTCTCTTCAGCCATCCTCTCAGGGAACCACCTTCCATTTTCGGTATTGTTAAGTAGTGACCAGAGTTCTCTCCAAATCTCCTCTCAGGGAGCTTCTTCTGTTTTCCTCCTCCTGCATCCATGATGGCAGCAGCGAGCATGAGCCAGCCACCCCCTTTCCGAAACGAAATAGGAGAGCCTGAAATATGCTGGAAGGAATGGTTCAAGTTATTTGAATCATACATTATAGCTATTGGAGGAGAGTGTTTCACGTCATTACGGAAGCAACACATCCTTCTCCACAATTTAGGGGTTCAAGGAAGGAAAATATACAAGACTTTGCCTGAACCAGCAGCAGGGGTGGATGGGGGGGATGTTGATGTGTTTATGTGCACTGTTGAAAAACTAGAAACACATTTTGGAGACAAGATAAACGTTGTACTGGAACGCCATAAGTTTTTCAATAGGGTGCAAGGGAAGCATGAGTCTGTACAGAATTATATTGCTGCCTTGTGGGGTCTCACGCAGTTGTGCGAGTTTGGCAATCTCACTGATTCACTTGTAAGGGATCAGTTAGTGCGTTGCACTAACAACACTCGCATCCAAGAGAAATTACTAGCTAAGAACCCCTGCTTGAAAGAAACGGTCGAGATTGCAAAATCCATTAAGTGTATAAAAGAAATGAAGCCTAACAGTGAAGTGGTGACTAAAGTAAATGAGAGAGAAGAAGAGGGTGAAGTCTTCAAAGTGATAGGTAAAGAAAGTATGAATAGCAAGGCTATGAACAAGGAGAGTCATCTTAAGTGTTACAGGTGTGGAAGTAGTAACCACTTTGCTAATTACCCTCAGTGTCCCGCGAGGAATATAACCTGTAAAAAATGCAATAGGAGGGGACATTTTGCCAGGGTGTGTATGGAAGGGGAACCACACACAAGAGACATTGAGAGAAGGTGGTAAGACACAGAACAAGGAAGTTAAGTGTGTGATACCTAGTGAGAAAAAGTTTGTAATACAGATTAAGAGTAAAGTGGGTTTGATTAATGCCATTTATCCTAAATGTGAAGTGCTATTGAACAACAAAAATGTCACTATGTATGCCGATTCATGTTCACCATACACATTACTAAACAAGGTAGACTATAAAAATCTCGGGGAACAAGTAATAACCTCATTACAGAAACCTGGCATCTCTCCCACGGGGTACAGCAGGGAACCCATACCTCTCATGGGGATGAAGCAAATGAATATACAATTCAAAAACAGGAAAGCCTTCGGTAAAGTATACATCGTAGAGTCTGGTTCCAACCTGCTGGGATGGCAACATCAAAGGGATCTAGGTATCATTCTAGATCCGAATAGCGAAGAGCAAGTTCTACTTACAGATGTGATCCACGGAAGTGACACCATTTGTGAAGAGTTCCCTGAACTATTCCAAGATAAGTTAGGCTGTCTGCACGAATTTCAACATAAAATCAAGTGCAAAACCAGTGGTCCACAAATTACGCCCAGTACCGCAACCAATGAGGGGACCTTTGGAAAAGGAACTGAGCAAACTTTGTTACATGGGGGTCATACAACCTGTGGATTGCTCTGAATGGTTGGCCCCGGTGGTCATCGCAGCCAAAAGCCAATGGACAAGGGATTCGGTTATGTGTGGACCTGCGCAGTCTTAATGAAAACATTTGGGTAGAGAGGCACCCTCTACCGAACATTAACGAGATGCTCAGTACCATGGTACAGGCAAAATACTCCAGTGTAATTGATCTGTCGATGGCGTACCACCAGGTGGATCTTCACCCCATATCCAGGCCACTCACTGCCTTCATAACCCCCCAAAGTGCATTCATGTTTAGGAGGATGCCTTTTGGAATAGCGTCAGCTGCGGCGGTCTTCCAGAATAAAATGCAGCAAATTCTGAGAGGAGTAGACAACTCTATGTGCTTCCAAGACGACATCCTAGTGTACTGGCGCAGTGTGGAAGAACATGATTATACCCTCAAGGTTGTGTTCCAGAAGCTCACAGATGCTGGACTGACAGTACAAAGGAACAAGTGTAAAATAAGAGTGACTTCCGTAGACTATTTGGGGCACTCTGTTTCAGAGGAAGGGTTTAGACCAAAAAACAGCTTGTTGGGGGCAGTGATAGATGCCCCTTACCCAAGGAATAAAGAGGAACTCAAATCCTTCCTGGGGCTCATGGAATATATGGCCAAGTACATTAAAAACTTTGCAACAAAATGTGAGTCGTTACGTAAGCTTTTGAAGATGAACACCGAGTTCATATGGAAGGATGAACATAAAAGTGTCATAGACAAATTGAAGGAAGAAATCCTGAATTCACCGGCACTAGGAACATTCAACACCAAGAAGAAAACTATCCTCACCACAGATGCTTCAAACAAGGGCCTAGGAGCTACCCTCATACAAAAGGAAGGGAAGGAAGAAAAGATTGTAGCGTTTGCTTCCAGGTGCCTCACGAGCGCAGAACACAATTATTCCGTAATTGAGAAGGAAGCTCTGGCGTGCTTCTGGGCGGTGAGGCACTTTAAGTTCTTTCTGTGGGGCTTGAATTTCACCATCTGGACAGACCACAAACCTCTCACCTCCGGCTTCACGGTGAAAGGAATGAAAAACTGCATCCCACGAATAGGCAAATGGCTATTGGGGCTTAAGAACTTCAATTTCAAAGTGGAGTATTCACCGGGAGAGCAAAATAAAATTGCTGATTACCTGTCAAGGTCCCCAATGCATACTGACGTACAAGAAGAAATACTGGATAACCTCATCATGGTAGTGGAGGACCCTGCCATCACAGAAGGAGAGTGGGATGAGTCCATGGAAGAAGATAAGGAGTTACACAGACTCAGAGACACCATAGTAAAAGGGTGGCCCCACAAGAGAAATGAACTTGAGGAGGAACTGAGAGAGTTTTGGGAAGTCAGAAATGAGCTAAGCATTATCGGAAACAAAGTGTACCGAAAATGTAGAGTGATACTGCCTACAGGACTCCGGAAGAGAATAGTAGAATTGGCGCACGAAGGGCATTTAGGACGCAGCATCACGAAACAGAGAATAAGGGTGACATTCTGGTTCCCAAAGATGGACACCATGGTCGAGCAACAGGTCAAAGACTGTGTAAAATGTGCCAAGAGCGACAATTCTAAAACCTTGCACAAAGCACCCCTGTCTCCTTTCAAGATACCAACCAATCCATGGAACAAACTTGCCATGGACATCATAGGACCCATGGACAACCTAGGCATCCAGAGGCGTTTTATGCTTGTCCTAATTGACTACACCTCACATTGGATCTCCCAGAAGTTTGTGCATCGTGCCAGTACCAACACGGTGTTGGAATTCCTCAAGGATGTCTTTGCTAAGGAGGGCATAACCACAACCCTTATCACGGACAATGGGGTACAGTTCACCTCACAGACCATGAAAGAGTTCCTAAATAACATGAACATAAAACATGAATTGACAGCTCTGTATTGCCCAAAAGCCAATGGCCTCGTTGAGAGAACTAACATGATGATCAAAGAACATATTCAACTGGCAGTGGCCAACGGTCACGATGTAGAGCACCACCTAAGGAATGGTTTGTGGGCATATCACACCTCTCCGAACTTAGTGTCCGGAGTCTCTCCTTTCGTCTCACTCTGTGGGGGAGAACCATGCACCAAACTCAACCCTAGTTGGCTGGAGGGTGGCAGCCTGGCAATCCCCGAGCAGGAAGAAAGTACCAGGAGGGTGGTTAAACATTAGACCGGGTACAAACAATGGTACGACCAGAGGCATGGTGTAAAAAAACCTGACTGGGAGATGGGTGATGTGGTACAAGTCAGGAGGAATACTAAGGACGGGCACACCCAGAGTAAATTCTACCCTCCTTGCCGCATTGCTAAAGCTCTCAACAATGTAGTCCAACTTGACAATGGGCAATGGTGGAGCTGTGACAAAATCGTAAGATCTGAAATGTGACCTATTGTTATTTGTGTATTCTGTTAGGAGGTGACTGTGGTATTGACATATGATCCATTGTCCTAGTCACTTACCTGTTCATCAGTCAACGTGAAGAACCTTGTCATCTTCCTTCATTGTATAGGAAGGGAGGTGTGTTGTAGTTGTTTCCCATAGTGGTACATTCCATCCACCCCTCCCCTGCCATCTCCCTTGGTTTCCCCCGCCAGAGCTCACCTTAGAATGTTGGGGAACTGTGAGGTTGTTGGAGAGTGGATGGTCAATAAAGCAGTACCTGAGATTATCCTCTTGGTCTCCTTTCTTACTTCCAACAGTTGAGTAGATGTTATATTGAACCTATCTCCTATCTACTCCTCTTTTTGTGTGATGGGGCCCAGTAGCCCCAGCCTGCCCAGTGCCCTACCCACCCCGAACAGGGTATGAGACACACCATAGTCATACAGAGTAGCATGTACTTCTTAGTAAGTATCCAGAGATACACACAGTTCCTCACAGTATACGAATAACTCAGCAAATATATCATCTCACCTGTACACAGCAGTCTATGCAAATAAATCTACAGAGACACACAGCAGAGCTGCACACTACTTCCTCTATGTTCCCAGACATGCACACACAGCTGCACGCGCCAACCATCTGCTAAAAAATCCCCAGCAATGCACACAGCAGGCCATAACACCACAGAGATGCATGCCACACCAGTTCATAGTAGCCTCCACTAATCGCTCCTGAGAAATGCACACCACACACACAACTCGCTATATAAATAGTTCCACGGATCTACAGCCCATAGCTGTATCTTCTAATAACTCTACAGAAAGGTGTGCCACGCCTGCACAGGGTAGTTTATATTAATTCCTTGGTGGAGATGCACAACAGATTTGCACACAGCAGCTTCTACTAATGCATTGAAGAGACATACACCAAACTTGCGCACATGAGACCATATAAATAACTCACCAGAGATTCGCAGCTCAGCTGCACAACACCGTCTATACTAACAACTTAAAGATGCACAACTCAAATACACACAACAGTCTCGCATAACCCTAGAGATGCACAACACAACTGCAGAAAGTAGACTACACAAATAATTCCACAGAGATCTACAAAACAACACCGCTCTGGATATTTCTCTCCCTAAGTATTGTTTTCTGTTTCCAAGCAGTTTTTCTAAAAATATTTGTATCCGCTTTCTATTCAAAACAGTGGTCTCGATAATCTGCAAAAACATGCTTTGTACACATATTTCTTTTGTTCGGATGCCCATAAAGTGGAATCAAACTTGCACTTTATAATTGTGGATTTTAGGAACTACCAATTAAGCTATTTTAAGATTAAATTGAAGACTAGGATTTAAAGAGTTTCTAGTCCACATTAATCCAACCATAGCTGTACAGGTGGTTATTATTTCTGACAATACTATACTTATCAAAGTTTTTATAGTTCTAGGAATTTCCGTCCATCTGTCAATACCATGCTCTTTCTGCAAGCAAAGCAGCTTTAGAAACACAGGAATAGTTCATAACTCAAAAATGCCAGAAACAGCTGTTCCGCAGAGACTTGCATTCTTTGACCGCAAAGCAAAGAGTGTTCACCTCGATGAAAATTTGCAAAACGTTCTAAATATTTCTGTGAATTTTAAACATAACTCAGCACTCCTTTTATAAAATTACATGCTCCTTGAACCAAAATATACAAGAAAAATTAAAATAATGTCTATGAAATCGAAAATATGTGCCGCTTGCCATAAACCTGTTCATCTCTCAAAGCTTCACTTTGGCCCTGCACTTTTTTTGGATCCAATAGTGCACAAAGACAACACACGTAGGGGAAAAAATACTTGTGAGCACTTTACCTAGTCGCAGTGGTATTCAGACTAAGAGCCAAGAATGGCGAGAGACCACAAAAAAAGATAAAGAGTTCCGCTAAATGAGAGCTAGTAACGCCATATTGCACCAGTAGCAGCTAGGCAAGTGAGAAAAGCAGCAAACACAAGCTTCCTGTGGGACTCCACCGAATGAGGAGATCAATTTCAGAGAAACAGAAAGTGATGGCGAGAGGGGAGGAGCTCTTGATATTCAATGTGGGAGCCATTCAGGGAACGTGCACTGGGCGGGACGCTGTAAAGTTGCGCCCACTTATGAGGAGGTAGGACAATCTCACAGCGGGCTTGGAGTGACAAGTATGAAAGAAGCATCACATGGGCCACAGGAAGAAACATAAGTGGGGGTGAGTGTTCTCCCACCTGGTAAGTGCGGGCCTTACAGTCGGCCTCTAAAGAAGCACTTGCCAGAAGGAACTAAAATCAGGCAGAGTCGGGCGGTGACATTACATAGCCCTGGCACAAACGTGGCCTCAGAGTACTGAGAAAATGGCTGCAGGAGGCCAGTGCTGCTAAACACCAAATAAATACAGGACAGGAGCAGAGTGCGGGTGATCAAAATCGTACAACAGAGTGTCTCATATCCAAAGGGAGTCATATCCACAAGCCCTGAGAACTTCAGAAAAGGCTACACCCGCGGGGTACACATCTATTAAATTTTTTTAGATTCCACATGTGGGAGAACACAACAATTTAAGCTCCGTTGATTGTGACCAGGGGCATCTACAAGGAGACCTATCAATTGCAGGTACAGGTTAGATTCGAAGAATTTAGAGACGGTGTGGGGCAGACCTAGGTTGAGCGATACATTCCTGGAGATGTGTATTGAATGAGAGTCCTCCTAGCAATGCCTCAGGGATTCTTTTTACAATGCCACCTTAGACACAATTGAATCAACCTTGGTCCTGCTCCAATCGAAACAGTCCAGCTCATCTGCCAGACTAAGTCCCCTCTCAACGGGAGCCCAAGCAACCCCCGTATTTGGTCTATTTGGGCCTCTTCAGGAGGGTATGTCTGGACTCCTATGGCACACGGAAGTAGGGACCCACTTCTGGGCATACCCGTCACACTAAGGGTGTTGCATTAAAGAAACAAAATGTGATAGGTCCTGTTTGAAGTGGCATGGTAGGCAAAAAAACAATGAACTGGGACATGGCCCGAGTAACTACTAGTTGCTGATAGTAATTCAAGCATTTCAGCCGTTACTTTTTTGTATTCTTCGTATTTTAGTCAGGCCACAGAGGGGCTGGAGGTTTTATTTTTCATCAGATCTTCAGGGCTGGCTTTAGTGCTGGTGGTGCCCGGTGCAACAATGTTTGTTGGCGCCCCCAATGACCTCCTTATCCATGGATTCCCTCACTAACACCCTTCAACAGTTTCCCTCAAATCTCCATAACCGCTCTCTCTTATGCATTTCTTTTGTTTTATAGCGCCAGTCGTACCAATGTAAGATGTCAGAGCACTTTACATCACATAGACATTCCAAAGACAATGAATCATAAGTGTGTAAATTAGTATATAGGAAATGTTACATCAGACAGAGGATTACAAGGTGTAGGAGTCACATGTCATCCATATTGGTAGACAGTATAGTTTAAGAGTGCTTGGTCTGGAGAAGCACAAACTCAGAATTTAAAACGTAACACCATGGTTGGTGGTTGGCTGTACAAATAAGAATTTTTGCATTATTAGGATAAAACAAAGGGGAATCGTAACGCTCTATTCTATACCTTGCAGTGTGCATGCAGCTCTTTGATGACAGTTAATACCGCACTGTTCTATATTAGGATTTAAACTTATAAACTGCAAGTAAGAAAAGGGTCTCTCTGACAGGAGCAGCAACGCACTGACCTATTTACATAAATGCACTTTGTGATCTGCATGGTACACATGCTTTGCAGCAGGCTTTTAAACCTCCTGCACTACTTTATGACGAGACAAAACTTCAACTGGACAAAACTCTGATCTCTCTGCAGCAGGTCCAATAATCACCAGAGTTATCTTGACATTTTTATGGTTGCCTGAAAATTGTTTGAGGCAAGGAACGCAACAGCAGGTGCTTTTAAAACCATATTGTACTTGAAAGCACTGCAGCCCCCCCAAAGTCAGCACCTGGTGCGGTGGCACCGATCGCACCACCTTTGAGCCGGCCCTGAAGACCACCACTGTTGAGTGCTTAAAATAGCCTCAGCATTAGTGTGTTTGGAGTACTACGCCTGCCCAGGCCGGTCCATTGGTGGTAAGCTAGGACTCCTGATTTGCGTCCTGGTATTGTCTCCTCCTGTAAAGGCCACAATCTTGGCGACGGAGCTAGCGTAAATCTGTCGATAGGTGAGATCTAAAAAAAAATTCAAACCATATTGCATGGTCACAATTTGACTGACTAGAGTACCAAAACAATCTGAAATCTCATCACTAGTTACACAGAAAATCAGAGGTGGTTAATCCACAACTCGATTATTGTGTAATGCGATCATGCAGGACTCCGCTAAATCTACGAGTGCCGTGGAGAGAGAGCTATATTTAATGCACCCGAAAAAATACGACACCTGTGGATACGGAATTTTTCAGAAGCTATAAATAGCAACTATTCCGAGTATTTTGTCTGTGATGGGCATGAGGATTTTGGTCTCTGTTGCATCAAAATCTGCATGGCTCGGCCCTATGCATCGTGCTGTTCAGTGCATACATGCCAACATTATAGAAGAGAAAAGTGGGAGATTCACAAAAATAATCGGGCAAATGTATTTCCCCCATTTACTTCTATGGAGGCCTTAATCAGTTTATTGTTATGTATGGGACTTGCAAGTGTGCTGTTGCAGGATCAGACATTAGAAAAGATACGTTTTTAGGTCTCGCCTGGCTATCACGTAAGCGATCGCACAGCAAGACTTATGTAGGGGCTTCAGAAAATGCTCCCAAAGGCTTCCCAGGCGGATCGGGTGGCGGTTACGCGCACAACCACGCGCATTCCATTTGCCACCAGCTACTTCCTGCGCGTGCGCCGCCTCACGCATTCAGAGAGATTTAGTAAGGGGCACAAGACCTTAGGAATGCGGTTTATGGCCAGTGCATGTGAGGCATTCAAGCGCGAAGCTGGCATCTGGCATCGGACTTGAAAGCAGCAGACTGCTTTCGCCAGCGCGCCCTCGGCCTCACTTCCTGCATCCCCTCTTACAACAATTAACTTTCGTTATAACTCACACCCCATATGCTCGTTCCCTCCTACCCTTCCTTTGATGTCCGCTTTTCTTGTTGTTTACAAACCATGCCACACACTGCTGCACGCCATACACTGCTGCACGCCACACACTGCTGCACGCCGCACACTGCTGCACGCCGCACACTGCTGCACGCCGCACACTGCTGCACGCCGCACACTACCGCACGCCACACACTGCTGCGCACACTGCTGCATTACACACTGCTACATTACACACTGCTGCACGCCGCACACTGCTGCACGCCGCACACTGCTGCACGCCTCACACTGCTACATGAAACACTGCTGCACGCCACACACTGCTGCACGCCACACACTGCTGCATGCCACACACTGTTGCATGCCACACACTGCTGCACGCCTCACACTGCTGCACGCCGCACACTGCTGCACGCCGCACACTGCTGCACGCCGCACACTGCTGCACGCCGCACACTGCTGCATTCCGCACACTGCTGCACGCCACACACTGCCGCACGCCACACACTGCCGCACGCCACACACTGCTGCACGCCACACACTGCTGCACGCCTCACACTGCTGCACGCCTCACACTGCTGCATGCCTCACACTGCTGCACGCCGCACACTGCTGCACGCCGCACACTGCTACACGCCACACACTGCTACACGCCTCACACTGCTGCACGCCACACACTGCTGCACGCCACACACTGCTGCATGCCGCTGCACGCCACACACTGCTGCACGCCACACACTGCTGCACACCACACACTGCTGCACGCAGCACACTGCTGCACGCCGCATACTGCTGCACGCCACACACTGCTGCACGCCGCACACTGCAACACGAAACACTGCTGCATGCCACACACTGCTGCATGCCACACTGCTGCACGCCACACACTGCTGCATGCCACACACTGCTGCACGCCACACAATGCTACACGAAACACTGCTGCACGCCACACACTGCTGCACGCCGCACACTGCTGCATGCCACACACTGCTGCATGCCACACACTGCTGCATGCCACACACTGCTGCACACTGCTGCATTACTCACTGCAGCATGCTGCACAACACTGCTACATGCAGCACACTGCTGCACGCAGCACACTGCTGCACGCCGCACACTGCTGCACTCTGCTGCATGCCTCACACTGTTGCACGCCTCCCACTGCTGCACGCCTCACACTGCTGCACGCCTCACACTGCTGCACGCCGCACACTGCTGCACGCCGCACACTGCTGCACGCCGCACACTGCTGCACGCCGCACACTGCTGCACGCCGCACACTGCTTTTATGCGAGTTTATGCTACTGACATTGTAAATGACAATGCCTTTTATTTGTTTTAAAACCAAAACATAAATAAAAGGCATTGTAATTTTACGATACCAATAGCTCAAACTCTTATAAATGTGAGACCTATTGCATTGCAAATGCTTGTTTTCTTACCTAACAGGAGCATGAAGAAAGCGCTATGGCAGGCAGAAAGAGTGGGATATAAGTGCACGGGCCTGCAGGAGCAGGTCACTGGCAGTGCATACTCCCAGACACACAAGGCCAGGCCCTGACAGCTGTAGAGGAGTTGGGCTTCTGCATGCATGAATCGGGAGGTGAGAGAATAGCCTTGAAATCGGTAGTCCCCGCCTGAATCGGGAGGGTTGGCATGCCATAGCAAAAGCACCATATTCGGTGTACATACATAAATAATTAAGGGAAGACATCCTAACCGAGGTACAGTTAATCAAGTAAAAGGCACCATCTCATTTTTGAACTTAGCAGGCCATAACGGAGGCTTTAAACGCAAATTCGTAGAACTTGGAGTCAAATAATATTTTGGTCTTCATAAAACGTTATTTCCTCCGCAGACCATGTATAAGCCAAGTCTAGTCAATCTGCCTCCGCGTGCTGAGTGAGTGTGCCTGGCACTGAATACTGCATGCATCCGCTTGGACATGTAACTTCAGGCTGTTAACATCATATCAGGACATCTGCAGCCGCAGCAGGACAAACAGCAGGACACCGGGTCAGAGAACACAAACCTTGCTTTCTATGCTAGACATAGTGTCGTTATATATAATAATAAAAAAAATACCTCTAATAAAAAACACTTTCCTCTGCAGCAGGTCATGTAATTTCTGTCAGCAGCTTGGATTCTCCTTGTTAAAAAAAGGGCAAAACACAGTTTCGAATCCCGGTGCGGCCAAACGAGATCTTCAGACCTCAAAGGTCGATAAAACAACTAATCTTGGGTTGGACAATAACATCAACTACGTAGGGCAGAGGTCATCAAACTTCTTAATGCCCCCAGTGTGAAAAAGAAAATCATTGGGTCCCTCCACCATTTGTCACAAATATTCTATAAAATTTGCAATGTTTAAAAATGGGTAAACATATTTAAACATTGTACTTAATTTCTGTTATCCCTTTTAAATATGCAATCAAATTAGGATTACCAAACATACTATTCTGGTCAGCCAGGCTTTACTAAAGTGTAAAAGTAGTCACAGTGTGATTATCAGAAATGAGTGCGAGAGATTTGAAGAATATTTGCAGTCCGTTCCATTTTATGCGGTCATACATTTTAGCCACTAGCGAACAAAATAAAAAGGGCAAACCCCCAAGATAAGAAACATTCAAAACAAGATCTAAATGTATGCCTACTAATTCGAAGACTCTGGAACTGTTAGAAGATCTTGGCCCTCAAAGAACTTCAAGAAAACAGACAAAAAAGAAAATATGATAATGAAAGAGGTTGCAATTCTCGTGAAATATTCTCAAAGCCCTAATAATGTATCGGGGATGGCAGCCAAAGGTGGAGAAGTGGTTATTATGGATAAGGAATACTAATGAATTAAACATGCAAGAACATCTTAATGACAAACACATACTACGAAATTGAAACCGCTCCAGCAAAGGAATATATAGATTTTATGGGGAAAAAATAATTAAAGCATTGGAGTTTAACTGGATTTCAGATTTTAAAACAGCAATTTTTGTTCAACATCATAAAATGCCACAAATGTATCTACTCTCGAAAGTACATAATCTCACACAACCACTTCGGAGACCCACAGTGGTGGCCACATATTTCCTACACAACCCAAGTATCTTGAACATTTTTTGCACAAAATCATATTCACTATGCCATCCCTCTTACAAGACACTGGCGACTTCTTGTGGGAACTATATGACACTCAAATCAGAACAGGTAAAAAAGTATGCACTATGGATGCAAGTAGGCACCCTCTACATTTCTATTCCCCATACTGAAAGGCCAGGAATCAATCAAGTGGGCCCTTCTGCACAGCCGCATAGGCAAGGGGAATTCATGCACCTATCTGTTAAGGTGGGCACAGTGTATCACCAGTTGTTCTGAACCGGATTTTCCTAGCATTATGTGCAAGGGCCCTGGTGTCCTCTCTTATTTTATCCTCTAGAAAACTCCTGACGAACTAACTGCTATAACTTTCAACATCCCAAAAATTGCAGACATGGCCTTCAGGCCTCAGCAGAGAAAGGCGGATTGGCTGATGAGACCAGGTGATGGGAGAAGAAGCAGGGGAATGGGAACAATGCGGGTGAATACGCAAGGGTCTCCCTTGCCGAGGTATCAGCATGGAGCAGGTATGCAGAAGGCAGTACTAGGGGCTGATTCGGAGGAGGCGCAGGTTGCACGGGTGTCTTGGTGCACTCGATGAACCGACGTGGTACGCGTCTGTTTATGGATTCATTATGAGGCACCAACGAATGAGGCCAAATGCTGGACATTTTCATTACTTATTTGAGAGGGAAATATTCGTGATTAGATGAACAGGATCATCTGTTCTGATCAAGAATTCACTGTCTTTGCTCTGGTCCACAAACTGTTCGCCAGCATGGAGGACATTGTGGTTGTAGATCCTCCAAAGAAGGGCGTTGACGGAAGTGCACCTCCTGCTGGCTGTTCAGGGGATATACCATAGAATCCACCTGGACACTGTCGTGAATGGGATGCTCCTGCCTGGATCAAGAATGAAGCATGGTTTATCCACACACTGCTCTCTGTTGTAGATCATTCAGGTCTGGCCCACTTATTCCACGGAGACAGAGATTTTCATTAAGTACTATGAGATAATGGGGTTGTTGGGGGCAAATGAGTTGCAGTGACCTTAAAAGTGCTCTATACTGGTATACTGGGTGTCCTCGCCGTACCCCATGTAATATGTGTTTATTTATTTTTGCTTGGCAGATAATGCCTGTTATTCGGCAATAGCTGGGCGGGCGGGATCTGCTACTTTAAAATGTGTTAAATTCAAAGCTGCGCAGACAATCCGTGCAATTTTGATAACTCACTGCAGATCTGCACCCAAGCAAAAAGATACACCTCTTTAAGATCGACAAAGCAATGTCTATTCCTTCAGGCCAAACATTAGGGATAAGGGGATTAGGCAATGATAAAGTGCGCAGTTCAGACTAGCAGGGGGGTTTGACAGCTATCGCTCACTCCTGACCCGTGCTCTCTGATGCGTGATCGGCACCATCCGAGCAACCCTCCTCTTGGGAAGATCACAGAACTCTTTGAACACAAGCACTGAGGTCTGCATGTCTCATGTGGTGAATTAGCAGACATCTGCCGGTCTGTGTTTGATGAACTGTACTGTAGCATGGATTTGTGTGTGCTCTGTATTAGCCTTGCAGAGTATCACAGAGTATGCTTTTAGAATTCTACACAACTAGGCCAATGGTCTGATGCAAAGTCTACTCAAGTCTGATAAAGACGTCCAGTTGTGTCTAAAAAATAGCCCAGCTATGCTACAGAATAAACTCGGGTCTGCCAAAGAAATAGACCAACTGGGATAAAGGAAGGGGTCAAACAGCTCCAGGATAAAGTTTCATCTGTAACAGAGATTAGGGCCAAAAACTCAGATAAACCTTGGCAGAGAATAAGTCCTAGTATGCCCGAGAACATGCCCAAGCATGCCAGAGTGTTATAGTCGCGTGCCAGAGAATTATACAAGTGTGCCTAAGAATGACAAACAATGTGCCAGTCCACAGGCCGAAATGTGTATGAGAAAAAGAGAATATGGCAAGTGTTACAGAGAACAGCATTGAGTTTGCTTCAAGGAAAAGACAACTGTGCAACACGCAAAATGGCATGGACATAAATTAGTGGTGACATAGATAGGGCATGCTACCCCTCACTTGCTCTTTGGCTCTCATGCATTTGCATTGCTAATGCTAGTCTGAGGGGCCACCTGGAAGGTAGCCGCTGTCACAATAAGTAGCCAAGGCTCTTAGATCCGCATTAACTATGTTTAGTTTTCCCTCCTTGTCCTTAATTTAGCCCCTCAATTGAAAGTTGGTGACTCCCTTGCAAATAGTTAAAAATGGACCATGTCTGTGATATCATTGGGATCAAAGTGTGTGTTCTTACTTCTGCTACCCCTGGCACTTTGCTGAATAAACGTCCATGAGAACTGTGCCAGAGAACGAAGCACAGCGGTGCCAGAGAACAAGCTAAATTTTGACAGAGAATAAAAGCAAGGGTGTCAGATGCTAAACCCAGCAGTGCCAGAGGAAAATACCAATGTTTCAGGAAATAAGTATGCCATGGACTAAGGCCAGAGTAGCAGGGCAAGATTTAATCATCATGAAATAAAATGTGCTCAACTTTTTCAGAGCATAGACATGGTTGCAGAAAGTAAATGTAGTGCCGCAGATATGGCCACATAGAAAATCTTTTAGGAGGAAGGGAGATTTAGGGCCGAGGGATTTCATATTATTTAACAGTTTTTGATGTTGGGATTTAAAAACCCCAAGCTAAGTGTCAGAGCTCTGCAGGAAGAACATGAGTAAAACGGAAACACGAGCAGCAGTAGCTCTTCAGCCGGTGAAGAAGAACGGGCTCTAACCACAGTTTACGGTACACAATTTGCAATAGATAATGGAACAAATAGTAAACATGGACCTAAAGCACAGGGAGTGGTAGAGCGATGAGTGTAGGAAAGGAAAAAGGAGGGATGAACTGTGTAGGAGGAAACCAGACATCTCCAGGGTTAGGGAAAGAAGGTGAAGAGCGGAAAAACTGGTCATGAGAAAAGAGAGAAACTAGAGCGTAGTTAAGAGGTGTTTGAAGCTACACGTCTTCTTGAAGAGATAAAGAAGAGATGGTCTTGTTAGGGTCTTGCTGTAGCATGATAACTCAAGCTTTGGTGTGATATAGGAGGGTGACACAGGGCCGTAGGATGTGATTGAAAGGCAAGCCATTGAAGGGATTTAATGTTATTTGTGATGTGGCTTTCTTATTGTTGGTCATCAAATTGTCTGCAGAGTGGAGAACAGCAGTAGTGGGTGTAAGATAGATCTCGGTAAGGCAGGCGTGTAAGGCACCGCTGCATTTAATAGGAGAAATTCCAAGTGCTTGCACAGCAAATTTGAGATCTTTTCTCAAAATGAAGTTTTTAATTTTGCACAGAACCTTGAGTTGGTAATTCAGATATTTGGTGACTTTTGTTATGAGTATTATAGTTTTGAGACATATCTTGTCAAAAGCCAAGTAACTTTTTGAGGTCACCATTTCAGAGAGAATGTTGAGGGCCTTAAATTTGGTGAACCTGTTTTCAGAGACTCATTGATGTTTATTAGTGTGTGTGGTAGAAACCTGTTCTTGGGAGGGTTTAGTTGAACTTTCTGGGATATCCAAGATCCAATATATTTTAGACATGAGGCAATGTGTCCAAACGTTCTGGCTTATCACTATTAAAATAGACCTCCTTATCATATGCATCTTGGTGAAAGACAATATAAGCTTTCATGAATAGCCTGTCAAAGGTTCCACATAAAGACAGAATAGATGTGGGAAAATGAAAGAGTCCTGAAGGTGTCTGAAAGGGACAGGGTTTAATCATTGAGTTTCCAGTTTGGAGAATTGGGAACTTTTTGCAAGAAATGACTTAAACCATTTTAGAACAGAGGTACATATACCTATTCTGGTGCTGAGGGTGTAGATGAGGATGCTATGATCACTGGTATTAACCACCACTGATAGGTTGACGGAAAAAGAGAAAGAACTTTTCCTCATCCAAGATTGTGAGAGTTTAGTGATAGCCAGACTCTGATCCATTTTCAAGGTGAAATGGGTCTACCCAAGATACTCCTGGAGCTCTTCTAGAGGGAGTGGCCAGATCATCTTTAGGAAGAGGGAGAAGACTGTCAATAGTGTCTCTAATGTCATGAATCTTTTTAACAAAGCCTTTCACTAGCTCCATGCAAATGCATTATGTAAGAGAAGAAGGGAGAGTTTCATAGACTTGACCACTTAAAATGTTTAAACGCTCTTTGGTATGATTTAGAGCAGTGTTTCCCAAACTGTGGGTCGTGAGCAGATTTGTGATGGGTCTTGAAAGTCAGAACCATACATAAAGATGCCTTTAAATTCTGTGTTTATCTTGTCACATTTTCCCGTGATTCATAGAAAGAAATCAAATGCCTGCTGCTTTATTCTTTTAAGATGGGGATTGGTGTTTATTTTTCTTTCTCTGACTGCAAAGTGATAGGAGTTTTGAAAGTGAAATATGTGACAATGTAGGAGGATTTTTGCAATTCACAACAGAATGTAAATACCTGTAAATCAACTGTACATATCCAGTAGTTAGGAAAGCAAATATGAAACACTCTTTTAAATGAAATTCTGACGTGTCCTGGAAACTGAGATTGTAATAGGATGAAAATAAATCAAGAAAATTACTTGGTGATGCATAAATGATAATCCGATTTCAACACATTATCATTTGCGTGCTGTATTGTTTTATCAATAAAACTGCATGTCTGTGCTCATTTAGTGGCCATTTCAATGGAAAATGTGTCGTCTATACATGACAGTGTGCTTCAACATGATGCTTTAGTTACATTCAAAAATCGCCCCACCTCATGTTCACGAAAGATTGGTGGGTCGCTAAAGGTTTGTTGTTCTAAACAGTGGGTTGTGGTTCTAAACTGATTTAGAGCATTACTGAAAAAAGGACAGAGGAATTTCTTGGAGAATGTTCTTTCATCTTGACATTTAGAATGTTATCCATTTCCTTTCAGTTGCATTGGGCCTGGCCCTTTTTGCAGGGTTATGCCTAAACCTTTTCCCTTCTTCCTCATATTTTGTCTGACATGTTTTTGTTGGTTTTAGCACTCTGCCCACTTTACCACTGCTAACCAGTGCTAAAGTGCATATGCTCTC